>NC_081559.1:20371493-20711677 GCF_022355385.1 Mustela nigripes | reverse complement strand
AAAAAAAAAAAAAAAGAAGAAGAAGAGGAAAATAAGATAAACTGAAAGTATAAAAGATTAAAAATTAAAAATGTTTTAATTCACAAAAAAGGAAACCTATTTCCACCAGAACTGAAGCTGACACTTTGGAGCACTCTCTGATCAGTAGACTTGTTATATGTTGGGGGGCTGTAGAGGTCTTCTGAGGGACAGGCTTGCTGCTCTGGCTCAGTCAGACCTGTCCCAGTAAAGATAGACCTGATGAGCACAAGGGGTTGGGGTTTGGTACAAATGACTCCAGCCTCCATGGGAGGTGCTGTGTTTCTCTTTGAAGTCCAAGCCTGCTGATGGCCAGGGAGTGAAAAATGTCCTCTCCACCTTTGGTAAAGGAACTAGTGGCTACTGCCCTCACAGAAAAGCAAACAATCTCCTCTCCTGTGTCCAAAGCTTTTGTCAGATCCCTCCCCTCAACTCATCTGTGTCCACCCAATGACACACTCAGTGCCACAATTAGTTTTCTCTGGCCAGTGGCCAGGATTCAAAACTTCAAATCTTAAACGGCATGGCAAGGTGCAGACCCACTCCTCTTTCCCAGAGAAGAGACTTGAAGTGCATCCAGCACCATTCTGGACCAGAAAAACAGTCACATGGTGTGTGGTATGCAGGGTAGCTGGAGTCCATTGTGATGCACAGCAAAAAGCTCTGACCCCAGGTTATCTTCCCTCAGTGCATACCTTTGGCCCCTGATGTTGAAAGCTGCTCAATGGCTACTGGCAGCCCTCATGTCACTGGAGAGGCAAAATACACTCTTCCAAATGTACTCCAGGAAGGGGAATGTTTTCTCCCAATGAGACCCAGAGGATCCCCTCACGGCATCTTATTGTTTGAACCCTATGCAATGCTCTCTCTCCTGCTCTCTCACCCACTGATTTCATTTTGCAAAAAGGGATCACTCCCCTTCACAGCACCATGGCTTCTCTCACCCCCAATTCACAGCTCTGAACCTTGCATCTGCCATGTTCTCTCCCTCCAACAGTGCAGACTGTTTTCTTAATCCTCAGATCTATTTCCTAGTTGTTCAAAATGATCTGATGCTGATCCAGCTGTGTTCAAGGAACAAGGCAAGCTCAGGGTCTCCCTACTACTCTGCCCTCTTAACACTTAAGCCCTCCTGTTTTTCACAAAGGACATATATATGCTTAAAAAGGGGGGGGGGGCGTCTGGGGGACTCAGTCCTTACGTGTCTGCCTTCAGCTCAGATCATGATCCCAGAGTCCTGGGATGGAGCTCTGCGTTGGGCTCCCTGCTCAGTGGGAAGGCTGCTTCTTCCTCTCCCATTCCCCATTTGTGTTCCCTCTCTCGCTGTGTCTCTCTCTGTCAAATAAATAAAATATATTTTTTAAAAGGGACATATAGGGGGCACCTGGGTGGCTCAGTGGATTAAAAAAGGGACATAGATTCAGACATATATGCTTAGAGAAATCTTACTATAAGGGCTTATCTTACTCTCAAAAAAATCATCTATGCAGAGGAATTATTCCATATTACACAAGCAAAATGGCTTAACAATCTTCCTTCTGATACTGTCCAGGCTTCCTATAACAGCATTACCTACTCTTAGATTTATATAGTCTAAGACTATAATATATTAAAATGTGTATAAAACTTCTCTACTTAATTAGATCACTTCCGCTTTTCATGAGAGGACTTACTTCTTCTAATGACCTCCCTATAAAATAAAGAACAGAGAAGCTCTAGAATATAAATTTTATGATCTTTTTCACATTGAGCAATGATTTGTTTAAAAACGTCTATCACTAATATTGTTATTATGAATGTGGCCCAGAGGGGATAAATTTAGAAGCAAGATTTCCAAGCTTGAAATTTAAACAAATACACTCTTAATCCTGACAATTAGATTTTCTGCAAAAATTGTTTTGGCTAAAGATACTTAAATTACTTTTTTTTTTTTTTAAAGAAAATGTTCCAAAATGTAAAATACCAACTGATTTTTCCCTCTTTAAGGGAAAAAAAAAATATATATATATATATATTCCAGGCAAATTTAGAAAACAAATTCCAAAGGCACCTGGGTGACTGAGTCTGTTAATCTTCCAGCTCTCAGTTTTGCCTCAGGTCATGGTCTCATGGGTTGTGGGACTGAGCCTGCATGGGGCTCCAAAGGGAGTCTGCTTGTGATTCTCTCCCTCTCCTCTCTCCCTCTGAGATTTTATCTTGTGTAATGTTGTGCCCTCAACATTCTTCTGAGGAACTCGAAACAAGTATTTACAGAAAAAGAGAACTGAGAATGAATAAACTTTGCTCACCTGGGCCTGGCTTCTATTTCCTACCACATCAAATTTAATCTCCTTGATATATAAATAATATATAATTTATATATTTTTAAATTTATATATATAATTTATGTATATATTATTTATAGTATTATAAAATATTATATTTATATATTATATTATATTTATATATATTATTTATATGATAATAAAAATACTGACCAACAGTAACTGAACTGAACTGGACAAAAGTAACAAAACTGAATGGTTACAATGCAGCAAACCTCTGTGTAATACCCTTTACATAAACACCAGAACATTTCATCTCCACAATGACAGCAGACAACCCGTAAGGAACAGAGATTTAGGATTAAACCCAGGTAGTCTCATGCCTAAATCTATACAATAAGCCCTATGTCCCAGGTTCCTCCCAGCTATTACCTATCTGCTGAACCTGAATTCCTACTTCTTCCCAAGATACATTCCCCAGTTGGACTGGTTTCTTTACTGTTAAGTATTCTTAATTTTGTTCTAAACTCCTCTAATAGCCTTCCTAATTTTGTTCTAAGCTCCCTTCTGTTAACTCCCATACCTCCAAATTCAAAGTATATGCCCTAACTGGAATATTCCCTGATTACTCCAGCCCTAATTTACATTTCAATTATGTCTGACATGAGATTAGTTAATAAAAGCATGCCATGGAGAACTCTCAAGTAAAAAATGTGACTTATTCCTGCCAGGGAGCTATAAATTACTCCAAGCATTCATGAAACATTTAGTAATTTGACTAAATTAGCTCTGTATTTAGAATCACCTTTATTCTTATTCCGCAAAATCAAACATATTAACTTTATGAAACATTCTAACTTTCCAATGGAGAAACCTGTTGGACACCATCTTAACCAAGTTAAGATATTAAAATTAAGGTGGTTCATGGGACGCCTGGGTGGCTCAGTTGGTTAAGCAGCTGCCTTCGGCTCAGGTCAAGATCCCAGCGTCCTGGAATCGAGTCCCACATCGGCCTCCTTGCTCAGCAGGGAGCCTGCTTCTCCCTCTGCCTCTGCCTGCCATTCTGTCTGCCTGTGCTCGCTCTCTCCCCCTCTCTCTCTCTGATAAATAAAATCTTTAAAAAATAAAATAAAATAAATAAAATTAAGGTGGTTCAAATTATCCTCACCAAAAATGGGACAAACTAGCATCAGGGATGGTCTGATGCAATATATTGAGAAGGATGTCACACTACTTATATACCCATTCTGCCATGAGGAAAACTCAAAAACCAAACTAAGTTATTTCTAAAAAATACTTGGCTTTTGCTCTTTAAAAAAAAATATTAATGTCAAGATTTATCAGACAAAAGGAGCTGTGCCAGGTTAAAGGGTATTAGGGAGACAAGATAACAAAGTATTCTGCATTGGACTTGTCAAAAGTTCAGAAATAGCCAAAGCAAAACCAGTGAATCACTGAAGTAATTAGTAGAGGTTTTTTCTGCGCACACAAAGAACAGTTCACAAATGGGAAATATTTGAACCAAAACATGGAATGAGGCCCAGCGGTATATCGTTATAAAGCAGCTTAACAGTAGACACCCCACAACCAGTGTCACTTTCCAGTTTCAGTTGCCTGTGGTCATCCCTGAAGTCCAGAATCAGACCATTCTCCTTCTGACATTTCCTCAGAAGGTCAATAGTAGCCTAACTCTACATCACAATGCCTCCTGTCACTCACCTTACCACATCTCATTACATAGGAATTTTAGCATTTCACAACTCATTGACTTCACTGCCTGCTTGCTTCAGATAGCTCCCCCATAGTTCTGCCCTGGCACCTTCCCTTCCTCTTGATAGGAAAATGAATTTTTATCTTTTTCAAGTCTTCTGCATCTGAAATTTCACTATTAGAGCCAATTATTTGTGTTAAAAAAAAAACCAGAATTTTTGTCAAATTGATTATCAAAGGCCATTATTAAAAGTCACCATCATCTGAAAATGTAAGTATATTAAGTGGAGGAGAATAAAAACAGCTAACACTTACAGAAAGTCGTATGCAAAGCCTTGAGCAATGGTGTCCTAGTCTGGGTCACAGATGTGGTCCTGGTGGGGTGGAGGCTGCAGAACTTGCCAAGGCGAGGTGGGGGATGAGAGGTGGCTCCTCATCACTAACTGGGCTTCTTGGTCAAGGACATGAAAATAAAGTTCTCGGGGTGGCTCAGTTGGTTAAGTGTCTGCCTTCAGCTCAGGTCATGATCCTAGCATGCTGGGATCAAGCCCCACATCGGGCTCCCTGCTTTTTGGGGAGTCTGCTTCTTGCTCTTCCTCTCTCTCCGTCCCTCTCCTCAGCTTGTGTTCTCTTTCTGTGTCAAATAAACAAATAAAATCTTGAAAAAAAAAAAAAAAAGAAGAAGCAGACAAAGTTCTTGGAGTTCTATTCTTCTCCCTGCCATTAAGGAGTCTGAGATCATCAACTTTTTGGGGGAGGTATGTCTCTCTTTTGGGGGGAGGTATAGATTGGGCCCATACAAAAGGAAACCTGTGCTGGCCGGTGGATTGAGTTCAAGACATTTGTCACTCTCCGGAAATACAACAGCCAAAGTTGGTTCTGGGTGTGCTCCAAGGAGAACCTACCTGCCTCTGCCATGTGCAGGGCCCACCTCTCCATGGACACAGGGCACTGAGGTTCCCAGGAGATCATCAAGCCCCACACCATCTCTTGAAACACAACAGGCCTCTGTCTCTGTGCTGGCATGCCTCACCCCTGCCCGCAGAAGCTCGAACATCATCTGGACCCAAGAAGCTGCTGAGGATAACTGCTATCGACAACCGCTACACCTAGACCAAATGTTGCACTGCCACCCAGGGCAACTTTGCCAAGGCCGCCTTTTATGCCATCTCCAAATCTATAGCTATCTCACCAACACGCCCGTAGTAAGAGACCCTGTTTACCATGTCTCCATATCAGTTCTCTAGACTGCCTAGTAAAGACCCACAGCACAGTCTCTGTGCAGAGGATCCAAAATCCAACTGTTGTCACCACACAATGTTTTTATACAAGGAAATTAAAGTGAATCAACAAGCTTGTAAAGCAAAACAAAACAAACACTGGTGAGATGTGCTAACTATCCAGAACCCTGGACCTCATCATCAAATATTACCGTTGCTGCAGTTAGTCTCACACCACACTGAGGCACACTGCCTCCGTAGTATTTTATTATTATCATAATAACTAACATTATTATCATTTTTATTTCATTTATTATTATTGTTTTTCAGGGGCTCAGCAAGACCCTGCAGAAAAAGGTCTCTTATCGCCCCATACTGGCAGGTAACTTCATCAGCCGATGATCATTTGGAAAAAACAATAGTCTGAAGCTAGTAAGTACCCTGGCACAGCCTCCTCATGGTGGAGGTCCCTAAGACACCCCCCCCACCCCCCCCTCCCCAGGCAACAGAGTCTAGAATTTTGGCAAGCCTGCACGGAGCCCTGAGCTCCCCCTGTCTGCTAATATCGTTCACACGCTTCTATTTGGAATGAACGCCCCCCCCCTTTTTTTTAATTCTTGATATTCTGCAATCAGTTAATGAGGGCTTGATTTCTAACGCAAAACCTCGTTTTCGGGCCTTTTTTATCTCCTTCACTATTAGAATGGTCTCAATGCCCTGCCTTACCTCCTTAATTCCACGCCGCCAACTACTTGAGTTCAAAATCCTTCACAGATTCCCTACCCCTAAAATACCAAGTCCATACATTTCAGATTCCCTACCCCTAAAATACCAAGTCCATACATTTCAGATTCCCTACCCCTAAAATACCAAGTCCATACATTTCAACAGCTCAGACTATCACTCCGTTGAAATGTCAATTATCAAGCCGTATTTGGTAAGTTGAGGGAAGAAGGGAAAGGGCAAGACGGGAATCCCGATCAGAGAGGACTCGGTTGGCGGCGGCCCCAGAGAGGAGTGTTGCAGTCCCCGACACGCTCCACCCGCCCTCCCGCGAGGAGGCGGGCTCCGGAGGTCGAAGCTGTCATCAGACTTCGACTCCTCAAAGGCTCGCGGGACGCTTTTCCCGGGGCACGACCCAGCAGGCCGGTCCCGCGGAGAACCGAGCCGCCCGCCCCCGGCGCCGGGGTCTCCGAGAGTCGCGTGCGTCGCCCCGCCGCCCTCCGCCGTCGTCCCCGCCATGGCTGCACGCTTGTTCCGCGGCTCCCTACGCCGGTGGGGCTGCCGCTGCGCCCTGCCCTCGCGGCCGGCCGCCAGGTGACTGCGGGCCGGGGGGCTCCAGCGGAACCGCCCGCGCGGGCTGCGG
Source organism: Mustela nigripes (assembly GCF_022355385.1). Lineage (NCBI taxonomy): Eukaryota > Metazoa > Chordata > Mammalia > Carnivora > Mustelidae > Mustela > Mustela nigripes. The sequence goes on along the minus strand of NC_081559.1, from coordinate 20,705,099 downwards.
GACTGTGACTGTGCGAGAGGAGAGGGGAGGCGAGCGGAGGGAGACGCGGGGAGGGGAAGGAGGGGTGGCAGGGAAGGGGCTGAGGGACTGGGGAGGGTCGCGGGGGGCCTGGAACGCTGCGGGCCGCGTCGGCGCGGTGCGTGAGGGGCGGCGACCTGGGCGGTGGGCGCGGGAGGCTGCGGGGGTGGGGCTGGGCCTCGACCTGCGGCGCGCGGAGTCGGGGTGGGACCGACGTCGACCGGGGCGAATGTGGGCTTCGGGTGTGTCCCAGGGGTCGCGGGAAAACCCAAAGCGGGGTTCGCCGAAGGCTCATTCTCCGGCCCCCGTCTGGCGGGTGGGATTCTAGCACCCGCCGTGGGGGTGCGGGCGGTGGGGCGCTGCGGCCTCTGGCCCTAGAACCTTGGCGAAGGGCGGCGGAGCAGTGGCCCAGGCGCTTGCAGGTTAGTGAGTCTGGGGCTGGGGCTCCGCGTCGCAGACCTGGAGAAAGAAAGGGTCAGGCGTCCGCGATGAAGCCTGCTGGCCAGAGTGCCCCCGAGAAGGCAGCGCAGGACTGCAAAGACCTGACGTCCGCCCCACCAGACAGTGCCACTGAGACTTATTTCGTAAATGCTTTAATCAATTAAATCAGAAGAGTAGATAGTTTGTCAGTGGCTCTGTGATTATTAAGGTGGTGTTTATGAGATCAAAAGCTTTAGATACGGACACATAAAATCCATCGGATGAACTGGAAGCGTCCAGGATTCACTATTTAGGGAGTAGGACATGAATGGTAAATTAGCTCATTACAACATTGGTGGAACTCTCAGGTGCTGTGGGAGTGGAAAAATAACCTGTTCCTCCTGAGGACCGTTGGGAAGACTTCACTGAGGAGGTGACTTGGCTTTAGGACGCACATATTTTTCTGAGCTCTTCCCCAGAGTTTCGTAAGACTGTGACTTTCAATTTTTTGTTATCGGGACTCTTTCACTCTCCTAAAGTTAGAGGACCCCCAAAGATATTTGTGTGTGTGTGTGTGTGTGTATGTGAGGGTTGTACCTACCTATATTGATATCAGTGGATAAGTACAAAACAAATTTTACAAATGTTTAGTTAATTAAAAGTAACAATAGAGGGTGCCTGGGTGGCTCAGAGGGTTAAAGCCTCCGGCTTTGGCTCAGGTCATGATCCCAGAATCCTGGCACCGAGACCCACATCAGGCTCTTCTGCTCAGCGGGGAGGCTGCTTCCTCCTCCTCTCTCTCTCTCTACCTGCCTCTCTGCCTACTTGTGATCTGTATCTGTCAAATAAAATCTTTTTTTTTTTTTAAGTAACCATAGAGATTGCGGTAAGTGAAGTAAATCAAACAGAAGGATACTGTACGATTTCATTTATACATGGAATCTTAAAACAACAAATGAAAAAAAGAACTCAGATACAGAGAAAAAATTGTGGTAGGGGGGAGGGTGTGGAAATGGGTGAAGGGGGGTCAAAAGGTACCAGCTTCCAGCTCTAAACTAAGTCATGGGAGTTTAATGTACAGCATGGTGACTGTAATTAGTACTGTATATATATTTCAAATTTGCTAAAAGAATAGACCTTAAAGGTTGTCATCACAAGGAAAAAAATTATGTGGTGATGGATATTAACTAGATTTATTGTGTTGATTATTTCACCATATATAAAAATACTGAATCATGTACATCTGAAACTATATATATCAATTATATCCTGACAATAAGTAAAAGTAACAATAATAAACCCATGATGTGTTACCATAAATATCATTTTTAAGAACAGTAGCTTTTAAAAAAAAAAAAAAGAAAAGAGACATCATTTACATTGTCTGGCTTCGTAGAAGACATCTCAGTTCTCATATCTGTTTCTGCATTACACACGTAATGAGGGACATGAGGGACCCTCTGAATAGGTCAGGGACTACAGTTTGATTATAGCAGGCTTCTTAATGTGCAAGTGAATTATTCAGGGAATTTGTTGAAATACAAATTCTGATTCAGTAGATCTGGGGTGAGGTCTGAGTTGGTGTATTTATAACCAATTCCCAACTATCACTGAAGGTGCTGGTGGAGACTGTCTCCCTTTTATAATGTAAATGATTAAAAAAAATAATAGAACTTGGCCTGTTAAATTAGAAGTTTATTTTTGTTCAGTACAGATTTCCTGGTCTTTATAAGGAAAAAAAGGGCCAATGTATTCAATAAAATTCTCTTGGTCTTCAGGAAGTGGATGGTCCAACCTACTGACTGTAAACTGTCTTGATTTTCTTCCACGTATTCTCTCTTAAACACTTTTGACTGACCTGAAATATCTTTATTTTTCCTGGCACTTCTTTCACTCTCTAGCGTCTTGGTTTATTTTACTTCGAGATATTCCAAAGGTTTCCTTAAGATAATATGGGATATAAAATTTTACAATAGAGGGAGACTGGAATATAAATCCCACCCTGTTATTTGCTAATGATGTTGACAAATGATTCTGTGTTTCAGAGCACCCGTTTCCTAGTCTCAGCACATTTTTTGTCCTGAGGGAAAATTTCAAGTATGGAAAAGCTATGTGGACAAATATGTGCGTTATAGTTTTATTAATACTAGCAGGAAATTGGAACCAAACATTTTGTTGGATTTCTTTTCCTTTACTTCTTGCTGTTCTTGGTCGCTTGGAAGAATGAAGAAGTAGACCAGACCTGCGGAGTCGTGGGCAGCAAAGCAAGGTTTACTGACGATTAGTGAAGTTTATTGAGTGATGGTACAATGCTGCTACTGGAGTTTCTGAGTCTAGGGGGTTTTATGGGCTTGTTGGAGGGCTGTTGTAATCTGATTAATTAAGTCTCCCTGCACCTGGCATCATCAGGTTTTTTGGTCACATGGGAAAGAGTGGAGGCTTCCTTCTGAAGTATTGCGAAATCCTTTCAAGTGTGGTTTCCTCTTAGGGCGGAGTTCCCTATTCCCTGCTGCCTTTCTTCCAACTATCCTTCATCAATTTCAGTTACGGGATAAAGTAAACTTTGGATGTCTGTTTGATAAAACAGTGTAGTGATAGGCAAGACCCCTGCACGTGTTGGTGCTGTTACCTCTGGCTTCATCTATTACTGTTTTCACTCAATCCACTTTGGGCCTCCTTGTCCTTTCTAGCATATACCAGGTACCATCCTGCCTGACACCTTTTGCTTGAGTTGTTTTCTTGTCCTAAAATTCTTCTACTCCCCAAATCTGCTTGGCTCTCCACCTTGAGGTGTTTGTTCAGATCTCATTTTTCTAACTTAACCTACCTTGATTGCAGGATTTCCCTCCTGCAGGCATGTCCCAGCCTTGTCCCAGACACACACTCTGAACCTTGCTCCACTTTGCTTTTCCATAGAACTTACCACCTTCTCCTTTATTCTATAATTTGCTTCTTTATTATTTATCGTTATTCAGTCTCCCCTTCTAGAAATGGGAGCCCCAAAACAAGAATCTTTATTTATTTTGTACACTCTTCTAGTCCAAGGTACCTGAACAGTTCTGGTGCATAATGAGTACTCAGAAAGTATGTGTTGACCAAATGAATGAATGAGCCGTTAAAAATAATGATTTGAATGACTGAGTAGTAACCATGAAGGCAAAAGGCAGACTTATATATAAAAATTGTAGCACTACCTGTTCACAACCAAAGATTACCATTTGAAAAGCTTCTCAGTTATATTAATAAACTTCACTAAAAGTTGCATATGAAAGATAAATCTAAAGCCAAATGACAGAAAATGCATATTAAGTGTATAACTTAGCTTATGCTGTCATAACAAAATACCGTAGACTGGATGGATTGAACAACAAACTTATTTCTCATAATTCTAAAGGTTGGGTAATGGAAGATCACAGTGCTAACTCTCTCTTCTTTTTATAAGGCCACAATTCTCTCAGATTAGGACCCTCCTTATGACCTCATTTAACTAATTACCTTCTCAAAGCCCCATTTCCGAATATAATCACAGTGAGAGTTAGAGATTAACATGTATTTGGAGTGACACAATTCAGTCCATAGTATGAAATAAAAATACATAAGCTAAAACAAAGTAATCCATTTCTGGCGGCAGGATTGGGGGGGGGGGGAGGGGAGGTTGAGACAACCTAATTGCCGGTAAGCAAAACTGCCTTTTAAACAAAAACACTAAGGAGAGGAGGGGGAAGGAAGGAGAAAAGAAAAAAGAACTAGAGGAAAACAACAACAAAAAACAAAAACAAAAAAAAAACCCACGTTCCATCTAAGGAGGAGAGAAACTCCAAACAGAATTTCATGCAAAACAGAAAAACAACCTTTACTAAAATTTGGATATAGCATAAAAAGCTTTTAGATATGAGTTTGAAAATATGCAAAGTGATACACAGATTTTCACACTCTTTTAGGAGTGCCCCAAGGGGGAAATAAACCTGAAAACCACTGACCTAAAGGAACTACAGAGCAGTCTTATCTTAAGGTTAATAGCGGGGACAAGGAGAAGGAAGGGTCCGTTTCTGAAGATCTTGAATAATTCTGTGTTAATCCTTACAGAGATTCATGGACTTTTTAAAAAATTTTCACCAGGTTGCCCTTAATATGGCTATAACATCCCCATAGTTTATATCTTACATACCTGCCATTTCAAACTGTATGATTCTGAATGAAATATTAATTTGGGTTCTGGAAAAAATGTTAATACTATCTTAAACATCATAGTAACATGAAAACATCAGTATTATTCTATGGTGGTATTTGAGTTTTACATAATTTAATTCACATCATGTGACAACACTGTTTTACCTCAGTTCAGACCTGTGGTTAGTCACTGACACTATGTCCTCACTATGGGTTTGAAAGTGAAGAGTGAGTTCAATAAAGACAAACTACTTGATTTCATCTAGATGAGGTAGATCCTATCAAAAGTGGTAATATTCAAATTTGAGCAGACCTATCAAATTTCAGAGCCTTTCTACCTACTTCTGTAGTGTGTCTGGGTGGGGGTGGGGGAGAAATCAGTGTTATGTGTTCAGTAGAAATAACCTTCCGTGCTGTTTAGTGGCATTAATTTGGATATGAAGAGTAACAAATCACTTAATTTTCTTAATATATATGTATATTTTTTAGATATTCTCATTCTGGAGGAGAAGAACGTCTAGAAACTCCTTCTGCTAAAAAATTAACAGATATAGGAACTAGAAGAATCTTTTCTTCAGAACATGACATTTTCCGGAAAAGTGTAAGGAAGTTTTTTCAAGAAGAAGTGATTCCTTACCACGCAGAGTAAGTGGCACGTTTTCTTTTAAAGGAATATGCGTAAGGGCAACAATAAGAACCACTTCTTAGATAGTGCTGCAAGTTGTTCTACAGAAAATATACTGGTTAATTGCTCTATTAACCTTTCGCTCTCTTAACTATAATGCTATAATACTTAACTGTGTAACCATAAACTTAAGGATTCTTAAGAATTCTGAGATTCTTAAGCTAGTCCAAAGCTATTTAAATAAATTTTAAAATATACAATTGAAAATAAGACTATTTTGCAAATTCGCAACTCATTCTAAGAGTAGTAGTACTCTTAAATGTCAATTAAGTAGCTAAATAATTAATTACATATTTTTTCCTGCTTCATTAATGAATTAAAATAGATAAAAGCTTAGCTGGCCAGCATAATGCAAATCTTGGTTGGCAATTGGCCACCTTAAAGTATTTTTATTACTGGGTGGGCTGTTTATTGATTAACTGATTAGTTATTGATCCTGCTTTGTTGACCAAAAACCCATCATTTCTATGAAAATAGAATTTTGCTCTATTTCCAAAATTCACTCACTGTCAGCACTTTATTACAATTAAAATGTTTTTTTTTTTTTTTTAAACACTGTTGGGGCATACCTAGGGGCTCAGTTGATTGAGCAGCCCACTCTTGATTTCTGCTCTAGTCTTGATCTCAGGATCAAGCCCTGCCCCCCGGCCCCCCCCCCCCCCCCCCCCCCCCCCCCATCAGGCTCTGTGCTGAGCTTGGAGCCTGCTTAAGACTCTCTCTCTCACCCAACGTCCTCCCCCACCCTGCCCCTTATATGCTCTTTCTTTAAAAAAAAAAAAAAATAAATACCTTCCATTGAGACTTGATTAATGCTTTCTCAGTAAAAATGACCAAAACTAGCTAAACTAAATGTTAGCACTAGTCTTTGGTGAAAAGCAACTTTCTTTAAAAACAAAAGAAGGGCACCTGGGTAGTTCAGTCAGTTAAGCTTCAGACTCTTGATTTCTGCTCAGGTCATCATCTCAGGGTCCTTGGATCAAGCCCCACGTCGGGCTGCTGCTGAGCATGGATCCTGCTTAAGATTCTCTCTCTCTTGGTCCATCTGCCCCTCCCTCTACTCTACTTGCATGTGCACACTCTCTAAATAAATAAATATCTTTAAGAAAGAAAGTAGGAAAAAGTTTTGCTCTAGGAGATTCTTTTTTGTTTATTGCCTTACTGATTTGAAACTTTGTTCCAGAAAAATTGTTGGTGAGGATTTGAAGTAAAAATGATAGAAGTTGACAAATTTTAGGTTACTGATAAAACTATTTCCCAAGGTTCTTTAGGCAATGATTACATCAAAATGTACATGGCAATCAAACTCTTTTCATTTAAAATTTCTTGAGGTATCTGTGTATAGCTTTAATCAGCATCTTCAAAAATATACCTCATACTTACCATAGCTAAATACCACTTAAAAAAATAAAAACAAAAGTTCTCAGATTCTTTATCTCCGACTTGCCATCTCTTTCCTCATTATCATTTTTTCCCCATTCTCATTTTTAAAGAGGAAAAGCAGAGGTTGCACAATCTTACGCAACTCTCTAATCTTTTCAGTTCATTTGACAGCTTAGCTGCAAGATGTTTCTGTTTTTCTGTTGTTCCTCCTTAAACTTAAGATTGCCTGCTCCTGTCACCTTTTTTCTTCGCTCATCCTGGTAAATTCAGCACTTTAAGGAAATATACAGAGGCCGTTGCCTTTACAGGAGAGTTGGGCAAATTCCCATAACAACGTGGCACAACTAAGATTCCGTCCTAAGGGTACCAGTTGAGAGAAACTGTACCCAGTGGATGTAATTTGCAGGTCCGATGAATAGTCAAGGGAGGAGAGACGGGCAGGTGAGAAGAAGTAAGGAAGACAGCAAGGAGGAGGAACGATAAAAGAGTCAGATGCAACTAGGAAGTGATGGCCAATGTCAACAATAATTGCCTCAAATGAAGGGAACATTCCTGAACAATATCATTCATAAGTTCAAACTATGACCATTAAAGTAACGGGAAAGAAGTTTTTCTGATTTTAAAATGTTGCTGTTGGGGCGCCTGGGTGGCTCAGTGGGTTAAAGCCTCTGCCCTCAGCCCAGGTCATGATCCCAGGGTTCTGGGATCGAGCCCGGCATCGGGCTCTCTGCTCAGTGCAGAGCCTGCCTCTCTCTCTCTCTCTCTGCCTGCCTCTCTGCCTACTTGTGTTCTCTGTCAAATAAATAAATAAAATCTTTTTAAAAATAAATAAATAAATAAATAAAAATAAAATGTTGCTGTTTGCAGATGGGAGAAAGCTGGAGAAGTGAGTAGGGAGCTTTGGGAAAAAGCCGGAAAACAAGGACTGCTCGGTATCAATATTGCAGAGCGTCATGGTGGTGTTGGTGGGGACCTTTATTCAGCAGCTGTTGTTTGGGAGGAACAGTAAGTATGCAGACCTTGGAAGTGGAGTCTTATTTGTTGCTCACTTTCCTGAGAAGAGGACGAATTACGCTTTCTAATCTTAAATATTGAGAACAGTGTAAAATGTGAATGAATAAACCCTTCATAGGCTCTTGTGCATTTTTTTTTTAATGTGGGAAGATAGGCAGATGCCCTTTAAATTGTTAAAATAGGTGCTGTTGAAAATTAAAGAGAGCCCTTCATTTTTAATTGCTTCATGTTTACTTTTCTTCTTTTAAAAAGCTATTTGGGAAAATAAAAACAGTAGAAAAATAATTCCATCAAATATACTTAAAGTTTAAGAAGAAATCTGTATGAGAAGAAATACAGATTTCAGTTGATGAATGGGCACAGAATTTGACCCAACAGTTCATCAAAACAAAATTCAAATAGGTTCTTTTGGATGAAAAAAGTTCATCCTTATACCAATCAAATGCTAATTAAATTAACCTGGAGGTGTCATTTTGAGTGTTTGCAAAAGTCGGTGAAAATTCAAAATCATAATATGCATTGCTGACAAGGTTGAAAATGAGATACTTGTGGTATTAGTGGCATTATCAATTAGGACAGCCAATACTTTGGAGATTAAAAATGTGGATACATAGAAAAAATGGAAAATATTTCTGCTTTTTGATCTAGGATGCCACTTTGGGGAATTTATCTTAGGGAAATAATTTTGTAGAAAAAAGAGGAGCTGTGTGCAGAAATCATCATCATGTTAGATCATAGTCTTCCAAATACGTAAGTAATCTAAATATCTGGTAGTGGGAGAATGAATAAGTAAATTCTATCACATAAACAATTTTTTATATTTTACAACTATTTCAGATTATTCTTTGATAGCTAGGTTAGAAAGAATGGCTGTTTCGTGTCACATAGTTAAAAAAAAAAAAAACAGTTAGGTACAAATTCACACCATGTCTGCAACTATGTTAGAAGATATCCTTATGGAAAAGGTAATTTGCCAGAATGAAAATCATTGGTATGTTAGGGTAATACAACTGTAGGTGATTAGTACTTTTAAATATTTTATCTTTTAATTCATTAGACAAGTATTCATGGAACTCTATTAGAGTACTATTGTGTTAGAGTCAAAAATTAAAAGATTAATAAAAGCAGAGAGAGAACATTTTCAGGAACTTCCTACATTTGTGCAGAGACAGGCTATTACCATATAATGTGATAAGACTTAATAATTTTTGTTGTTTATTGTTTGTTATTATTTCATTAAAAATCAAAAAAACTGAAAGCAGAACAAAATAATTATTTTGTGCTCTAAATTTTCTTCTTCTTTTTTCTCTTTAAGAGCGTATTCGAATTGTACAGGCCCAGGTTTTACTCTTCATTCAGATATTATCATGCCCTATATTGTAAACTATGGCTCAGAAGAACAGATTAAACGGTTCATCCCGCAGATGACCAGTGGGAAATGTATTGGTGCCTTAGCAATGACAGAGCCTGGGGCGGGAAGGTAAAGCAGCATTCATTTGGTTTTAAATTTCTGGAAGCATTGCCCGACAGCAAATATTTTCTTACGATTCACTTCATACAAACCTTTGAGCAATATGGAAGGAGGAGTACAAATGTGAACACAAGCAACCTTAAGTAACTTCAAACTCCAGTAGGAAAATAAGACCTTATCATATGTGAGTAATAATAAAACATTTATAATATATGCCACTTTGAGATATTGATATGAGGTAGTAGCCTACCAAATAAAAGGGTAGGATATGAGTTGAATTTGGAGCATGGTGAATTTGCATGTGAGGTGACATTCACATGGAAATGTCCAGAAAGCTTTTCGAAATAGGTATTTGGAACTCTGGAGGTGGATGGGGGTGCAAAGAATTGACGAAATGGGAATGAGTAAGATCATTTATTCAGTCATTCGAAGGTTACTGACTAAGTGCCTTTAATGTGCCAGTAGTGAACAAAACAGACATGTTTGTTGTGCTTACTGAGGAGAATGACAAGAAATACATAAATAGTAGATCCCTAATTATAAATTATGATTAAGTACTATGACGGGAACATGGTGCTGTGCTAGAGACTAATGGAGCATGTATGTTTGTTGGAAAAGGGAAAAATGAATTTAGATATGAATGTCAGAGAAGACCTATAAAACATGGTTATATGTAAACTGAGGTGTGACAGCTTTGTAATATAACTTAAAGTTTGGAATTGTAATACTTCCAGTTTTGTTTTTCTTTTTCAAGATTGCTTTGGCTATTCTGGGTCTTTTGTGAATCTGTACAAATTTTGGGATTGTTTGTTCTAGTTCTGTGAAAAATGCTATTGGTATTTTGATAAGGATTATACTAAGTCTGTAGAAAATTCTTTAGATAGCTAGTATAGACATTTTAGCAATATCTGTTCTTCCATTCCATGAGCATGGAATGTCTGTCCATTTCTTTGTGTTGTCTTGAATTTCTTTCATCAGATTACAGGTCTTTTACTTCTTTGGTTAAGTTTATTCCTATTTTATTATTTTTGATATGGTTGTACATAGGATTATTAATTTCTCTTTCTGCTGCTTCATTATCAGTGTATAGGAATACAGTAGATTTCTGTACATGGATTTTGTATCCTGCAAATTTACTGAATTCATTTATCAGTTTGAGTAGATTTTTGGTGGTCTTTCAGGTTTTCTGTATATAGTATCCTGAAATTGGCAAATAGTGAAAGTTTTACTTCTTCCTTGCCAATTTGGATGCCTTTTCTTTCTTTTTGTTGTTTGGTAGCTGTGGCTAGGACTTCCAGTAATATGTTGAGTAAAAGTGGTGACAGTAGATAACCTTGTGTTGTTCCTGATAGGGGAAAGCTCTCGTTTTCCCCCATTAAGTATGTTCACTTTAGGTTTTTCATATAAGGCCTTTATTATGTTGAGATATGTTCCCTCCGGACCTACTTTGTTGAGAGTTTTTATCATAAGTGGATGTTTTGTGAAATGCTTTTTCTGCATCTGTTGAGGTGATCGTATGTTTTTTATCCTTTCTCTTATTGATGTGACATAGCACATTGATTGATTTCTGAATACTGAACCACCCTTGTATCCTGGGAAGAAATCCCACCTGATTATGGTGAATTATTTTTTTTTTTAATGTATTGGATTTGTTTTTAAGATCTTTATTTATTCATTAGAGAGAGAGAGAGAGAGAGAATGATTCGTGGGGAAAGGCAGAGGGAGAAGCAGACGTCCCACTGAGCAGAGAGCCAAATATGGGGCTTGATCCCAGAACCTGGAGTTAATGACTTGAGCCAGAGGCAGACGCTTAATCATCAGAGCCACCCATTCATTTTGAAAGTATCTTGTTGAGGATTTTTACATCCATTTTTATCAGAGATACTGGCCTGTTGTAGTTCTCTCTCTTTTTTTGTGAAGGTGATGGGGGGTGTCTATCTAGTTTTGGTATCAAGGTAATACTGGCTTTATAGAATGAATTGAGAAGTGTTCATTCCTCTTTTATTTTTTGGAATAGTTTGAGAATAATAGGTTTTAACTCTTCTTTCAATGTTTTATAGAATTTGCCTGTGAGGCTGACTGGTTTTGGACTTTGGTTTGTTGGGAGTTTTCATTATTGATTCAATTTCTCTGCTGGTAGCTGGTCTGTTCAAATTTTCTTTATTTTCCTTCTTCAGTTTTGGTAGGTTCTATGTTTCTAGGAATTTATTCATTTCTTCTAGCTTATCTTCTTTGTTGGTATATAATTTTTCATAATATTCTCTTACAATTTTTTGTTTCTGTGGTGTTGGTTGTTATTTTTCATTTCATTTATGATTTTGATTATTTGGGTCATCTATTTTATTTTATTTTATTTTGATGAGTCTGGCTGGAGGTTTATCAATTTTGTTGAATTTTTCAAAGAATTAGCTCTTGATTTCATTCATCTGTTGTGTTTTTTATTTTTAGTTCCTGTATCATTTATTTCTGCTCCATTCTTCCTTCCTTCTGCTCTTTCGGGCTTTTGAGTGTTTTCTTTTTCTGGCTCCTTTAGGTGTAAGGTTAGGTTGTCTATTTGAAATTATTCTTGCTTTTTCCAGTAGAGTACTGCTATAAACTTCCCTCTTAGAACCACTTTTGCTGTGTTCCAAAGATTTTGGACTGTTGTGTTTTTATTTTCATTTGTGTCCATGTACTTTTTGATTTCCTCTTTGATTTCTTGGTTGACCCATTCATTGTTTAGTAGCATGTTATTAACCTCCGTGAATTTGTGCTTTTTCTAGATTTTTATCCGCATGGTTGATTTCCAGTTTCATAGTGTTATAGTCAAAAAAGATGTTTGAGGGGCGCCTGGGTGGCTCAGTGGGTTAAGCTTCTGCCTTCGGCTCAGGTCATGATCTCAGGGTCCTGAGATCAAGCCCCGCATCGGGCTCTCTGCTCAGAAGGGAGCCTGCTTCCCCTCCTCTCTCTCTCTCTCTCTGCCTGCCTCTTAGCCTACTTGTGATCTCTCTCTCTGTCAAATAAATAAATAAAATCTTTAAAAAAAAAAAAGATGTTTGAACTTTTTGAATTTGCTGACATTTGTTTTATGGCCTAATATGTGATCTGTTCTGGAGAATGATGGCTGCCTTACATCCAGGGTATTCTGATACCAGCTGTATGATTGTGGGCAAAATCTCTGTGCCCAAATGTCTGTATCAGTGATACTTATTTAATAGGGTTATGGTGAGGGTCTGAATTCTTGGTAATACTACATAGTATATTTTAAGACCATTTTTCATATTTCATATTTACCATTTAAAAGTTTTTTTTAAAACCACAAACTGAGTTGTGTCATTACCTTTATTACCTTTGATATGCCCCTATACAGAAGAATTACTTCAATAAGCCATGTGTAGACCTTAGGAACTAATATTTCATATTGACTTATGATGAAAATTATGTTAGAATACAATAGCATGCAGCTTTAAAATGTTTTTTATAATCATCTCTCCTTTTACTGAAAACCAAATTAAAAGTTTTAGGTCATTTAACTCATCTTTCAAACAGGTGGCCTTGTTTCCAATGTCTGGTGTCCCCAGGATCACCTCCAGGTTCAGTGATTTGCTAGAAGTCACAGGATTCAGCTTCTAATTGTATTCACTGTAATTTTTTTCAGTGAAAGAATACAAAACAGAATCAGTAAAACTAAAAGCCTCATGGATTGAAATTCATAGAAAACCAGGAGCAGCTTCCAAGAGCTCTCTTTTAATGGAGTTCCACAGGAATTCCTTTAGTGACAAGTTCTGAGAATACTTACGAAATGTTATCCACCGGGGTAGGTCATTAGACACTCAGTACCCAGAATTTTATTGGAAGTTGATCACATAGATAGGTTTGTCCAGCATGTGGCAAAAGTTGAGATGCCAAAAAGCAAACAAGTGTTTAGCATAAATCATTATTTGTTCAAACAGTTTAGGTACATAGTGCATTACTCTTCTCTGATCTGGGAATGGTGGGAACCCTCCTGCCAAATTCATAGATACCAACCAAAAGCCAAACTTATAATCAGGCCTTTTGAAGGATAGCAGCCTGAGACCTATTTATTTATTTGTCAGACAGAGAGAGAGAGCACAAGCAGGGGGTGAGTCAGGCAGAAGGAGAAGCAGGCTCCCTGGTGAGCAAGGAGCCTAACACGGAACTCTATCCTAGGACCCCGGGATCATGACCTCAGCTGGAGGCAGAAGCCTAACCGTCCAAGCCATCCAAGTGTCCCATTTGAGTGCCTGTTATATTCAAATATATTCAGTATGCTATGTGAAGGGCATATAAGCTTGATCTACAGCATGTCCTCAGAAGGTTTGAGTCTGATAAGTGGGGTAGGCAAGAAAGAGAAGATCTTTTTAATTAGTCACTGAAATACAAGATAAATGCTGTAAGAGAATGTGTTCTTTTCCTATGATTTCCATAACAAATTACCCCAAAGTTGGTGGCTTAAAAAGACAGAAATTCATTCTTTCACAGTTCTAAAGTCCTGGTGTCCAAAATTAGTATAAATCGGCCCAAATCAAGGTATCAGTAGGGCTACACTTCCTCTAGATGTTGTAGGGCAGAATCCATTCCTTGCCTCTTCCATTTCTTGGTGTCTGACACCATTCCTGGCCTCGTCATCTTATCATTCCAATCTGCTTCTGTGGTGACATTGCTCCTCCTCCTCTGTGTGTTTAATCTCTGTTGGCCTCTCTTTCACAGGGACATTTGCGTTTAAGGTCCCTCCATCAGATAACCAAGATAATCTCCCCATCTTGAGATCCTTAAATTAATCTCTTCTGCAAAACCCTTTTTCTATATAAGGTAACACTTCACAGGTTCCAAGGATTAGGATAAGTGATGTAGATTCTTTATACATGATGTTATTTTTGTAGGATATTTACAAAAAATTGGAAACTACCCAAATAAATTGTTTTTAAAAAATCATGATAAATCTATACAATGTAATTCTATGCTGATGATATAAATGATCTTATGGAAAAGCATTAGATCTTATCTGGAGGTCAAAAGCATATAATTTTATAAAAATACATACATGTGTGTATCTGTTTCCATTGAAAAAATGATGGAAGGTTGTATTTTTAGAAATGTTTATTCCAGGAGATAAAATTGTTTTCAATTTTTTCTTTTTTTTTGGTCTGGAATATTGTCTGTGCCTCTCATATTTCAATTGTGAACATTTGTTTATTTTATATTAAAAAATAATCTATTCTGCTTTTAGAGCAGGCTTGTTTAGAGGAAGCATTTGAGACATAGTCTTTTAAATAGCTAAGTTTTACACTTGATCTTAGCCAAAAGGCCGAGAAGTGATTGATTAGCTGGTATCAGAATACCCTGGATTAGCTAAGTTTTGACCAGCAGAGATAGGGGAAGGACCCAAGGTGAATGGAGGCAGGCAGGTACGTGGTGGCAACTAATCTCAAATATAGTGGGCTTTAAAATGTCATCTGAGTCTAATGTGGAGGTCTTGAATGCTACTTGGAATTTTTATGCTCTATAAAAGCTGGCTAGTTTATGTAATCTTAATCATATACATTTGTATAATTGGTTTAGAAAATGATACATCAGATGTGATTTTTCAGTGCATTTGTATGAAATTTCTAATATTAGAAGTCAGTTTCTATCAAGGTATAAACAGTTTGAATTATCACATTATAGACATACTTATGTAAGATCTGTTTGAAAATGCAGTTTTTAACCAACTAATGAATTTCTTTTCATTATTCTTCACTTTTTTTTCCCAATTGTAGTGATTTGCAAGGAATAAGAACAAATGCCAAAAAGGATGGAAATGACTGGATCCTCAATGGAAGCAAGGTGTGTAAAGAGAGGCTTCCACAGCCCTTCTCTCCTCAGTCATGCCAAGAGTACCTGTCTTAATGCTTACTCATTGTTGATTCTCTCAGATCTATGGACTCGGGAGAAGAATTTTTATTCAAGTTTTGTCTTGTAGGAATTTTGCAACATTTGTATTACATGAGATCTGTGCCTCTTCTATGTTCCGTTTGTCATACTGTCCTCACTAATACGGCAAATGTTTTAGCTTCCAAATAGCCCTTCTCAAGCCACAAAAGAGAGGGGAAAGGCTTGTATTGTCCAAATATGAGACAAACAATGATTAATAAACTTAATATTCATGAAAAATTGGAGATAAGATTTTCTTTTTTTTTTTTTTTTTTAAAGATTTTACTTATTTGTTTGACAGAGAGAGATCACAAGTAGGCAGAGAGACAGGCAGAGAGAGAGGAGGAAGCAGGCTCCCTGCTGAGCAGAGAGCCCAATGCGGGGCTCGATCCCAGAACCCTGGGATCATGGCCTGAGCCAAAGGCAGAGGCTTTAACCCACTGAGCCACCCAGGTGCCCCAGAGATAAGATTTTCTTACAAATACCAAGAAGAGTTTCAAAAGGTTTTCGTCAAGAAAGAATTTGATAGAATTCTTTGATAGAATTTGAGAGTTCTTCAATCTGAGAGTCACATCAACCCAGATAAAAATGGAAAGCCCTCCAATTAAGGTTACAGACAGGCTTAGGAGTAAATACATCCCTTAGAATCTAATATTACTGACGGCAGAGGATTTTGTTTCCCTAAAGCTGTGTCTGGTATAAACTCAGTAAATATTTATTGCTGATTGAGAGTTAAGTGAAGGAAAGATGTTTATCTTTTACATTAAGGAGGTCTTTCCGAAAATTGTTTCAAAGCCTGTTGAAGAACTAAATATGTTTGTTTTCTTTGAAATTTTTGAAAAAAATTCTAATTCGTTTTAGATTAATAACTCACACTTACAAAATCACAAGTTTAAGTGTTATACTGTCAAATCACTGTAAGATTTTGTAAACACTCCTGATTTCTCTACTTACACTGTCAAGGACTAAGAACAGTTTGTGGGCTCACATTGGTCAGAGCAACACATTTGGAGTAGCGCAGTTCTAAAGACCATTCCATAATCTAGTTTCATAGTTGTTATACTGAAAAACAGTATCTGTGGTGTCAGATAAATTCAGAAAATGTGTGCAACTTCTCGTCCTTTGATATGCTGATATGCATTGTGAACCCCTAAAAGTCGGATACAGTATGTCTTATGCCCTAGGAAATTCTCTTCATAGATTATCTTGAGTCACTGGTGTTTTCCCAAACATACTTTAAGAATTTTAGTCTAAATTATTCATCCTAAGAAAGATAATAAATATGTCCTGATTCTAGTATATGATCACTTACCTCTGCCCACAGAGGGCCACAGAAGACTAGGATATTTGGTCAAAAGTGAAATGGGAGCCCTTTCTCCTATGACTCCAGGTTTCTTTTCTTTTCTTTCTTTTTTTTTTTTTTTTTTAAGATTTTATTTATTTATTTATTTGACAGACCGAGATCACAAGTAGGCAGAGAGAGAGGGGGAAGCAGGCTCCCTGCGGGGCTCGATCCCAGGACCCTGGGATCATGACCTGAGCTGAAAGCAGAGGCTTTAACCCACTGAGCCACCCAGATGCCCCTGGCTCCAACTTTCTAAGCAGGTCTTCTGTGTGAACCACCCAAGATAACACCACTGACTGCTTCCAGATCTCTATTAAACATAACAAAAAAATTGAAGCAAAAGTAAAGGAATAAGTAAGTAAATATAGTACATCAATAAGATGATGCAATATGCACCTATTAAAGCATCAATATGAAGTTTTTAATGGTATAGAAAATAATTACATTAAGTGAAGAGATCATATTAACATTTAAGTGAAAATGCCTATAAATTTCAACTATGTTAAGAGAAAAAAGACCAGAAAGGAAATTCATAATGCTATTTGTATGATGGACTCATGGAGGATTATTTTTTTTCCTTTTCTTTATCACAATGCACTATCTATATAACATCTACAATTATAATTTTAATATAATGATATCTACAATTTCTGTTATACCAGAAAATAAAATACGAAAATAAAAAATAAAAAATGATGGTACTCATTAGGGATACCACCAGCCCTATTAAAAATTTTGACTGTTATGATTAGGAAAGAAATTGAGAAAGTCTTTCTTACAGAGAGAATTCTGTTATAATTTTATAAGAAAAGGAGATCAGTCATGGTGGAAATACTTATATTCTGTCAGACTGTTGCAGAAATGGTTCAGAATCTATTAACACTTTTCCACAATTATGGCCAAGAAAAACTGTTGAAGAACTCCATTCAATTTTACCAAATTGAAATCAGCATTAAGTGAACCGTTTTGCCCTGTAAACAGTTCCTTCTTTCCTTTCATTCCATTGTTTGTCTTTATGTATAGTAATGTCTGTTGGTATATGTCTGAGGCCTGGATTTAGAGCATACAGGCACTAATCAAAACAAAAAAAGGCACTGTGGGCAATTCAGCTGTGGCAACTACACAGATGGCCATTATTATCTTAAAAAGGTTTGAAACTGGGAGACCTGAAAGGTTTTTGAACAAGTGGTGTAATGGAGCAACACTGTAGAAAAAGTAGTTTTGCCATGATGTATAGAATTTATTTTCAGGAATACATTTTTCTCATTTAGTCAACAAATATCCTTGAAGGCCTCTGTATGCCAAATGCTATTCTAGGCACTAATGGTAAGTATATGAGTAGGAAATAATCCCTTCCCTCAAGGATGTCCTTAATACAGAGAGATGTACAAAGAGGGTCTTTGATTATTGTGTCAACATATAACCATGTCCCCTTTCACTTGCTATCGTGTAGACAAGGCTCATGTCAGTAGCTTATTTCCCATTATTTGTATGTATAGCACTGTGGATTTTAGAATATAATTGTTCTTTAATAGTATAGTGTCATTTAAAACAGATTCCCTTTTCTCATCTGCAGGTCTTTCTAAAATACAGTTTATCGGGCCCCAGGGTAGCTCAGTTGGTTAAGCGACTGCCTTCAGCTCAGGTCATGATTCTAGAGTTCTAAGATTGAGTTCCACATTGGGGGAGGCAGGGCTGGGGTGTCCCTGTTCAGTGGGGAGTCTGTTTCACTCTGTGCCCCTCACCTGTCTTGTGCTCCTTCTCATTTTTTCTCTCTCAAATAAATAAAGTTTGTCATTTTATCATTTTTATAGATAATTCTGTTTTAGTTTGGAAAGGACATAATAAGCTCTGTTCATTATTATTTACAGTATTCGTTGTAGAATGAAAATGCACTGGGTTCATTCTTTGAAGTATTGGGTTGTTTTCCTTGTGCTCTTTAATAACCTTCTATAGGTTTTAACACTGCAGATCCTTGGCTAGTGTACAAAGAGAGGCATAAAGTGTGTCTTGTCTGATTTAGTCTTCTTGAATATACTTTCTTTTTTTTTTTAAATATACTTTCTTCCAATCATAACTTATACATGGATCTGATACATTGTGGAACATCACAGTATATTTGGGGTTTGCAGGTATTCATCTCCAATGGGTGGCTGAGTGACATTGTAATTGTAGTGGCACTCACCAGTCGTGAAACTCTCTCTCCTGCCCATGGCATTAGCCTTTTTCTGGTGGAAAATGGAATGAAAGGATTTATCAAGGGAAAAAAGCTACAAAAAATGGGACAAAAAGCCCAGGTAAGTCATACTATAAATTATTAATGATAAATAATTGAGCTTACTCCATTATGACTTAATAGAACTCTGTAGTTCTATAATTTTGATGTATGTATATCAAATCATATCTTCTTATGCAAAATTCCTAAAATATACTTTTCAGAAATGTTAAGAGAGATTTATCTAACTGTATCTCTTTCTGTTATTCAGCAGCAGAAGTGAATCAAGGTATTTTGAATATCTGTTTCATTAATGGGAAAATTAATTGTATGTTGATAAACCCACTAAACTGATTGAAGAAAATTTATTAAATAAGAGGAGAAAATATTTTTTTATTATTTGGTAATTATCTGGTAGCTTTTTCATCATCAAAAAAGAAAAACATGTTTTACTTTGCATTAGAAACCTTTAGCTCTTGGTACATCTAGAACTGGACAAGATTGGAGCTAGAATGACAGTATGTTGTGAGAAAGCCACCAGTTTTTGGAATCTGGTGAATCTGGGTTTGCATACCTGGTTTACCACTTCCACATCGCAATATTAACCACTCCAACTTGGCTTCTAGTTTTTGTTCTTCTTTTTGTTTTCTTAAATGAAAATAATCATTACCTCATTGGTTTGTTGGGAGACTTGAGTGAAATAATTCTGTTCTTAATTTTGTGATCCTTTAGGATACTGCAGAATTATTCTTTGAAGATGTCCGGTTGCCAGCTAGTGCCCTAATTGGAGAAGAGAATAAAGGCTTCTATTACCTCATGAAAGAGCTTCCAAAGGTCAGAATTATTAAAGATTCCATCTTTTGATTAGATAATGAAGTCAAATGCTATAACATAGAACTATGGAAATTCACATATATAAAACTTATGATATAGTCAGTCATTTGAGTATTGCTTAAAGTTGTAAAAAACAACAACAACAAAAAACACCTGAGTTTTGTAGGCTAGATAAGTAAATAACTAAACTCAGGGATATCCGATCAAAGCTTATAGGTGAGTGGGGAGATTATGTATTTCATGACTATGATACCCTCTTAGAATGCTTTTAGCTTCTTAACTACAAGTCAAGAATTCTTAGCTCCTTATAAGGAATGGTCAGCCAAAACATTTGGCAGGATTTTTTGTAATACCTGAGAATCAAAGGAGAAAGTTGTTGAGTTCATACCCCATAAGATCAGCCCTCACCTCTGTGTTTTTGGTGTGTGCTAGCTGAGCGTCACTGAGTCTTACATACTAGCATATGAGCATAGGTGCATATGCCTACTAACTGCCTCAGCCTGGGCTAAACATGAAATTGGGGACAAGGCTAGAAACACTGCCATAGAAATAGAATAAAGAAATCACCAGCAAGGTGGATTTAAACTGGCTGTGGATACTTTTGCACTAATAGACAGAATTTAACCTGTACCCTTTGAGATGTTGATTTTCACAGACCAATTAGGACATTAATGTGCAGAGATCAATAAAAATCAACAATCTCATATTTCTCTTCTCATTGATAAGTGATGATAAGGAATGAAATAAATTATGTATATATCTATAGATAGTAAGTACAGTCATTTATAAAAATAAAGGATTTGTTTTAGAGAATTATTATGGAGATGTCAAAATATTCTGATAAATCTCTGTGGGAGCATTTTCTTGTAGAAGTAAGAGATTAATTTTTAGGAGTTTCATAAAGACTATGAGATTTATTATCACTGAAATCATGTGAAAATCACTTGTGGAATTAGAATGATGCTTAAGACCTAATTTTGGGTTCTAGGAAAGGCTTGTGATTGCTGACTTAGCAGTTTCAGCCTGTGAATTCATGTTTGAAGAAACCAGGACTTATGTTAAAGAAAGAAAAATTTTTGGGAAAACAGTTGCACAAATGCAGGTAAGCTTGAATCTAAATATAAATATGGAGTAATTCTCATAGAGGTAGTATTAGAATCCATGGAGGTGGGTGAGGCTGTTGAGGGAAAAAGTAGAGAATAAGACAAGAAGAGGTTCTAGGACCGAGTCCTGTGAAAAATATAGGATTTACAGGTAGAGTAGGAGGAGATGAACCTGCAAAGACAACAGAGAATGAATGGATAGAAAGAAAAAAGCAAATTAAGCAAGTAGTGTTCCAGAAGCTAAGAGGAAAGATTTAAAGTAAGCAGGAGTGGGGCCAATGACATTTAGAGGGAAACTAAGATGAAGGTCAAGAGTACCCATTGGAAGATGAATGGATAAAGATGTGATAGACAGAGAGTGGAATGATTGTGATACACACACACACACACACACACACACACACACACACACACAGGAATACTATGCAGCCATCAAAAAGTTGAGATCTTGGGACGCCTGGGTGGCTCAGTTGGTTAAGCAGCTGCCTTCGGCTCAGGTCATGATCCCAGCGTCCTGGGATCGAGTCCCACATCGGGCTCCTTGCTCCGCAGGGAGCCTGCTTCTCCCTCTGACTCTGCCTGCCATTCTGTCTGCCTGTGCTCGCTCTCACTCTCTCTCTCTTACAAATAAATAAATAAAATCTTTAAAAAAAAAAAAAAAGTTGAGATCTTGCCATTTGCAATGACATGGGTGGGACTAGAGGGTACTATGCTAAGTGAAATAAATCAATCAGAGAAATAATTATCATATGATCTCACTGATAATGTGGAATTTAAGAAATAAGGCAGAGGATCATAGGGGATGCGAGGAAAAAATGAAAGAAGATGAAAGTAGAGAGGGAGACAAACCATAAGAGATGCTTAATCATAGGAAACAAAGGGAGGGCTGCTGGCGGGGGGGATGGAGGGATGGTGTCACTGGGTGATGGACATTGGGGAGGATATGTGTTGTAATGAGCACTGGGTATTCTATAAGACAGATGAATCACAGACCTGTACCCGTGAAACAAATAATATATTCTATGTTAATTGAATTTAAATTAAAAATAATAATTAATTTAAAAAGACTGTCCACTGGACATAGTGGTAGGGAAGTTATTTCTTAGAAGCCATTAATGGACTGGAGTGCAATGTTGCCAGACCAGCGTGGGTAGAAGAATAAATGGAAATGAGGACGTAAAGATACTCAGAGCAGACAACTCTTTCCTGAGTTTGGTTGTGAATGGTAGTTAAAAGAAGGATGGTTACTAGGGAGTAAGAAGAGAATGGGGGGGGCAGAATTTTGGGATCAAGTGACATATTTGGAGATTATTAAGTTTTTGTTATTATTATGTTGAAAGGATTTAGTTAAGAGAGAAAGATTGTAGATATGAAGAGGATAATCAGTTGGGTCTGATATTTGAGAAAGTATTAGGATGTGGATGCCAAAGCACATGGAAAGATAAGCCTTCCCACCCCCACAGCAGAGATGTTTCCTCCATTGATAGAAAGGACAGGTAGGGTTTCATTCAGATACTTACCTCTGTTGGTAGAAGATCAAAAAAGCTCTTTTATGAAGGCTTTCATTTCCCTTAAGTAATATAGGGCAACTCAGTTCTTGAAGATCAGCTGAGTAAATGGGGCATGGAAGTGTCCATGGAGAGGAAGATTTGAAATACCCCTTCAAACTGAGAGACTGAACTAACTTGAAAAATATAGTAAGGCTGCTGGCAGTGTTGAGGACTCTGGTGAGGTTAATGATCATGGGTTTTTAGTGGTACCTTCTGCTTCTTTGTGTATTAGATTTACTAGAAGGGTTTAGCTATCCAGGATCAAGCACAAAGTAGGTGGATGATTGTTTAAGGCTGCGTTTTGCAAGGAAGTTAAAGGTATTTGCCAAAGAACTCAACATATGGTGCCCATAATCACTGACCATGCCAATCAAATATTAGACCCTAGTTTCTTCTTAAATGAATAGTTTATAAACAAGGAAGTCATAAAATTGATTGAACATTTTATCAGCAAAAAGTCTGGAATTGGAAATCCACTTAAAGAATTTGAAGTGGAGACAAACCATAAGTGACTCTTAATCTCACAAAACAAACTGAAGGTTGCTGGGGGGAGGGGGTTTGGGAGAAGGGGGTGGGATTATGGACTTTGGCGAGGGTATGTGCTTTGGTGAGTGCTGTGAAGTGTGTAAACCTGGTGATTCACAGACCTGTACCCCTGGGGATAAAAATATATGTTTATAAAAAATAAAAAATTAAAAAAAAAGAGATCAGAAAAAAAAAAAAGAATTTGAAGTGGAATGACCTATTAGATGATGGGCTTTGTAAAGGGCAAGGCAAAAATGAAACACTGGTAGGCTTTTAGGACCAGCATTACAGAAATTGACTTCAGGCGTGATTAAGTCCTAGGCTCAACTACTTGGATCTCTGTGGTCTCGTCAGGTTGTATGATCACTCTCCAAAGCATTTTCTTATTTGCAAAATGTGAAAAATATCTGTCACCTATCTTGTAGAATTGCTGTGAGGATTAGATGGTTCACCCAGAGTGCTCAGAATATTGCCTGGCAAAGTAAACACTCCCTAAAGTTTACTATTTTTCCCTTACCAAGTGTCTTCCTCCATTCTGTTCCAATGAAGGGAACCTTTTCATCAAATTCTGGCTCCTGGTCTGGACCTACCTCAGGCCATTTTGAGAATTATTTGCTACCTGTGTGTTTATCAAGTGAACGTTTTCCAGGGCGCCTGGGTGGCTCAGTTGGTTAAGCATCTGCCTTCGGTTCAGGACATGATCCCAGGGTTCTTGGATCTAGCCCCACATTGGGCTGTCCCGCTCAGCTGTGAGTCTTCTTCTTTCTCTGCCTCTGATCGCTTTCACTCTTTCTCAAATAAATAAATAAAATCTTCACTTGATCTGAGAAAAGAAAAAAGTCAACTTTTTCCATTCTGAAAACACTTCTTTATATTCTTTCTTATTGACATAACAGATCTAAGAATAGTTGGTCTGAATCTGAATCTAAAATGAGACACTTTAGAAAACAACTTATTAAAATGGTATGGTTTGACTTGCCTAAATTGTGATTTCCTTTAAAGTAAGGATTTTATATTTTATATTCCTTTTCATTTATGTATCATTAATTCACACATTGCAGGGATTCTTAGTGTTTGTCCTCTTCCTGCAGGCATTTAGAACTGTCAGGAAGTAGAGTACACACCAAGTACCATGGTGTTTGGTATTTGATATTTTGGAGGCCAGTATTGTTAAATGTCCTGTAATTCAGAGATAGATTTGGAGAGCAACTAATTGTCTCACTCAAAATGCCAATAATCTCCCTTTGAGAAATAGTGATATACATAATTTATTCCTTTTTGTTTCTCTGAACAAATATGTACTGACTGCCTTGTAAAGGTTGTATACTGAAATATAATATGATAGGTATGGTTCTAAAAATACATATTATGGATTCCTCCCAATGTGAAATATTACTCTGTGACTTTCTGAACTCTACCCAAAGTACTTTATAGGCATACCTAGAAAATACTGCCAGTTCTCTTCCAGGATATTGCAATTAAGCAAGCCTAATGAAGTTTTTGGTTTTCCAGTGCATATCTTTACACTATACTATGTCTATTAAGTGTGCAATAGCATCGTGTCTAAAAGGTGTACTACGTGCGGGACAGCTGGGTGGCACAGTCAGTTAGTTAAGCATCTGACTCTTGGTTTTGGCTAAGGTCTGATCTTAGGGTCATGAGATCTAACCCCGTGTGGGGTTCTAGGCTCCGTGTGGAGTCTGCTTAAGACTCTTTCTACCTCGCCCTCTGCTCCTTCCCCCTGCATATGCGCTCTCTCCCTCCGCCTCTCTCTCTCAAAGAAATAAATAAATCTTAAAAAAAAAAAAAAAGGTGTGCATACCTTTATTAAAAAATACTTCATTGGGGTGCCTGGGTGGCTCAGTTAGTTAAGCGTCTGTCTTTGGCTCAGATCATGATCCCCGGGCCCTGAGATTGAGTCCCACATCAGGCTCCCTGCTCAGGGGGGAGCCTGCTTCTCCCTCTGCCTGCCATTCCTCCTGCTTGTGCTCTCTCACACCCGCTCGCTCTCTCTGTCAAATACATAAATAAAATCTTTAAAAATATATATTGCTAAAAATGCTAGCCATCATGTAGCCTTCAGCAAGTGGTAATCTCTTTGCTGATGGAGCGTCTTGCCTCAGTGTTGATGGCTGCTGACTGGTCAGGGTGGTAGTTGCTGAAGGCTATGCCTTTTTTTAAGACAACAATGAACTGTATGTGTTGTGAGCGCTGTGCATTGTGTAAGACTGATGAATCACAGACCGGTACCCCTGAAACAAATAATACATTATATGTTAACAACAATAATAAAAAATAATAATAATTTTTTTAAAAGACAATTAACTTTGCCACATCAATGGACTCTTCCTTTTACGAACGATTTCTCTGTAGCATATAATACTTTTTGCCTACATTTTACCCACAGCAGAACTTCTTTCAAAATTGTAAGCAGTCCTCTCAAACCCTGCTGCTATTTTATCAACTAAGTTTATGTAAAAATCTGTATCTTTTGTTGTCATTTCCACAGTCTTCTTGGCATCTTTACCAGTAGATTCCATCTCCAAAACAACCACTTTTTTCATTCATCCATAAGAAGCAACTCCTCATCTGTTAAGGTTTATTGTAGGATAGCGCCAGTGCAGTCCTATCTTCAGGCTCCACTTCTGATTCTAGTTCTCTTGCTGTTCCCACCACATCCACAGTCACTTTGTCCACTGAAGTCCTGAATCCTTCAAAGTCATCCAGGAAGATTGGAATCAACTTCTTCAAAAACTCCCACTCGTGTTGATATTTCAGCCTCTTCCTATGATTCTTGAATGTTATTAATGACCTTTGGAGTGGTGGATTCTTTGGAGAGGGTCTTCACTTTACTTTGCCCAGATCCAGCAGAGGAAATCACTGTCTATGGCAGCTACAGCTTTATGAAATGTATTCCTTAAATAACACAACTTGAAAGTCAAAATTTCTCCTTAATCCATGGGCTGCATGGATGCATCCATGGATGTTGTATTAATAAGCATGAAAACCACATGAATCTCATTGTGCATCTCAGTCAGAATTTGGGTGATCAGGTACATTGTCAATAAGCAGTAATATTTGAAAGGATTTTTTTTTCTTCTGAGTTCAACAGTAGGCTTAACATATTCAATAAAATCAACCATGTTGTACAAAGATGAGATTTTATCCAGGCTTTGTTGTTCCAGTTCTAGAACACAGGCAGAGTAGGTCTAGCATAATTCTTAAGGTCCCTAGGATTTTCAGAATGGCCAGTGAGCACTGGCTTCAACTTAAAGTCACCAGCTGCATTAGGCCCTAGCAGGAAAGTCAGCCTGTCCTTTGAAGTTGGAAGCTAGGCGTTGACTTCTCCTTTCTAGCCATGAAGGCTGTAGATGGCATCTTCTTGCAATATAAGGCTGGTTCATCTGCATTGAAAATCTCTTGTGTAGTGTGGCCACCTTTGTTAATGACCTTAGCTGGAATTTCCGGGTAACCTGCTATAGCTACTGCATCAGCACTGGCCAATTCCACTTACCAGTCTATGTTATGGAGATGGCTTCTTTCCTTAAACTTCATGAATCAACCTCTGCCAACTTCAGACTTCTTCAGATTCCTTACCTTTCTCAGTTTTCATAGAATTAAGGAGAGTTAGGGCCTTGCTCTGGATTAGGTTTTGGCGTAAGGAAATGTTGTGGATGGTTTGATAATCTATCCAGACACATAAAACTTTCTCCATATCAACAATAAGGCTGTTTACTTTTTTTTTTTTTTTTTAATCATTCACATGTTCACTGGAGGAGCACTTTTAATTTCCTTCAAGAACTTTTCCTTTGCATTCACAGCTTGGCTAACTGGCACAAGAAGTATAGCTTTCTGCCTGGCTTGGCTTTTTTCATACCTTCCTCAGGAAGTTTAATCATTTCTAGCTTTTGATTTAAAATGAGAGGCATGTGACTCCTTTCAGTTGGATTTTAGAGGCCATTGTAGGGTTATTAGTAGGTCTCATTTCAGTACTTTTGTGTCTCTGGGAATAGGGAGAGGGACAGAGATAGGGGAAGGACTGGTCAGTGGAGCAATCAGAACACACATTTATCGATTAAGCTTACCATCTTTTATGGGCGTGGTTCGTGGTGCCTCAAAACAAGAAGAATAGTAATACCAAAGATCGCTGATTACCATAACAAATATAGTGATAATAAGAAAGTTGGAAATATTGTGAGAATTACCAAAATATGACACAAAGACACCAAATGAGCAAATGCTGTTGGGAAAAATGGCGCAGATAGACTTTCTCAACACAGGTCACCACAGACCTTCAATTTGTTAAAAAAAAAAAAAATGCAACTTCTACAAAGTGCAGTAAAGCAAAGAGCAAGAAAATAAGGTATGTCTGTAATAGCTTTTGCTTCTGAAATCCAGCCACCACCAATTTCATGCCTTTAGCCCTGTTATGGTTACTATAAAAAGTGAACCTGGTGGAGCCTGGGAGGCCATAGTTGGTTAAGTGTTTGATTCTGGATTTCAACTCAGGATCTTGAGCTCAAGCCCTGAGTCAGGCTCCGTGCTGAGCGCAGAGCTTGCTTAAGACTCCCCCTCTCTCGCTGGCCCTCCCCACCCTGTACACACGCTCTCTCTCTCTCTGAAATAAATAAATCTTTTTTAAAAATTCAAGAAATAGGGATGTCTGGGTGGCACAGTCAGTTAAGCATCTGCCTTCGACTCCGATCATGGTCCTGGGGTCCTGGGATGGAGCCCCACATCAGACTCCTTGCTCAGCGGGGAACCTGCTTCCTCTCTGCCTGCTGCTCACCCTGTTTGTGCTCTCCCTCTCCCTCTCCAATATAATATATAAATAAAATATTTTTAAGAATTAAAAAATTCAAAGTGAACCAAATTATTTCCATCTCCTTGGAAATCTACATCTCCTTTTATGGAACTCATATTAAATTAAAACAAAGATGACTATGATATTACCCAGATTGTCTGTAATTCAGAATGTTAAGTCTGATTGGACATTGGACCTTGAAGGAATAGGAAATTGGCATAATATTTTCCCATAGAAAAAACAAAGTTTGTAATATATGTATTTTATTAATATATATGCTAAATAAATACATATATTTTGATAGAAAAAATAAAGATCGTTTCAATCTTTTTAAAAGGATTTGAAAAGGCTTTTATTGCCTCCTTTCAAAGGTAGTTTACCAAAATGTCACTAGATGGCAGTAGCATCACTTCCACCAGTATACCAGGACTACCTGTAGTATGGTTTTCTAAGTAAATATGTGTGTGTTCTTAGATTTCTGAGACATTTATTTTCTTTAAGATTTCATTTATTTATTTGACAGAGACAGAGAGACAGTGAGAGAGGGAACACAAGCAGGGGGAGTTTGAGGGAGAGAAGCAGACCCCAGTTGAGCAAGCAGCCCTGTGCCAGGCCCTGGGATCATGACCTGAGCCAAAGGCAGATGCTTAATGACCAAGTCACCCAGGCACCTCCCAGATTTCTGAGATATTTCATCTAATCTTTCTGTTTTATTGAAATAAGTATCTTTGAATAATATTTTTGTGTTCAGTCTTGGAATGTATTCAAAGAAGATGAACAACTAATATATTGCCTATAGCTCCTATCCTGGAGCCGGGTACACTATTGTTCTAGTTATTAAAATGAAATAGAAGACCTTTAAACATCATATTATACCTAGCCAAGTGTCATCTTATGATCATTTAACTATTCAGTTTCCTTATTTTCTCTATGTTATTCTTGAATTTTGAACATTGGGGCCTCTCTGCCATTTAGCTATATTCCACCAAAAAATCATATTCTTTTTAGGATGGAGACCTATCATACTTCAGTGGCAATTATAGGATTTTCATTTCCTTTCATTCATACTCTGTGCTGTTTAAATGGAATATGGCCTAGGTAACCTCTCCAAAGTGTATTCCAGGTTCCATAATTCTATGATTCAAAGGGTTATGTCGTTCAGAACTCTGAAAGATACTCTGATTTACTCATTAAGTTTTGAGGATTTTCTTTTTAAATGCTAGCTGCAGTATTATCTATTAGCAATTATTAATGAATGCTTGGAAATACTGCTACAAGTGTGTTGATCAATTACAAGAAGCACCTTGCTAATAATGTGTGGTATAGTTATTAGCCACCACCCATTACAGAATAATTTCTGAAAGCCTGAGGCAATGTCTGCAATGAAGAGCCAGGACAATGTGATGCCAAGAATATACAAGTATTTAATCTCTTTGTCCCCCAGAGAGTAAATTATGTATTCTTGGAGGCATTCATTTCTTCAAACCTGTGGACTTCACTAAATGGATTAAAGCAAGAGTTCTAAATGAGCACACCCTGATCTGAAATTTAACTTCAGCTTCTGGAAGCTCCCAGCATTCCTAGAGAAATAGCTCTCAGGTGGGGAATTGGGCTTAGAGATCCTGATTCTCTCACATTGTAAATAGAGCATAAATTCTCAAGGGTGCCATTACAGTGGGGAAAGAGCAAAAGTATCTTAGGAATTGTCAGATTGTCAGGGTACCTGCGTGGCTCAGTCAGTTGGGTCTCTGACTTTTGATTTTGGCTTGGGTCATGATCTCAGGGTCAGTGGGATCAAGCCCCACATTGGGCTCTGCTCATAGTAGCGAGTCTGCTTGGGATTCTTTCCCCGTCCCTCTCTGTCCCTTACCCCTGCATGAGCACATGCATTCTCTCTCTCTCAAATAAAAATAAATTTAAAAAGAAAAAAAAAGAATTGTCAGATTCTTACTTATTTTCCATTGAAAATAAGTGTCATTGAACTAAACCAGGAATAGGCTTAGAGGGAATATATACTCATCTGTTTTCAATGTATAGAACATTTTTTCCCCCACTTTTTTTCATTTCTTCCATCTTTAAGTTTTCTGTGAGTAATCTTGGATGTGTGGTGTAGAAGTAGGAAACTTTGTGTTGATTAGATGGTAGAGGTTTGGTGTAATTAAATATGCATGAATAGAAAGGGAGATAAACAACGTAAGGGAAAGAGTGAGAGGGGAAGAAGGTTTTGATGTGTCCCAGCGTGTTCTGAATCAGAAGCCAGGATACTGAGGTGGGAAAAGTGTGATGCCAACCTTCCTACTGCTTGGTTTTGGAACTATTAGGTGCCAGTCATATTGTCTGTTTCTAGAATAGGGTGGAGTAAGGCCAAGGGAAAGGCAGTCAGTTGGGTTTTTCATTGAAATGGTAGTTCCGTTCATACACCTCTGAGGACCCTCTTCCTCATAGTGCCTGTTCCTCCTGACACTCAGATCTTGCCTGGTCCTGGGTCTTAATTATGTTCCTTTTCTACTCTTTTCTGGAAATAGAAAGCACCCCAATTGTCCCCATCACAATGATGCTAAAAGGCTCGCTTTTGTAGTTTGAGAATTGCCATAGCCAATAGGAATGGCAGAGCCAACATTCTCTTGAGAATCTAGTCCCTAAAGCCTTCCTTCTGGGGACTCAGTCATGGCTTTGAACTTACCAGTGCATAGGTAGGGCACATTAATTTCTAGTTTGAGTTTGACTGCGCCACCTCTGTCACTAACTTCCATGCCTTTTAATAGTCACAGCAAAGATCTCACTCATTAGTTCTATAGAATGATCAAAACTCTGTTCTATCTGAATTTCCACAAGGAAGACAGAGCCAGCTGACCATAGCTGGGCCTTGAACCTAAGAGGTCAACTTGAATGGGGTGTATTTCAGGGGGTTACCCAAAGTGGAAGGCTAATATGTCAAATCCAAGCCAGTTTCCTGAAGGAAGTTCAAGAGTTGGTGCGCCAAGGAGACCAGATGTGAACTCAGAATTCAAAGTATGAGAGCCAAGAATCTGGAATAAAGACCATTTGATTGAAGTGAAAGCAGTCAAAAACACTTGGGAACAGAGAGAATGACTTCAAAGGCTACTATAGGTTGTCTGTGGCCAGCAGGAGAAAGTATAATATATCACATTGGCCATTCCAGACCATTCAGTTCAAGTTAGAGACTAGCTATATGTAGGGATATCCATAGAGATATATACATAGTGGAAAGATGTGGAAGAAGTTGGAGGCTACTGGACTTTGATCTCTTGCATGCTCTGATGCTTTTATTCTACATTCTGTAGATGCAGATTAAATACTTTGCAATATAAAATAATGTCTAGGGCGCCTGGGTGGCTCAGTTGGTTGGACGACTGCATTCAGCTCGGGTCATCATCCTGGAGTCCCGGGATCGAGTCCCACATCGGGCTCCCAGCTCCATGGGAAGTCTGCTTCTCCCTCTGACCTTCTCCTCACTCATGTTCTCTCTCACTGTATCTCTCTCAAATAAATAAATAAAATCTTAAAAAAAAATAATGTCTAATAATTATTTTTAACATTGTCCTTCCAGCTTGTTACTTTATTATTTTACTCCAAGACAAAGAAGCAGAATAATGTGTATACTTAATTTCATTAATAGAGACAAATTCTTTATAAGAAAGAAGAAAAACACGAATTCTTCGTGGATTTAGATTCTGGAGGAAAATGGGTGTTTTCAACAGCTGTATTAAAGGACTATGCCACCAGATGGTGCTCACCTATTAAAGCCATGCTGTTTTTCAAGCAGTTTCCCTAAATGGTCTAAATTTTTAAATCTAAAACATGAGATATTGTTTATGTATTTATCTCTTTTTTTCTCTTTTAGTATAGGTTTTTCTAGCAATGAATATAGTGTGTTTTAAATTTAAGCTATTTAGTTTAACATGCCTCTTTGGGAGGAAGAAAAAGAACTGGTAATTCCACTTTTGTTTTGCTCTAAAGATCTTCTATTATATAATTTTTGATATGCTAGGTGACTATAAATATGCTCTTTTTTATGCTCAATTTTTTTCCTTTCATTTTCTTCAAACTCAAGACAGTACAACATAAGCTAGCAGAATTAAAAACACAAATTTGTGTAACCAGAGCTTTTGTGGACAGCTGTCTCCAGCTGCATGAAAAGAAACGTCTGGATTCTGCCTCTGCCTCCATGGCGAAATATTGGTATGCATGCTTCAATAATTAAAATGTGGTGTTTGCACAGACTGTTATGGAATTCTTCCAACTTTAAACTCAGCCCTGAGGGTCTTAAAAGAACAAGGCTGTGAAAATAAAAACTAACAATAAGAATCAACTTTAAAAAAATATACTGGAAGGTCCCATTAAGCCTATATATAATGTGCTAAAAATTACTCAAGTTGATTTAACTTTTAGCTTGCTATTGAAAATAAGATATTAAGATACTGAAGAAGGATGACTGATTAGTTCATTCAAGTACGAGTTTAATTTCAAATTATCTGACAAGTGGCCCGTAATGAGACCAAACAAGAATAGTAAGACTTAGAATTCTGAGATTGAATCCCAATTCTTTCATTAAATAACTGTAATTAAATTTAATTCTTTCTGGATCAACATTTTGATATCTGTGAAATGAGTAGATTGGATTGCATTTCCCTAAAGTGTTGTCTAGATCTAAGAAAAATTTCCGAAAAATTGATTATCCCCTCAAATGTTGCACATTCTCTATTAAATGAAAGGGAAAATGTCCTATAAGTCTTGGAAAGACTTTTCACTGGTATTAAAGATGAATTGAAAAATAAATAAGTAAATAAAGATGAGTTAATTGAAAAGAGACTCCTTGTATTTTAGGATGCAAGAACATAGTTTAAATCAGATTCTGGAAATGGGTTTGGTTTCCTGTTTTAAAAACAAACATTCCCACATCTCATTAGCCCAAAAATAACTAGAAAAAAATTCCTGTCATTATTCATTAACTTGTGTTCAGTTCAATCAGAAATAGAATGAGGAAATATGCAGGATAGCTCTTTATGTAATAATTCCAAAATAATAAAACTGCCAGGTTGAAGTTGATGTGAAATTACTAGGAACTTGTACTTTGGGGGGGACATTGGACATTTACGCTTATAGCAAGTTCTTTGACCAGTTGAAAAAAGTGTAAAATATTTTTAGATAATTTTAGAAAAGGAGATATTCAGGTAGCTATTGACCTTACTGATCTTTGAAAACACTAAGTTTAAAGACATACTGTTACTTCACATTGAAGCAGAGGAAGCAACTAGTTATAACCCAGTAAATATTTCACTAAAATACTTACCAAATACAAAAATGTATAGAATTCCAAACATGGCTGCCCCCCTGAGCCCTACCTGTTAATCATTATATTGCTGCTCTTATATTAGGAACATCCTCACCTGTCCTGTGACTTGAGTTAAAAATTATTTTAAATGAGAAAATGTGGTTATGCTTACTTTTACTTTATGTTTTCCACTATTGAAAAATAGATAGAGCTCTTGGCTGGCTCAGTCAGTAGAGCATGTGACTCTTGATCTCAGGGTCATGAGTTCAAGTCCCATGTTGTGGGCAGGCATTACTTTAAGAGGAAAAAAATAAAGAAAATACATTGAAAAGCATTTTGAACTTATGTTTTTATCTTAAGATGAATAAAATCTCCATCAGTTACCTTATGAATTTTAATGGTAGTTAAAATTATTATGATAGATCAAGAATATTTCTCAAGTATTTCAGATACTTTGGGAATAATAATACCCAAATAATCTTTAGCAAGTTTCCTATATGATGGTGTGTACCTTAATAGTAGTCTTCACACTTGGGTTTTTACTTTTACTTTCAGCTTATTTCTGAAAATCCCTAAAAAATTTTTTCACAGTTACTGAAATTCAGTATTGTAACCTTCAGAATAAAATAAATTCAGAATTGTAAATTGAGAATTGTAACCTTCAGGTAGAATTGATGTCTTTGGAGAAAAAGACATATTACAAGGCAAAATGAAATAGAGGGGCTGTATAACTATTTAGTTACTTGGATCAGACAAAGAATCTAAATTAATTAGACCAAAATCAGGTTTTTACTTTGTCCTTTTCAGGCCTAAAGTAGCCAAAACCTAATAGTCTATGTGTTCCACATTTATTTCTAGCCTTACCAAAAACCCAGCCAGAACTAATTGGTGAACAAAATATTCATTATGTGAAAATTGTCCAGAGTTTTATTTCATACATAATTTATGTCAATCTTCTCTGGTTGGCTAATATGTCTAATTGTAATTGTTTGATAAATGTATGTATTTAAACAGTCAGAAGTAATTTGTTTTCCTGATTGTGAAGCACTTTGTGAAAATCCGTTTCAAATGTTCCTATTTTGCTTTTTATTTCGGTCATCTAGGGCATCTGAGTTACAAAACCGTGTGGCTTATGACTGTGTCCAGCTCCATGGAGGTTGGGGATACATGTGGGAGTACCCAATTGCAAAGTGAGTATGGTGTAAAGAAAAAGGAAATTTTCTTTACCGTACTTTCTACACTGAGTGTAGAGGAAAAAGATGTGAAATCTTTGTGTTTGTCATCTGACTACAGAGTGTGTTCAAGCAGATGAAACAGCTTCATGTTATCAGCTTGCTACTAGGATTTTATCTTTTTTAAAGAAAGCACACAGAATAGTAAAGTATGGCTTTATTTGAATCATTATACAGAAGGATTAATATCACTTTCTTTATGGTCGAATGATACTGTATTTTATTGGTTAACTATAATTATACAGGTTATTTTGACTCTTTTACTATGACAATAAATGCTGCAACAGAACACCTTTAAACATTAGTCTTAGATACATGTGTTTTTAATTACAACAGGACAGAATTCCAAAAGTAGTATTGCTAGTTCAAAAGTATACATATTTTTAATTTTAATACATTGCCAGATTATTTTCTCTAGTTAGTTGCAACTCATACCCAAATGAAAAAAGTTTGAGGACAGCTTATCTTCTTAAACTGTGAATGTTATTGTTTTTTAAAACTTATGCTGATGTAACAGGTAGAAAATAGATTATTATTCTTCCTTTAATTTGCATTGACTATTAATTATTTTAGTTTCCTGTGGTAAGAATATTTAACATCGTATCTACCCTCTTCACAAATTTTTAAGTGCTCTATACTGAACAGGTAACTATAGTACAACATGGCACTACAGACCTCTGAAGCCTACTCATCTTGCTCAGCTGAAACTTTAAGCCCATTGATTAATAACTCCCCATTATCCCCTTCTTTTGTTCCTGGCAACCATCATTCTTCTGTGATTCTATGAATTTGGCTATTTTAGATACCTCATAGAGGTGGAATCACATAGTATCTGTCTTTCTGTGACTGGCTTAATTCACTTAACAGAATGTTCAAGTCCATCCAAGTTGTCGCCTATTGTAGAATTTCCTTCCGGTTTAAGGTTAAATACTATTCCATTCCATTTTCTTTATGCACTCATCTGTGCATAGACATTAGGCTGTTTCCACATCTTGGCTATTGTGAATAATACTGCAATGAACTTGTGAATGCTAATATCGCTTGGAGGGCCTGATTTCAATTCTTTGCAATAAATACCTAGAAGTGGGATTTTTAAAAAATCATATGGTAGTTCTTTTCTTTTTTTTTAAGAAATTTTTAAAGGTTTTTATTTATTCATTTAACAGAGAGAGAGAATACAAGCAGGTAGAGCAGCAGGCAGAGTGGGAGGGAGAAGCAAGCTGTGTGCTGAGCCAGGAGCTGATCCCAGGATCCTGGAATCACAACCTGAGCCGAAGGGAGTTGCTTTACGAACTGAGCCACCCAGGTGTCCCAGTAGTTCTATTTAATTCTTTGAGGAGCCTCCATACTGTTTTCCACAGTAGCTGCCCCATTTTGTATTCCCTCCAACAGTGTGCAGGGTTCCAATTTCTCCACATTCTTTTAAACACCTGTTTTCCTTTGTTTTTTTGTTAATAGCCATCCTCACAGGTGTGAGGTGATATCTCATTGTGGTTTTGATTTGCGTTTGCCTGATGATTGGTGACAGTGAGCATTTTTTCATATACCTGTCAGTTATTTATGTCTTCTTTTAAAATACCACTTTTTATTTTCATTTTGTTTTTTAAAGATTTTACTTATTTATTTTAGTGTTCACGTGTTCTCATTCTCTCTCTCTCTCTCTCTCACACACACACACAAATGGCAGGGCAGGGACAGAGAAAGAGAGAATCTCAAGTTAGCATGAGCCAGATACTGGGCTTGATCTCATGACCCTGAGATCATGACCTGAGCTGAAACCAAGAGTCAGATATTCAACTGCTGAACCATCCAGGCATCCCTAAAATATAACTTTTTAGAACTAAAAAAAAATTGGCACTTCAGAAAAAAACAAATATGAAAAGGCTTAAGTTTTCATATCTTAAATATTTAATTATTCATTTTGCTCTAGAAAATTTTCTCTTATTTAGCAAAATTTTCAGTTTATAAAACTTTCTCAAGGACATTTCCTTTTTTTTTTTTTTTTTTTTTTTTAAATTTTATTTATTTATTTATTTGACAGAGAGAGATCACAAGCAGGCAGAGAGGCAGGCAGAGAAAGAGAGAGAGAGAGAGGGAAGCAGGCTCCCTGCCGAGCAGAGAGCCTGACGTGGGACTCGATCCCAGGACCCTCAAGATCATGACCTGAGCCGAAGACAGGGGCTCAACCCACTGAGCCACCCAGGTGCCCTCAAGGACATTTTATAACTGAAACTGGAAAGAAGTCCAGTTAAGTTCTGGATCTGAGAATGTGAATGCTATGGGCTTCTAAAACCTTTTTCTCTTCTAATTTTAATCTAAATACAGACTATCTGAAGAGGAAAACTATCAAACTAGTATTCAGACTGACTTTCAAATTTATTGTTTTGGAAAACATAATTGAAAACATTTGATATATTTATGGTCTTTAATAAGGAAAATTAAACATTTTAGTTAAGTTACATTAAGAACAGAAGCTCCAGCGTTGATATAATCTACTAATTTTCTGTAGCTATTGGGGCAGTTCAGAAGCTTTAATCACAGGGTATGTATAATTTATGACCCTTTATAAAAACTCAGCATCAGCAATGGCTTTTCTTTTTTACATTCCCAAGAATGTAGATATGAAGTAGCTAAATCATAGGTATACATATACACATACATTCATATATATACACTCATATATATGTATATGTATGTCTATATCTTGATCTAGATATAGATACAAATTTTTTTTGTTAATTCCTGGACTTGGATTTTGGTATATCCTTCCAGAACTATTTCAAATGAGCCTTAATCAAAAGCAGATTTATTTTTTTATCTTTGTATAGTCATGAAATCAGAAATAAACACTGAGTTCTGCTAGCACAAATTAAACCATCATTGGAATTTTTTTGTGCATTTTCATGTTTTACTCACACTATTAATGCATCTTATTCACAATATTCCCAATGGTAAGAAAGTAAGACCATAATGCATATCTATATTCTTCTACTTGACTGTGCCATTACAACTTCTGCTGGAAATGTAGACACGTATTCGCTCAGTGTTTGTCTAGTCTAGTTCAGGTTCCAAAGAGGGCATATGAGGTGAAGACGAGTCCCCCATCCACATGGCCCAAGATCAGAGTGCAGAGTAAGTCTTGCTCTCTGTTTTTTAAGAGGCCATTCCTTCAGGTCAGTAGCAAGCAAATACTGTAGCTTGATGGCTTACTTGAAATGCCTGGTTTCAATTTGAGAGACTTATATTTCCTTTTAGGAATACTAATCCCTTTCTTGGCTGGTTTGTTACTTCAAAGATAGTATGAACTTTTAAACTAGACTGCTATTTCTCTTCCCCAAAGACATGAGGAAAGAACTTTTCATAAGTTAGGAAGAAAGAACAGTAGATAATATCAAAAAGCTGATTAGACACATTAGGCAGTATGTGGTTGCAGGGCACAGACTTTGATTTGAGGGGAAAAAATCATTCTAATTGTGTTTCTTATATCCTTGGATTAAGCTGTTTTATTGTATGTGTATGTGTTTTGAGTTTTGTTTGGGGTTGTTTATTTTGCTTTTTTGTTTTGTCACTTTTTTTTATTTGTTTATTTTTAAATAACTGGTCGTAAGCATGTGAACTTGTTTCAATCTTACTCATTAGGCTTGGGGTCTGTGAGAAGTGAGGCATGTTGAGCTATGCCATTTCAAGACTCCTCTGCACTGCTGGGGAGAATAGCCTGAGATACAGAGCTTCATCACTGTGTGGTGAAACATTCCTTCTGCTGCCCTTCTCTGTTAATTTTAGTTGATGACTCAATTTAATTAGTAATCTATAAAAGGTCTACTGATCTCTGTCTTTACCTTGCTCCATTGGAACTTCCTTAATGTGGAAATAAAAAAAAGCCCAGTCTGAAAATTTCTAAAAACATTGCTGAAGTAGGCTGAAATGCTAGGTAGGCTCTCTACATGCAAGTGCTGGGTTTTGTGGGCAACCATGGAAGCTGTTCAAAAGAAAAAATATATTTGAAAATGCAAATGTCTTCATATTTCAAGTTTCATCAAAAAGTAGGTATTGAGACTCTAAAATTCCTTTCTAATATACTAAATCAGTAAATATTTACGGAGTGCTCACTGTTTGCAAGGTACCATGATAAAGAGAGTCCAGAATTGGTCATGTTCCTAGAGAACTGGCACATTTAGTTTGTCTCAGGTGTTAAATTAAAAACAAAAAACAAGGGGCGCCTGGGTGGCTCAGTGGGTTAAGCCGCTGCCTTCGGCTCAGGTCATGATCTCAGGGTCCTGGGATCGAGGCCCGCATTGGGCTCTCTGCTCAGCAGGGAGGGGAGCCTGCTTCCCTCTCTCTCTCTCTGCCTGCCTCTCCATCTACTTGTGATTTCTCTCTGTCAAATAAATAAATAAAATCTTTAAAAAAAAAAAAAACAAGGACGCCTGGGTGACTTCATCGGTTAAGTGGCTGCCTTGGACTCAGGTCCTAGGATCCGGGGGTCCTAGGATGGAGCCCTGCCTCAGGCTCCCTGCTCTGAGGGGAGAACCTTCTTCTCACACTCCTTCTGCACCCCACCATGCTCTTGCTTGCTCTCTCTCTCTCAAATAAATAAAATTTTTAAAATAAATAAGAACAAAAGAATTCTATGCTTGAAAAAAAAATGCCATTGAATTTGTCTACTAGGAAAGTCCAAAGCTTATAACTAGTCCTGCATGCCCAGACCAATGAAAATATTGTGAAATAATAAAAATGATACTTGCCACAGTGGCAAGATACATTCTCATTCCAGCCTGCCAATTATGTTATGTGACCAATAAATAGCAGCCATTAATTAGTACATGTATAACTGCTCTGTACCACAGTTCCTTTAGTGCAAAACTATAGTAATATTTATCCTCCAGTATAAAGGTTATTTATCCTGCCAGTATAAAGGTTAAAGGATATGAGAGGATAAAGTTGGAGGATAAAATGAGATGAGAATAGGTAGAAACAAGTATACAGTATCATGGTTGCTATCATTCCCATTAAAAGTGAATTCCTCATAATGTTTTTTCTTTTTTCCTCTTTTTTTTTTTTTTTTTTTGTGACAGTAGACTTAGGCACTCAGTATTTTAATCTCATACATCACTGGAGTGAGTGACTATTAACCATTTCTAGAAAATAAGTTACTTGTTAACTTTGTGGGAAGTAATCTTTTCTAAAGCATCAATTTATACTCCTGATACAGCCTTGGTGGTGGGAATCTAAAGAGATATTAGGAAATAGATACATTCTTTTCTCTTTTGTTTCTTATAAAACCAGTAGATTTCAACATTTTTAAGGGAACAGTAAAGATAACAAGAAATTAAGACATTCTGTCCATTCTAAACCTGACATAGCCTTTTTTAGAATGCTATTATATGGGCTAAGTTTTACAAAATTAAATCAAATGAAGCATACGAATAAATGTTATTTTGAAATTATAATCTCATCAAGCAAACTAAAACAAAGCTATACAGATGATCAGTATCTTAATAGACTTTTCTAATTATACAAACCTAGGTTGAATGACGTAGTGAACAAAAAAAGGAATTTATAAAGAACTTTGTTATTTGGATTTCATTAAATAAACACTTTAAAGTAACTAATAGTTATGAGTTGATAAGACAAAACTTGTAATTTCCAATGTCTTTTCTTTACTCATTCAGTCATCTTCTGATTTATTTAGAGCTTATGTGGATGCCCGAGTTCAGACAATCTATGGTGGTACCAACGAAATAATGAAGGAGCTGATTGCAAGAGAGATCATCCATGACAAGTAGATGTCTGCCCACATCCTGGAATCCTATTACAACTAATCTGGTTTTAAATCTACTCAAGATGAAATGCAACCTGGCAAGGGAGGAAATGCTAAACATGTTTTTATATGCTCTCTCTATAGGAAGAGAAATCAAATATGAAATTAATACAGTAGTAGGAAAAACTTTGAATTCGAAGATTCTGAAATTCTCCAGCACAAGGTTTAACTTTTCATTTTTTACATAGCTAAGAGGCAACCATCTTCTGACTCTAGAAACCTTGGTTTTTGGTTCTCCCTGAAATTCTAAAAAAGCATAATTGCTTTCAAATTGGGGGATCAACAGTTATGTTACTATTACTGCTTATAGTAACATTAATAATAGTTACAGCACATTGACTTTGAAAGGGAAGGATAAATATACAATGTAAATGCTTTCTACCACCCTATCCTAACTAACCCTGTTTTTAAGCAGTGGCATCATTTCTTCAGACAAAAGCTTCTGCAGGGTCCCTGATGAATGAAGAGTAGCCTTGATGGAAGCAGGATCTTTCTGCCTTGCTGCCTTGGAACTGCTAGGACTCAAGCTGAGCATTTGCCCAGCCCCACCCAACTAGCGAATGTGGTCAGTTCTCCCATTTACCACCTGGGATTTCAGCAGATTTCATCCCAGTTTCATTTATGGGCAAACACAGACCAACTCGTCATCCTTTAGTTTCAATATATTGGTATACTTTATAGGTATCGAAACAGTGACTTTTATTTTGGAACAGTGGTTCATTAAAAAACTAGCAAATACTTTGTGTCTTCTGTAAGCCAAACTGAAAAATATGATGGCAAATGAAACTGGCAAGATCTCTGCTAATAAGTGCATAAACAAATAAGTTGCAACAAATAAAGGAGGAAGTACATCAATAAACAAGAAAATTTCAAGTCATGATAAATACAATAATAAAGTAATCATTTAAAATGGAAAATGAGGGAGCACTTGGCTGGCTGGTGCACTCCACAGACCATACAACCCTTGCTTTTGGGGCTGTGAGTTTAAGCCCCATGTTGGGTATGGAGATTACTTAAAAATAAGATCTTTAGGGGCGCCTGGGTGGTTTAGTGGGTTAAGCCTCTGCCTTCGGCTCCAGCTCTGGTCTCAGGGTCCTGGGATCAAGCCCCACATCAGGTTCTCTGCTCAGTGGCAAGCCTGTTTTCCCCCTCTCTGCCTGCTTCTCTGCCTACTTGTGATCTCTCTCTGTCAAATAAATAAATAAATCTTTAAAAAAAATTTTTTTTTTAAGTGAATAAGATGGGAAAGTGAAACATTTGATTTGATACTTAAAAGTAATTATTAGCCAAAAACAAGCCATGTCATCCATGAAACAATGAATAAAGATACTTTTAAAGGAAACAAATAGAGGTATAAACTTCGAAAACGTAAACATTTTATTTGGTGCTGTTGGTATTAAACACTATTTTTTAAATGCAACCATTACAACTGGGTAGAGCAAAGGGAAAAGAAAATACCTTGATGTCGTTCTTCCCTAGAATTCTGCACCTTTGATTTGCTCTTGGGTAGAAGTTTGGATGATTGCTACCTGGAGTTCTTGTTCATATGCATTAAATGCCATGCAAAATGGGTTTAAAATAAATTTCTATTAGATTACAGTATTCCTGGTTTTCTTCTCCCCCCATTACCAGGAAACCAATATAGGATTAAACTGACTGACCCGGAGCCTCTCAGCCCCTTTTCCTTCCTTTCTCAGTCTTACGGAAACTTTATTTTGGGAGCATACACATAAAAAGTACATTGGCATAGTAGAAAAAGCCTACTATGTGGATGGAGAGGGACAGTCCTGGATTTGAATAATGACTCTACTTCACAGGAGCCCTTGGATCTTGGGCAAGTTCTTTTAATGTCTCAGGATTCTTTCAGGTGCAAATGACAAAAGAAAACTTTATTCGTACTATTGTGAGCACAAACTTGTGTGTGCCAGCTTAAAAGGATTGTGGGGGCGCAGTAGGGTGGCTCAATCAGTTAAGTGCCCAACTCTCGATTTTGGCTCAGGTCATGACCTCTGTCAGGGTCATGAGATTGAGTCCCCAATCCACGCTGGGCACGGAGCCTGCTGAAGATTCTCTACCTCCTCCTCCCCACTGGCCAAAAATAAAGATAAAAGGATTGTGGAGTAGTTCAACAATCTAAAGAACTATAGGAAAGAGGGTCCCAGAGGCTTGATTTGGGGCTTAGCCAGCACTTAAACCGTAACCATGTATTTTGTTCTTATTTCTATTTTTATTATTATTTTTTTTTTCAAATAGGTTTAATGGACCCTGTAGAGAAATTTCATTGCACAGTCTGTTAAAATGACCTTGGGCTTCTCTGGGCCTACAGCCTTCAGCACAATGTCATTATAAGGTAGAGGAAAGGTGCATTATGATTGACAATCTCATCAGGAATACACAGACAGGGGGAGGCGGTTCCTGAAGCGAGAGTAGTTTTATCAAAAGCAAAGGAACAGAAAAGTCTGCTGGGAAGACCTAAATCATACACACACAAAGCTATTACAGTCCACTAGAGCTAGGAATAGGTTTCGGTAATTTATAGATCACAGAGAGTGAAAGGATTTCTAAGATAGGATATTTTCTTGGCATAGTGTCTAGGATGTTTTCTATCTCCTAGACTTATTTATTTTGTCTTGCCAACTTCTCTCTTCTTTGGAGACCCTAAAGCGGCATGTGTTGTATCATGGGCTTAAAGCTGAAAGCAAAAAAAAAAAAAAAGTGGGGAGGGATTCAGAATGTGTTTCCTAACCTTTGATTTCGTTTTCATTTCTTAAATAGCTAATCTTTGTGTTTTGCTTGTGTGACTTTGATTGTTGTCCCCTAGGGAGGGAATTTGTCCTCGTGTCTATCACGCTGTGCTAAGTGCTCAAGAAATGATAAATAATAATAATGCTCAAAAGAACAGACTGGACCAACACAGCAAGAGAGCTACACTGTGTAAATAATTAATGAGAATCAAAAAGCCTGAGTAATTTTGTTTTTTAGCTGAGGTTTTTAGAATCATAATTATTGCTCTAAAATTTTCACTATTTCTTTGATGGAGTCATTGAAAATGGTAATAGATAAAAGAGACTGTCTTAATATGCTATTTTAAAATCTAGCTGTAAATCTTTACTAATCTAGTAATTTTAGGAGTTTATTGCTCAAGGTGTAAGATTTCTAGGAGGCATTTTTTCCTTGGGTCAGTATTATTTTTGGCACACACAGCATTTATTTATTTAGAGTCACTGGAAAGATTTGACATTGAGATGGAAACCAATCATATCTACTACTTTATAATAAATGTGGAAAGGAAGTTCTACTCTGTTTTTGAAATCTCATTTCCCATTTCTAAGAAAAATTGCAGAAAACTTCAAACGTATTCAAAAATAGTAAAGATCATAACATGAACCACTAGCTTCAACATTTGCCAATGTATCTCCCCCACTTGTTTTTCTCAATTATTTTAAAGCAAATCCCAGCTTAATCTTGTTTCACCATACGTGTATTTCTCAGAATACATATCTAAATGATGATTTTTTAAAATAACCACACGTCCATCATCATAATTTAAAAACAAATTTAACTTACACTTCCAAATTGACATTAAAGTTTTCTTGGTTGTATCAAGAATGCCTCTTCTAGTTGGTTTGCTCAAATCAGGATCCAAACAAGGTCCACAAATTGCATTTTTTTTTTTTTGGTCTCTTAAATCTCTTATTTTGTAACTGTTCTCCCTTCTCTCTTTTTTCTTCCTTTATAAATTTTATTTTTAAATTAACATACAGGAAACATACCTGGTTTTGATATACATACATAGAGTAAAATTGCCTTTTTTGGTTCTCTGAATTTAGCATGTAAATAGATTCATGGAACCCCCACCAAAATCAGGATACAGAACCGTTCCATTACCCGCCTCCCAGAAATACCTTGCACCCTTCATAGTCACACCTTCTCCCTACCTCTACCCCCAATCTGTTCTGTTATTCCAGTTTTGTTGTTTCAAGACTGTCATATAAATGTATTCGTACAGTATGTAACTCCTTGAGAATGGCTTCATTTTCTTAGCAAGATGAATTTAAGATTTATTCATGTTGTGGGAATAGGGTGTTCCTTGTTTTAGTGCTAAATGCCATGTCACTGTATGAATATACTGCCGTTTGTTCATTCATTCACTTGCATAAGGACATTTTGGTTGCTGAGATTAAATACCCAGGAAATGAATTGTAAGGTCATGAAGGTAAATGTATGTTGAACTTTCTAGGAAATGCTGAGCTGTTTTTCCAGAATACCTGAACCATTTTGTTTTCCATCAGCAG
Organism: Mustela nigripes; assembly: GCF_022355385.1. NCBI lineage: Eukaryota > Metazoa > Chordata > Mammalia > Carnivora > Mustelidae > Mustela > Mustela nigripes. Next base: position 20,661,008 of record NC_081559.1, on the reverse strand, counting down.
TGCAAGAGTTCCAATTGCTCTGCATCTTGTCTAGCACTGTATTTTTTATTTCAGTCATTCTAATGTGCAGCTAGTGGTGTTGCCTTCTGGTTTTAATTGGCATTTCCCTAATGCCTCATGATATTGAACAGCTTTTCAAGTGCTTAATTTCCTTCCACATATCTTCTTTGGTGAAGTTTCTACCCAGATCTTTTGCCCATTTTTTAGTTGCATTGCTTGTTCTTCTCAAGCTTTAAGAGTTCTTTATACATTCTGATACTGTCAAGCACAAGGCAAAGCCAGGCTGTAAAGAAGCCAGTAAAGAAGCAATGAGCCCTTTTTTGACTCAGTTTGCTGCTTACATAGCATGAAAAGATGAGTAGTTTAAAGGTACCAGCTCTCTGTGGCCTTTGTATGGGATGGCACTGAAATGTAAGAGGCCAAATGACGGTAGCAGGGATGATGAGACACTGTCGCTGAGGATTCCATTCCATGCCGCTGCTAATCACTTTTATAGCTGTATGTGTGCCTTAATGCTAGGGAGGCAGAAGAGCCTCATACCCCCTAAGAATCCTGAAACTATGAGTAACGGTTCATGACAGCCTCCCAGGTAGATAGGGAAGCCAGTGAGAAATGGTCTTGTAGCAGCACCTCTTCAGTCTCCCATGCTCTCATGTTCCAGGAGGACCACAGGGCATCCTGTCAAAGATTCAGCTGCTGTTCAAGACTTGCCTGTGTGGCCTATGTGGCAACATGCAAGGTGGTCAGGCTCTGGCTCTTCCCCAGTAGATACAAGTCCTTCGTCAGATATGTGATCTGTAAATATTTACTCCCTATTTGTAGCTAGTCCTGAAATGGGTTTCATAGTGCCAAAGCTTTTAATTTTGATGAATTCAAATTGATAAATTTTTTCTTCTGTGAATCGTGAATTTGGTATAATCTCTAAAAACTTTTTGCTCAAATTCAAGTCATAAAGATTTTTTCCTGTTTTCTTCCAAGAATTTTGTCCTTTATATTTTTCATTTAGGGGTATCTGGGTGGCTCAGTCAGTTAAGGGTCCAACTCGATCTCAGCTCAGGTCTTGATCTCCAGGTCATAAGTTCTAACCCCACACTGAGCTCCATGCTGGGTGTGGAGCCTACTTAAACTACAAAAACCAATGTATTGTTCATTTAGATCTATGTTTCATTTAGTAATTTTTTATAAAGTATGAGACTTTTGTCAAGGTGCATTTTTTTTTTTTTTTTTTATTGTAGATGTCTGATTCTGCCAGTACCACTTGCGGAAAAGAATATTTTCATTGACTAACCTTTGTACTTTTGTAAAAAAATCAAACCATATTTGTGTGGCTTTATTTCTGGACTCTGTTCTGTTTCATTGATCTATATATCTCCTTCTTTGCCTTAGAGTGGCTTTATGGAAAGTCTTAAAATCAGATAATGGGATTCCTCTAATTTTATTCTTCTTTTTCAAAATTGTTTGGCTATTCTAAGCCTTTTCCCATTCCATACAAATTTTTGAGTCAACTTTATATCTACAAAATATCCTGGTAAGGTTTTGATTGGAGTTACAGTAAATCTGTTGATCACTTTGGAGGGATTTGCCATTTTTACTATGTTGAATCTTCCAATTCATGAATGGGAACAACAATTTATTTAGATCTTCTTCGATTTATTACTTCAGCATTCGGTAGTTTTCAACATAGAGATCCTGTATGTGTTCATTATATTTACAATTTCTTTTTTCTTTCTTTTCTTAGGGGGTGGCAGCTACTATAAGATTGATGTTTAATTCTGGCTTGCAGTTTTTCGTGTTTTCGTTTTAAAGAGAGAGGAGGCAGGGAGGCAAAGGGAGAGGGAGAATGTTCAGCTAGGCATGAGCCTGACGTGAGGCTCCAGCTCAGGATGCTGAAATCGTGACCTAAGCTGAAACCAAGAGCATAAACGCCTGAGCCATCCAGACACTCTGGTTTACAGTTTTTTATTGCCAATATAATTATTGTTTATTGACCTTGCTTCCTATGATCTGCTAAAGTCATCTGTAAATTCTAGGGTTTTTTTGTTTGTTTGTTTGTATTTTGGGTTTTTTTGTAGATTCCTTGGAATTTTCTACAAAGGCAATAATGTCATCCACGAATAGGGACAGTCATTTCTTTTTAACTGTAAAGAAAAAGAGAAAGACAATTTCTGTATGTCTGTCTCTCTCTTTCTTCCTTTCTTTATTTTTTCCTTCTCTTTTCTTTTTCTTTCTTTTTTTCTTTTCTCTGACTTTTTTCTTCTTTCTTCCTCCCTCCCTCCATTCCTACCTTTTTTTTTTTCTTATTGTACTTACGAAGACTTCCACTACATTATTGCATAGGAATTGTGAAAATGGACCTTCTTGTTTATTTCTGATCTTAGAGGGAAAGCATTCAAGCTTTCACATTAAATAAGGTTTTAAGTAAACTTTTAGTAGATGCCCTTGATCAGGTTTAAGTGATTCTACTGTATTCCTAATCTGATGAGAGTTTTTACCATTAATGGATGTCGAATTCTGTCAAATGCTTTTATACATCATTTGATGTGATCATCTGGTTTTTCTTCTTTGAATTATTAATATTATGGATTACATTGATTGTATTTTGAGTATTGAACCAAACTTGTATTTCTAGGATAAACCCCATATGGTCATTTTGTATTACGATTTTTACATTGCTTTGTACTATTTGGTATAATTTACTGGGAATTTTTGCCTCTATCTTCATTAGGAACATTTAGCTGTAATTTTCTTTTCTTGAACTGTCTTTGCCTGGTTTTATTATGGTAATGCTAACCTTGAAAAATGAGTTGGGAATTATTTCTTTTTCCTCCATGCTATTAATTTGTTAGAAGAAATGTAGTCATTTGTTTTGTAGAACATCCATCATTGATTTGACTGATTGATCTTTCATGGTGATTTTTAATTTATTTCTTTATTCCCTATGTTTCCTATAAACTGATAGAGCGAAAGGTTTGATTAGATTCAGGCTCGATATTTTTGCCTAGAAAACTTAATAAATGGTGCTGTGAATATTCCATTGCATTGTACTAAGAGACATATAATATCTCATTATCTTACTTTTAGAGATACTGAGATTGATCAGTGGATTCAGATGGTATTAGTCTGATAATTCCATAAAATACCCTGTCAACATCTTACCTAATGGTTTTAATATCCACTGATAATTATTTATAAAATCTGTGGTTTCATTTGGGGTTGTAAAGGATGATTTTGTAATATTTAACTACATTTGCACTGATTAACTTTCATAAAGAAGAACTTTCAACTTTTTGGTTAGTCTCTGTGTGCGTTGGGTCCTCTAGTAATCAGAAGTGGAGACACAGAAGTGCAAGAGGTTTTTCTGAGAGGTAGCATCTGTGAAAGATGAAAGTGGAAGGAAGTCATTGGACAAGGGGAAGTCACTGGACAAGACCTTAGACCATGAAACAGATCTGACAAAGTCTTGCAGAGTCCATTGAGGAACCCTGGAGTAAAGACTGCCCATAGAAGTGTCCCACATTTGTCTTAAATGGTGAGCCCCTGTTTCTTATGCCCTAATAAGTCATTGTCCAAGGACTGCTTGAGGAGAGGGCGGCCTCAGCTCAAAAGCTAATGTGGATCCTACAGCTGCTCACAGCTAGAGGCTAGGTTAATTGTGTTCCCTACAACAAAGAGGCAAGTTCTTTCTTGAAGGGAGATGAGTTGTACCTCCATTCTATTTCAGGATGGCTGCCGCATACTGAAATAGAATTTGTAAATAAAAGGTGACGTACATTCTTGATTTTTGTTTTCTGTTTATTGGTTTTTAGAGTAATGAGTGGGTATCCTAAGAACCTCCAATGGTAAGGTCTTTTTAGCATCAATAAGACTTTGGAAATGTTGATGTATTTTGGTTAATTGCAGTCATTATTCTTTTCCATGTGTGAATTGTTTCATCTTAGGCCAATAAGGTTTGCTGCAAGTTTGTTCCAGTTTTTTTTTCTTTTTTTATTACAAAAAATGTCAAACATACATAAAACTACAGAGAATAGTGTAATGAACCACCATGTATATATCACCCAGCTTTGACAATTATCAACGCATGACTAATCTTTATTCATCTGTTGCACTATATACCCCTTTCATGGATTATTTTAAGATTTTTTTTTAGAGAGATTTATGTATTTATTTTATATACAGAGAGTGCATGTGAGTGGTGGGAGGGGCAGATGGAGAGAGAGAGAGAATCCTTGAGCAGACGCCCTGCTGAGCACAGAGCCTATCACAGGGCTCAATCCCAGGAACCTGAGATCATGACTTGAGCCAAAATCAAGATCATGACCTGGTTGCCCAACTAACTGAGCTATGAGCTATCCAGGCATCCCATGTCATAGATTATTTTATTTCATTTTATTATTTTTTAAAATTCTATTTAAATTCAGTTAATTAACATATACTGTATTATTAGTTTCAGAGGTAGAGGTCAGTGATTCATCAGTTGTATAGAACAACCAGTGCTCATTATTTGTGTGCTGTCCTACCCTATCCCTCCAGCATCCCTCAGTTTGTTTTCTATGGTTAAGAGTCTCTCATGGTTTGTCTCCCTCTCTGATTTCATCTTGTGTTATTTTTCCCTCCTTTCCTCTATACTCCTCTGTTTTGTTTCTTAAATTCCACACATGAGTGAAATCATATGATAATTGTCTTTCTCTGATTAACTTACATCACTTAGCACAACACCCTAGTTACATCCACATTGTTGCAAATGGCAAGATTTCATTTTTTGATGGCTGAGTAATACTCCATTGTATGTAGATACCACATCTTCTTTATCCGTTTATCTATCAATAGATCTAGGCCCTTTCCATAGGTTGGCTATTGTGGACATGGCTGATACAAACATCGGGGTACTTGTGACTTCTCAGATCACTACATTTATATCTTTGGGGTAAATACCCAGTAGTGCAGTTGCTGGGTCATAGGGAGTTCTATTTTCAACTTTTTGAGGAACCTCCAAACTGTTTTCCAGAGTGGCTGCACCAGTTTGCATTCCCACCAACAATGTAAGACGGTTCCCCTTTCTCTGCATCCTCAGCAATGGAGCCCATCACAGGGCTGAATCTCAGGAACCTGAGATCATAAGGAACCTGAGATCATTGTTGTTTCCTGATTTGTTAACTTGAGCCATTCTGACTGGTGTGAGGTGGTATCTCACTGTGGTTTCAGTTTCTATTTCCTGATGCCAAGTGATATGGAGTATTTTTTCATGTGTCTGTTGGCCATTTGTATGTCTTCTTTGGAGCAATGCCTGTTCATGTCTTCTGCCCATTTCTTGATTGGATTATTTGTTCTTTGTGTATTGAGTTTGAAAAGGTCTTTATAGATTTGGGACACTAGTCCTTTATCTGATAAGACATTTGCAAATATCTTCTCTCATTCTCTCAGTTGTCTTTTAGTTTGGTGAGACTGTTTCCTTTGCAGTGCAGAAGCCTTTTATCTTGAAGTCCCAATAGTTCATTTTTATTTTTGCCTTTGTTTCCCTTGGCTTTGGAGACATGACTAGCAAGAAGTTGAAGGGGCAAGGTCACAGAGGTTGCTGCCTGTGTTCCTATCTCACATTTAGGTCTTTCATCCATTTTGAGTTTATTTTTGTGTATAGTGTAAGAAAATGGTCCAGTTTCATTCTTCTGCATGTGGCTGTCCAATTTTCCCAACACCATTTGTTCAAGAGACTGTCTTTTTTCCACTGGATATTCTTTCCTGCTTTGTCAAATATTAGTTGACAAATAATGTCACAGAGGTAAGGACCATCATGGATTATTTTCAAACAAATACCAGATATCATGTAATGTTGAAACATTTTGACATGACTCCATTATTTCTTATGGTGCCCTTGCTCTATGGCACCACAAAATTTCCCATACCCATCTACATTAGAGCTGAAATCAGCCATTTTTGCAAATATCCCTAGTTTATTTTAGTGAGGTTTTTCTAGTTTCAGAGTACTACCAAATTTATTTGTTTTTTTTTTTAATTTTACCTTCTGCTTAATAAAATACATCTTGAATATATTCTGATTAGTAAAAATTGAACTTTTTCTTCAGTCTTTTCCTTAAATCTTTTTTTTTCCTTAAATCTAAACTCAACAGAAGTTTATCTTAACATATCCCAAGAGAGGTTATGTTCCATTTTATGTAGAAAATTATATTAAAGAATATAGAAACAGAAACCCCAAATCAAATTTGACTTAAAAAAAAAAATGAGGGAAGGGCTCATTAAACTGGAAAGGTGAAAGATGGAACAGACTCCAAACTGGTTGACCAAACAGCTTAGTTTTGTCACTAAGGACTCACTTTAATGGTTTCTTTCCATCTCTGTGTTCTGTCATTTATAGTGTAGGCCTAATTTTATTTTATTTATTTTGTTTTATTTATTTTTTTAAATTTAAATTCAATTCGCCAATGTATAGTACATCGTTAGTTTCAGATGTAGTGTTCAGTAATTCATCAGTTGCATATAATACCCAGTGCTCATCACATCACATGCCCTCTTTTAGGCCCATCACCCAGTTGCCCCATTTTCCCATTCAGCAACCCTAAGTTTATTTCCCAGAGATAAAAGCCTCTCATGATTTGTCTGCCTCTTTGATTTCTCCCCATTCAGGTTTCCCCTCCCATCCCTTATGATTAAGAGTCATAATCTCTGCACTATTTCTTATATTCCACATATGAGTGAAACCATGTGATAACTGTCTTTCTCTGGTTGACTTATTTCACTTACCATAATACCCTCTAGTTCCATCCACATTCATATAAATGGTTTGTATTCATCCTTTCAGGTGGCTGAGTAATATTCCATTATACATATAAACCACATCTTTATCCATTCATCTGTTGAAGGACATCTTGACTCATAAAGGGCTGGTAACCAAGATCTGTAAAGAACTTAACAAACTGCTATATTGTTCTGTGTATCAATAATTTTTTTCTTTTTTATTGCTGAGCAGTTATTCCAGTATATGGATTGTCCCGCCATTTATCTTTTTACTGTATGGTGGATCTTAGGGTTAGATAGATCTTAGGGTTGTCTCTAGTTTGGGGCTATTGTGAAAAAAGGTGCTCTCGATATTCATATACATTAAGAGTCATTTTTTATTCCTCTCCAGGCATGGGCCAGGTCTGACCACTCTTGTATCCTGCCTTGGTTCTAAGAATCTTATAGCTCTTGCTACTTACCCCTGCTCTTTGCTTGTCTGTTGACACTGGCCAGTTAGAGCTAAATCTATCTTGAGTAGGAGTTATCACCTTTTTAGCCTTGCTACTTCTCCGGTCCCACTTTCCAAACATGACTATAAAAAGAAAGAATTAAATATACTAAAATATAAAAGTGGAGGACAGTTGCCCTGGGCATGGAAATTTGAGGAGTAAATGGTGCAGACTTCCAAACCAGTTTTCTATTCTAGGAAAGGTGGTGGGGAAAAATCTCTGCTTCTGGAGAAGGGTATGTCTGTCTTCAAATCCCATATTGGCCACACTTTATTAGTGTGAGAATTTGGATATATTATTTAACCTCGCTGAGTTGTTTTTTTTTTTCTAACCTGGAAAATGAATGTAAAACCCATTTTGCAAAATGTGAGAATTAAATGCATGCCTGCCCTCAACAATGCATGAGAATTAAATGCATGCCAGGCCCTGTCCTTGGTTCTGCGGATATAGCAGTGAGCAAAATAGCAGAAGTTCCTGACCTCATGAGTTCACATTCTACCAAGGGAGATAAAACAACAAAAAACAAAAGAATAAAAATCTGTGTTGTTAGATGGTGGGAAGTACCACGGAGAAAAACAGAACAGGGAAGGGAGATAGAAAAGGATGTGTTTGTTACAGCTAGGCTGTGAGCTGCTTAAGAGTAGAATATGATCTTTTTCCTGTATCGCTAGCATTTATCATAATGTAAGCTGTATATTAAGTGCTGCACACATGTTTCTTGAATGAAAAGAGTTACTGAATAAAAACCAGTGTGGAGGAGAGAAGTTTATCTCATGAAATCACTGTAATACTGCTTACCTGGACACATTTATGTGCTTCTAGACAGGTAATAATTATGTCAGCAAGAATGGTGCCCTTCCCTTCTCCTTGTTCTTACTGGTTCTGTAAGTCTCCTGGCCATTGTTATATTTTTTCTTAGAAGTCAGAATGCCTTTAATGTACCCTCTTTATAATAATATACCCTTGATCAAAAAAATTAACTATATGCATTTTTTCCAGGCTTTTGCTGAATAAGTAATATGGAAAACAATTTAACAAATGGTTCAGTATGCCAATTTCATATTAAGGAGCATCGATATGCTACAATTTCTGGAAAGCCAGCATACATATGCTACACATATTAAAATATTTAGGGTAATGTTCAATGCCAAGAAATAATGTCCTTAATATTTGGTTAACTGTAGTAAAAAAAATTGTGCAGTGTCATCTCATACATATAAAAAAGATAGTGCTTTTCTTCTTTGGGCTTTTCTACATTTTTATAACCAAGCCTATATTATTAATGATTTCCTATTCCCCAAGTTTCTATTATTTTTAAAGTATCAAAAACAATATAAAAGAAATGAGAAAATTATGTTTCTATGATGACTACAGAGGGAGAGGGAGAAGCAGACTCCCTGCTCAGCAGGGAGCCTGATGCAGGGCTCAGTCCCAGGACCAGGAATCTTGACCTGAGCCAAAGGCAGACACTTAATCAACTGAACCACCCAGGTGCCTTCCTAAGGCTGTTTGGTGAACAAACTAGATAATGTGTGTAAAAATGCTTCCTGAATTATACTTGTGTAATTACAAAGCTCAATGCCTGTACCTTCTTCTACAAATAACACCAGGGCAGGAATCTTGTTTATGGCTTTAACTCCAATACCCATCACAAAAGATGTGTGCAATAAATATTTGGCAAGTATATGAATACTTTGTTTTAGTAACTGATAATTATTTCACAAAAGAAAACTGTATCCTCCAGTAATTTGATGGCACTACAATTCCTTCAGGTTAAAATCTGAATTCCTGTTATTCAAGATTTACTCAATCTAGCTGACATGTACTTTTCCAGCCCAAAAATATCATTAACACAACCTCTACTCAAATTCAAAAAAATACTATCTCCTGATTGATGCCTTCTTTCTTCTCTGTCCAAAGTCTTTAAAAACACCCAGCTGAAATAAAAAAGCCTTCCTTAGAACTATCTCAATCCTGATTTGACTTCTCAGACTGTTAATCTTAAAAAAAAAAAAAAATTTTTTTTTAAAGTATCTCACTCATTTTTGCATTTCTGTCCCCAGGGGCAGGGACAATCTTGAATATAGTCAATATCCAGTAAATATTGCTGATTTAACTATTTACACAACACATCATTTGCTTACAAATTTTATTCCAAGGAAGGTGAATCAATTTCCTGAAACTCTTCCCTTACTCTATAGGAAGGTGCAATTGTTCTGAGCAATCTTCAAAAAGTACTCTCTGCTATAAATGCAGCCTGTCATAAAGTTATTGCAGTATGTCCCAATGCACTAGACAGGCGGTTATTTTCTAATCAGTAATCCGTGTCATGCCTTATGGTTTGTTATAACTCCAGTTCCTAGGATTCCACCCTGCCTACTCCGACCATCCGATGTCCTTCAATTAATAAGGTTGAAATAATGGCAATTGTCTTTTTGGATCTAAAATTCGAGCGCGCTTTATTCCCTAAATCATTTCATGTGTAAATTAGGTGCTTAAGAAAGGCTGTAGTACATCATCTAAAGAGCTATATTTAGTGCTCAGTTTATTTAAAAGAGAGAGAGAGAGAGAAAGAGAGAGAGTGTGGCTGGGGAAATGCCCGGGTGTAGTTTAGTGGTGAGTGGAGCCAGGTGCAAGACTCTCAGAAATGTTCTTATGTGTCCCTGGCCAACTATCTCCGCACAAAACCCCGTTTATTTATTTGACTGCGCTACTGCAGAACAGAGTTAACTCCAACGCCACTCAAACCAGCTTTGCACAGATTTTAAAATGCTTGAGCAGGCGGCTCCTGATTTTTACCATAAAACGACCCAGCCGGATCCAAAGCAGATTTGTCACCCTACTTTAGAGCCTCTGGGGGGTGTCGTACAGAATTATGGCTCTGGATTTGAGCGCGGAGCACACATACAAGCAAGCCCACAGAGAAGTACAGATTTCGCAACTGTGACAAAGCTTTGTTAAAACTTGCCCCTCGAGCCGGAGGGAGGGACTGGACACCAGGAGCCCGCGCAGCCCGAGCGCGGGCGGTAGGGCTTAATGCAGCCCGACTTTCCCCTCTCTTTGCTTTCCCTGTCACGGTAGCACAGAAATAGCAAAGCAAGGGCGGGAAGTCACCCGCCCGTATTTTTGGGGTGGGTGGGTGGTGGTGGTGGTGGTGGTGGTGGTGTGTGTGCGTGTGTGTGTGTACGCGCCCCCGTGATTTTTGGGGGGGTGGTGTGTGTGCGTGTGTGTCCGCGCGCCCGTGCGCGCGCCTCCCGCTCGCAAGGGAAGAGGTAAGGAGGAAGCGTGAACTACCAAGAACCCAGCCCCTAGGGAGCCGCCGAGCCTCTGCACCAGGGTTCGGGCGTCGTGCTCCAGCCACTTCCAGAACGCTCTCAGCCCCCGCTGCAGGCCCCGCCCCCTGCCGGGGTTTCCCCGCCACCCGCACTCATTTGCATGGCGCTTCCCCTCCCCCGCTGCCATTGGCTGGCGTTGCGCCCCGCCCACTGCCCCTCCACCACGGCAGGGTTCCGTCCCCGAGCCGCCCGGAGCTGCGGGCAGCGGGCGGACTGTTAAACCGCGGCGGCGGCCGGGGCGGGAGCGGGGCGCGCTCTGGAGACGAGTCAGCGGCGCCCCGGGTGGGGGGAGGCGGGCGGGCAGCTAGAGATCACCTCAGCAGCCCCCACCACGGCCGGACCGAAGGTGCGGCGGCGGAGGGGAGCCAGGGCGCCCCAGCAGGCGAGTGGCCGGCGTCTCAGCGGCGGGCTGAGGGGGGTGGGTCTCCTCTGCCGGGGACGGCGGCGGGCGGGGAGGGGAGAGCGGAAAAGACCGCCGGGTGGACTTGCGGGCCAGGAAGCCGAACGGCAGCCCCTTCGCCCCCCGAATCCTATGGGCTGTTGGGACTCTGGGTCCCGGCACCGGATCGCGCTCTAGGGCAGGGGTCGGACGGCAGCCAAATTTAAACGGCTAAACCTAACAGCCTTGGCAGAAGCTGAGGGGAGGGGAGAGGAAGAGTGGAGGGAAGGGTGGGGGGCGGACCTAGGAGTGGTCACGTGGAGTCAGGGGAGGGGCTTGGCAGGCCTCCCTTTTGTTTTGGCTGGCGCGTGCGCAGACGGCAGAACACGTGGCCTGCTGGGCCCGCCCCTTGTTTTAGCGGCCGCACCTCCTCGGGCGCGGTTGTGGTGTCTGCTGTTTTGGGCCAGCTCTGAAGCGGAGGCGTCTGTGTGGGATGCGACCCTTGTTTTCTTTATTTTATACTTCATTTCAGGCAACGTTGTTTTGGTGTTCCAGAATTAGATGGGGGGGGGGTGGAGAGGAGTTAGAGAATTAATAAGCAGTGGTGTTTCCAAGTTTGTGTCTCTTCTTGGTGTTCTGAAGGGGCCGACGCTGCAGGAAAATTTGAGGCTATGGGGTGAGGAGTAGCAAGAAAGAGAAAGCTGTTCTCTGGTCATTAAAGAAAGGAAGCGGTTAGCTTTACATCCAGGGAGGGAGACACTGGGATGGACCTTCTTGTGTTTCACTTTGAAAAGGATTCGTTTTGGGTTGGTTCCCCGCCGGCTCTGCGGCGCAGATCCACTCCACCCTTTCCCTCGGCTCAGCTGTGAGCCGCCGCGGGGGGCTGGGGGTGGTGGAGATTGAGGTGGTTTTTTTTTTTTTTTTTTTTTTTTTAACCGAGGGAAGCACATTCCTTTTCGATTCCCCAAACTCTAGTCAGCTGGTGAGATTTAAAAACCGTAACTTCTTCCGTCTTCGTTGGCTTCACTTCGCGCCGAGTTTGGTTCTGTAGGAATGTTTTTTAAAAATACAGGATGGGGCAGTTTTGTTCCCAACGAAACCTTGGTGGTCGGTTTACCAATACTGCAGACAAAACTGACTGGGGTTTTTGGCTAGGAGAAAGTGGCTTCAAAAAATAATTCACTCTTGGAGAACAACCTGGTGTTCTGGAATGTGGAGGGCTTGAAAAAGAGGTTGAGCTTTGAGTGGTTTCTACTGTTTCCAGTTCTCAACTGGCCGTTTCCGTGGGCAAGTCACAACCCCTCTTTTCTCGATGTTTGTTGCGTCTTGTAAATAGTTTCATAATACTGTCCCTGCTTTAAGACATTGTTATGAGAATTGAATACCTTGTGTTAGTAGAAGTAGTTTACAATTTTTACCAACGCTGCAAAAATACAGAAATTGCGAATTGACAGGGTTTATAGTAAAAGTAATTTTTAAAAAAATTATCCAGCATCCTGGAAGAGTATAAACTGAGTGAATCATGAAATAGGATATATTTGAATATCTTCAAAATCTCTTGTAGTGGCTATTATCTTTGATTCTCCCTCAGTTTTCACCTATTTATTCAGATCAGTGTCAAGGTTGCCATCATTTATTTGTAGATAGATTATCATTACTTCTCTTCCCCAGCGCTTCTAGACTGTTTTTAGATGAAATTTTTCTTAATCCAGCCCAATTCTATCACATTTATTTTTTACATTTATCTTTTGTGTGTATATCATATATGCCTTTCAAATAATAATTGCTTATTTTCTTAAATAATTTAAAAATAATTTGGAGAATAAAGATGAGTGCAAATAACAATACAGTTTGCATTTCTAAATATTTATGTGTATTTGTGAATTTTTCCTATAACGGGGTTCATGTGTTATATTTTCATTTAATTCTACCACATAAACGTTCCCATGTCATTAATCTTTGAAAAATTATATTTGGCTGCTTAAAATTGTATCATGTAAATATATTTTAAATTTTTCCTATTGGTAGATGTTTGGGATGTTTTTGATGTTTTGCTATTATATAAACTTCATGATAGAGAATTGCCTTTTACATAAATCTTTGAGATTTTTTTTTTCCCCTTAGATTTGTAAAAGAAATTACTAGGTCAAAATCTAAAAGAAATTACTAGGTCAGAGTCTGGGATTGTGTGTGTGTGTTTAAGGCTCTTGAACATCACCAAACTACCTTTCAGAATGTTGTATGAATTCATACTCGTATACGAGCCAGCCTCACATTATGTCCTTGTTCATCGTCTAGTGTTAGTATTGAAAGAGAAAACCTTGCTTTAATTTGCATTAAAATTTTTCCACTTATGTCTGTGATATATCTATTTTCTTAATTTACTGTAAGCTGCTTCAAGGAGAAGAATATATTTCGTATATGACATGTTGCAAATCACAAAGTGGGTGCTCAATGAATACTTGCCAATTGGCTTATTAATACTTACCCTTTTGACTTCTGGAAGATCAGGAAGTGCTTTTTTGTCTTCCTCGGTTTACCAGTACGTTGTCGGCGATATACCTTTATTGTTGATTGATTACTTTGAGTGCTTCTGCCTTCAGATAGGGGCCTCACTGATCTCACAGTTGTCTACTAAAAGGTCCAGTGACTTTTCATGTTCAACTGCTGCATTATCCAAGAGTTTTATCCATTTTTTAATGCCATTTGTCATGATAAACTATCTCATTTCTTTTCTTCATTTATCTATCTTGTATGGAATTTCACTTACAGATTTCACTCTGATCATTCTAGTTTCACGTGTAGCCTTTTCTGTGTAATTTTTTTTAAAAACCTGTCTAAAGTTCCTTTGTTTTATTATTTACATTGTTCCTGACAGTCCACCTATTACTGTCTATAATATCTTCTACTGCCTTTGACTTAACCATGTAAACTTTGTATGTCATCTGTTATTTTTATTTTCATTTATTCAGTTATTTTCCTTTCATGTCCTTTTGTATTAGTCTGTACAGTTTTAGATTGTAAAGGAGGCAGAAAGCTTTTTTTTTCGGGGTTTAGAATTGTGTTAAGGATTGTTTACCAGTTGGGTTTCACAGGTTATAAACTTCAAGGAGTGGGGCTTGTTGCAAGAGAGTGACAGGTCATAGGGAATTTGCAACCCATTTACTGACGTTAAAGCATATCATCTTATACCTCTATCCTAAAAGTCCTCTGACTGCATTGTGGGACTAAAAGGGAACACTGTACATAAGGAGGACTGAATCGCCAGTACAATCTTACATTACTTTCTCTATATTCAATTTCAAAAGGCGAGGAAGGTGTATCATTTCCATAAGATTTGTTTGTTTTTCCTTTTAAATTTTGTCTTAAGAGAGATTTCAGTGAATTGGGCTCCATATTGTATGTAGGATAAATAACCAGCAAATGTTAATAAAAATGGTAATATTGAACTTGCCTGTGGACAGTCTATAATGAAAATCTGAAGACAGTAATGAAAGTCTTTAATACTTGGTAATATGTTTAGGTTTTTGGAAGCACATTTTATTTCTGTATGGATGTGACAGTTCTCTAAGTATTGCAGAACTGAGAGAAAATGCATTCATTTATAATATTGAGGTTTTGTTAATATTTGTAATGAGCTTTGTATTTATTATCTGGTTTCGGTCCTATAAGACCAAGAATGCTCAAGCATGTTTTTCAAAGTAATTTTTTAAAAAAAATTTTTGTGTAGATCATTAATCAGTGTTTAACAACATGAAATTAAATTGGAGCAAATATAGTATACTTCAAATGTACATTTCTGGATCCAAGCAGATGTACACACACACAAAAACAACTGTTCATTTAAATTCCTGTGAGTCATACACTTATAATTGAATAGTAATAATTCTGCTTGAAGTATGATCTGTTTGATGTATTATGTGGCCACCCAAGTGGCTTTATCTTTAATTAAATTCCTTTAGTCTTCAAAGAGAATTCCTTTTTAGGGATAGTTTTCAAAGTGGAAGAAGTTCTTGCTGTAAACATTACTGAGTACAAAGTACTGAGCCAACTGTACCCTGGTCATGCCAATTACTGCAGTGTTTTCTGTTGTAAATTGAGAAAGCCCATATTTAACAAAGAACTCTTGAAAACATGACACTTTGAAAATGAAAACATACACATTTGTATTTATACCTTCCATTAATTCCTATATATTTGAAGAGTAATACTATACCAGTGTAAACTCTTCTCTCATTACTTCTGTTGTTTTAATTAGATTTTTCCTTTGAGTTACAAATTAACAATTTGAGTCTTATATTTTAGTAATGTTTGAAAGAGCCTGTCATACTTTGCTAGGGGAATGTCTTTTTTTCTTATTCTTCTTCTGTTATTCTAATGGATCAGATGTCTGAAACACATTTAAGTTGTAACTGTGGAAATAATTTAATATTTGTCCCTATTCAGGCTTGTCTCCTCTCTCAAAATTCTGTTGGCCATTTTTATTGCCTAAAACTTAAGGATGTATCTGCCTTCATGATAATGTAGTTCCTAGTTTATGTTACTGCATTTAAGAGAATTGGGATTATCCAGATTCCAGTTGAAAGAGTAAATTTAATATTCACGGTGGATTTGAATAGGCTATTTTCCATGGACTGTATGGAATATACAAACCCGTGCTAGAATATAAATCATAGTTAAATCTGGAACAGTACTTTAGGGGGTGGAAAATCAGATTTGGCCTTTAATTTTTAATGTTAATTTTCTGGAGGAAGGATGGTTCTTATCTAAATTATCTAGATTATCAGTTTCAATTTTGAAGATAAGACTAGTTTAGCAAACTTCTGATTTTTTTTTTTAGAATGTATACCAAATATTATTTGGTATATATGACTTATATATTGTAAAGACCTGATTTATGTGTCGGGATCAACTCAGTGATAATTAACATCATAATTATCTCACTATGTACATGCGATTTTTGAGGGATGACATAATATTTCTGTATCTCATGATGTCTGCAGGCCCATTTTACATTTAATGCTAAATTCATAAATATGTATGATTCATAAAAAAAGATCATGTTACTAATGGAAACATTTTATATGCATCAGGGCAAAGCTCTTTTTTTGTGGTAACGTAACAACTGATTTCTTAATTCACAATGAATGTATGTGTTGGATTAAATTGTAGACCAAAAATTAGAATTTATGATAAAGACTTTTTACTGAACCAGTTTGATTTATATAATAATGAAGTTTAATACGGATAAAAAGAAAAGACAAAAAGTTTTGATTCTTTGCAGTTGTAAGATGTTTATTACTTAAAAGCATAAACCAGCTGGCCTGGCTGCAGTTTTCTCTCTGGTTGGTATTTTTTTGTGAGACTTCTAAGATCTGGACTGTTCACTGCAGGGTTATTTACTTGGTGGATTATATGTAAAAGATTTATAACAGATTAGTTTTTGGTTTTGTTTTTTGCCACTCAAAAATTCTGGGCTGAGTATGTGCTAAAGAATTTTTTCATTAATTAATTAAAACTGGAATGTAAGTTGAAAACTTTGCTATAAAACATAGAAGTGAAATTCATGCTCAGGAAATATAGTTGACTTTTGGATTATCAAGAACATTTGCTTCTTGACAGATAATTAGGATAATCTGACTAATTCCTTTCTTTGAAAGGGTACTGATATGGTTGGTTTCTTAGCTTGCAGATCCTGTTAATTTAATATTTCAGCTCTGTATTTGTGGCCAAGAAGAGTTTTTTCCCTCAATTTTATCCATTACAGGTTTTTTGAAGTCATATATACGAAACTCTTAGAAGAGAGACCTGTTTTGCTGAGTATCTTAGGTGTATATGAAATAAATGGTGCCTGGAATAAATAGAATACAGTATTTTAGTAGAAGAAAGAGTTTCTTAGTTTAGCTAAGATCCAAATGCTTTTGCACCATACAATTATGTGCATGATTAGAAACTGAATAATGGGAAACCAGAATAATTAGAAACTAAATATTCATAAGAAGATCAAGCTGCTGCTTTGAAAGCTTTTTAAGTATTTGTCTTTTCCATATTTTTGAACATTTTGAAATATTACAGGTGCCTAAAAATACTAAACAGTATGTTTGGCTAAGAACTTTATGGACTGATATTTTAGTTAATGGCTGATTCCTGTTTATTGGGGGACTATATACTTTATAATTTGTACTGCCCAGTACAGTAGTCCTTAACCACATAGGACTATCAAACACTTGAAATGTGGCTAGTTGAAATTGAATTAGTTAAATGTAAAAAAACATTGGATTTTGTGACTTACCACACATACAGAACATAAAATACTTCATCAAGATGTTTTTACATTGATTACAGATTGAAATAATATTTTAATAAATTAAAATTAATTTTATGTTCTTTTTTTACTTTTAAAATATGTCTAGTAGCAGATATAAAATATGTAACTCACATCATATTTCTATTGGACAGCAGTGTTCTATACTAATATTTCCTAACTTTAAGACTCCTTTCATTATAAAGTATCCCATGAACCTCCTTTCTAGACATTTAAAAATATAGTTGGCGCTTGAACAATGTGGGGATTAGGTGTGCTGACACTTCATACAGTTGAAAAATCTATGTATAACATTTGACTCCCCCCAAAACTCAGCTACTAATAGCCTACTGTTGACTGGAAGCCTTACCTATAATACAGCTGATTAACACATATTTTGTATGTGTATTATATACTCTGTTCTTAAAATAAAATAAGCTAGAGAAAAGAATGTGATTGAATCATTAAAAAAATGTGTTTATAGTATTGTACTTATTGAAAAGAAATTCTACATATATAAGTGACCTGCACAATTCAAACCCATGTTTTTTAAGGGTCAAGTATAATTTTATTATTTTTGATGCTATTTATTGAAGAAATATTTGCTAAGGGCCTGCTTGCTATGTGCCAAACAGTGTTCTAGGACACAGCACTGAGTGAAAACATTCAAACCCTGCCTTCATGTGGCTTTTGTTTTAAATGAACCACTGTATTAAAATTGTATTACAACCAAATTTTTTGTAAGTATACAAAATTTGGTTGTAATACAATTTTATTATTGTTATATTATATTATTTAATACCACTGTATTAAAATTGTATTACATAAATTTGTTGTATACTTACAACAAATTTGGTTGTAATACAATTTTAATACAGTGGTTCATTTATCCAGTGATATATGCTATTTAATTTACTTTTGGCATTTGTCTTGTTCATGTTCTCTGACCTCTCTGGATCTGTGGTTTGATGTCTGACATTAAAGAAATTCTCCGTTGTTTCTGCTTCATGTATTTTTTCTTTTTTTGTCTTCAGCTTCTGGTATTCCCATTAAATGTAAGCACATTTTGTAGTTGTCCCACACTTCTTGGATATTCTATTCTGGCTTTTTGTTTGTTTGTTTGTGTCTTTTTCTCTTTACTTTTTAGTTTTGGAAGTTTCTCTTGACATGTCCTCAAGCTCAGAGATTCCCTTCTCAGCCATGTCCAGTTTCCCAGTGAGTCCATCAAAGGCCTTCTCATTTTTGTTACAGTGTTATTGATCTCTCGCTAATTCCTTGTTTGATTCTTAGAATTTCCATCTCTTTGTTTATATTCTGTATCCTTGCATGTTGTGTACTTTTTCCATTAGGAGCCTTAGCAAATTAATCAAACTTGTTTAAGTTCTTTTAAATTTACGGTTTCATGATTCCAACATTCCTGCCATATCTGAGTCTGGTTCTGATGCTTGCTCTGTCTCTTCAATCTGTGTTTTTTACCTTTTAGTATGCCTTATAATTTCTTGTTGAAAAAGATGACATGATGTCCTGGGTAAAATGAACTCCAATAAATAGGCCTTTAGTAAGATGTTGGAGAAGCATATTTTAGAGAGAGCATGAGTCAGGGGAGAGGAAGAGGGATAGAATCCCAAACAAAAATGAAAAAAAAAAAAAAAAAGAATCCCAAACAAATTCCTGGCTAAGTGTGGAGATGACATGGGCCTCAGTCTCAATAGCCTGAAATCATGAGATCATGACCTGAGCTGAAATCAAGAGTCAGATGCTTAACTGACTGAGCCACCCAGGTTTCTCCTTGGAGAAGCATTCTGTAGGCTGATGGTTAGGCCTGTCTTTTAGGAAGCCTGTGCCCCTGGGTGTGAACTGCACAAATGTCTCTTAGTTTTTTTTCCCTTTTTATGTAGGACAGGATGGCTAGATGGGGCTGGGGTTGGCCATTCTTTTAATTTACTTTTAACTGAGAAAAAGCAAGGCTTTTCAACAGATTGCTTAGAGAGTAATATATCATGTGTCACTTTGTTTTCCTTATTTTATTAGACTTCATTGTCAAATTTGATAGAGCTGCCCCTGTTTTCTTAATGTATTTTTAAATACTGCAGGATTTCAATTGCCATGTACTCTGGAATTTCCTTCTCACTGACTGGTCTTTTAGGGCTCTTATTCTTTGGTAGCGCTTCCTCCTTTACCTCTCCCCAAATGTGAATGAACCCCAGGCCCTGATAGTGGACTCCTTTCCCTTCTTTACCTGTACTCTCTCCCTAGATAAACTCTTCTGGCCCTTTGGCTTTAAACACTATAACCAGTGACTCCCAAAAATGAATCTCTCTGAATTCTTGCTTGAACTCTAGACTTGTTTATCTGACTGCTTCCACTTGGATGGTTAATAGGTACTTCAAAATCAACATATCCCAAACAGAACTTTTTATTTTTCTCCCTCAACCTTCTGTCTCTTCAAGTTTTCTCTGTTTCAGAAAATAGCGTCACTGACTACTCAGTTGCTCAACCCAAAAATCTAAGAGTCATAGGTAATTGCTTCCTTTACCTTAGGCCCCATAAAATCTTAGTTGTCAAAAGTTTTGTAAATTCTACCTTGAAATGTATCTTAGATTCATCCATTTTCATTTCTACTACTACTACCTCACCAGTCCCAAGGCACTGGTACTATCTCTTGTTTAGATTACTTCAAGCAGCTTTTTAATTGGTTTCCCTGCTTGTTTTCTTGGAAGATATTTCCATTCTTTCTCCTAAAGAACCTTTTCCTGATAGAACAGCTAGAGTAGTTTTTTAAAAATATAAATGTAAATTAGATCATGTTACTACTTTATCCAAATACCTTTAGTGGTTTTCCTTTGACTTACATAAAATGTCTTGGCAACCATTTGCCTCTCTGATCTTATTTCCTCTTACTTTGTCTCTCTGGCTCATTATATTCTAGATATATTTGTTGTTGTTTTTTTTCCACAAACACACCAAAATTATTCCTGCTTTAAAGCATTTTATTAGTTGGCTTTTTTCCTTGGAAGGCTCTTAACCCCCAAATCTTGGTTGGTTTATTGCTATCATTGCAGCTCTCCGATTGCAGATGTCACCAACACAAGGCCTTCATTCATCTTAAAATCCAAAGTAACTCCTGTCAGAATGTTGACAGGCTATATCACTCTTTAGTTTTTTATAAGAATGCTAGGGAACCCTTTTTACTTGTTTCTTTGTTTGTTTGTTTTTTGTCTGTTTACTGTATAGTTAGCTACCATTTGCTAGCATGTAAGCCCTTTGAGAATAGAAACTTTATCTTTCATGTTCACTGTCATCTTTCTAGTAACTAAGAGGGTGTTTGTTATATTTGCTCAGTTAATATGTATTAACTGAATTGCCAGATGTTCAGTTTTATACTAAATATATATTAAATGGGGGTTAAAAATCTAGCTTCTGTCAAAAATAGACAAAACTATATGACTCAAGCTTGGCCATTTCTTCATTTTCTGCTTTTTGAAAGTCAATTTTTCTATTTCTTTTTTTAAACTTTTATTTTGGTAATTTTGGAAAGTTTTTGTTTTGTTTTTAAAAAATGAAATAAGTTTTCAGCTGCCATTCACAAGCACTTCTCTATAAATAACATGTTGTGGTGTGGATAGTTTTTATACTCAAATGAAAACCAGATGACTTGACTAGTAGCTAAATAGTCTTACTGTCTTATTTTTTTTAAATTGACTTCTGAAATACTGGAGACACCTTTAAGTGCTATAAAACAATTGCGATTGTGTGGAATGTACTTTATAGAACTAATGGAACTAATTTTTTAATGTGTTGACATTTTTTGTATTTGGTATTTGTAACCCTTTAAAATTTTTTAAGCCATTTTTTTCCTTAAAAAGGAAAAAAAGCAACCATCATTAAAACTCTGTATAATAAACATTAGAAATAGATATCATTCCAAAATCGTTGCAAGAAAATTAGTTTTTTACAGTTCACATCAACACGTCCTATAATATGTACTCCCAAGGGGGAAAAAAGCTACAGTATGTTGAACCCTTGACTGCTTCCATAGTCTGAAAACTCAAGAACATGGACTTTTGAGGCAAATCAGCATCAGTCACTATTGAAGTGAATTTGCAGAATTCATTGTTTTATGCTTTAAGTCAGTATTCCTTATGTATTCTGCCTCTAACCAGTTGTCTGTTATGCATAACAATGAAATAGTTAGTGATGAAAAATAATTACAGTTTAAAACTGTGTAATGGTTGAAGCCATCACTTAAGCTAACTTGAATGGTAAACTCATTATCTTTCCAGGAGCACATTTGGTTTCTACTAACTTGAACATGTATCTTATACATAAATTGTTATGTTTTAAATAGTTTCTTATGTTTAGTATTTAATTTTGAGGAAGTCTAATCAATTTTATAAATAATGTTTTTGATGTCCTATTTAAAAAAATCTTTGTCTAACCCAGTATCATAAAGATTTTCTTCTGTGTATGTTTTAGAAGTTTTCTGATTTTAAGTTTAACTTTTAGGTTTATGATCCATTCTGATGTGACCCTTTTTATATAAGGTATATCCTATGAGATATGGGTTAAGTTTCAGTGTTTTGAAAATGGATGTCTTCTTGTGTTCCAGAGCCATTTGTTTCAAATTAGTCTTTTTACACTGAAGTGCCATTATATCTTTGTCAGAAATCAGTTGACCATATGTGTGCTGGTTTGTTTCAGAGCTCTCTATTCTTTCTATTGATTTCGTGTTCATTCTTTTGTCAGTGCCACATTTATTTTGACTAAGTAGATAGGTAGTTTCAGCTTTGTTCTTTTTCATGTTTTGGTTTCTAATTCCTTGCCTTTTCCATATTAATTTTTTTTTTTAAAGATTTTATTTATTTGTCAGAGAGAGAGAGTGAGCACAAGCAGGGGAGTGGTAGGCAGAGGGAGACGCAGGCTCCATGTTGAACAAGGAGCCCAATGTTGGGACTCTATCCCAGGACCCTGGGATCATGACCTGAGCCAAAAGCAGACGCTGAACTGGCTGAACCACCCAGGTATCCCTCCACGTGAATTTTTGAATCAGCTTGTTGATATTAGCAAAAAATTCTGCAAAGATTTGATCGGGATTGTGTTGAATCTATAGATCAGTTTTTAAAGAAGAATTGACATTGTAACAAAGTTCCATAATTTAATCCATGAACACAGCCTATCACTCCATTTAGGGTGTTCCCTGTCACCCAAGTGTCCCTATTTTCTTTTTTAATTGTTTAATATGGTGAATATCAATTATTATTTATTTATTTTAAGAGGGAGTGAGCAAGTGCGAGTGGGGAGTGGGAAAGAAGGGCAGAGGGAGAGAGAATCTTAGGCAGACTCCACCTTCAGTGCAGAGCCAGATGTGGTGCTCTATCTCACAACCCTGAGGATCATAACCTGAACCAAAATCTAGAGTCAGTTGCTTAACCAACTGAGCCACCCATGGACTCCCAGTGATTGTTTCTTTAAAGTAATATTGAGCCACAGTTGGATTGAGTGGCTGAGTCTTGATTTTGGTTCAGGTCATGATCTCAAGGTCCTGGAATCTGGTTCCCTGGTGGGCTCTGTGCTCAGTGGAGAGTCTGCTTCAGGATTCTCTCTCCTCCTGCCCTTCCCCCTGCTCGTTCACTTTCTGTGTAAAATAAATAAATCTTAAAAAAAAAAAAAAAAGATAAAAAAGGGTATCTTGGTTGTTAAGTGTCTGCCTTCAGTCCAGGTCATGATCCTAGTGTCCTGGGATCAACCCACATTAGGCTCTCTGCTCAGTAGGGAGTCTGCTTCTTCCTCTCCAGCTCCCCTGTGTTTGTGTTCCATCTTTCATTATTTCTCTTTGTCAGATAAATAAATAAAATTAAAAAAAAAATACTGAGCCAGTATGTACTAACGGAAAACCACATTTGGTGGTGAGGCATTATCTTTATATATTGCTTTGCTTGTAACATTTATTTTAAAAATAATAATTGAAATAGGTATTATGATTTGTTACTACTTAAATCTTGGAACACATTTCAAAATCGTGACTCACTTGTTTGTTTATTAATTCAATCAGCAAATAGCTGGCAGTTGTATACCAGGCATTGTTTTAAGTGCTGGCAGTTGGAACCTTGACCAAAATCTAGGTCTGCTCTTAAAATAAATTCCTCACTAGAATGTAACAAAATATCAGATCATGGCTATCAGGAACAATAAGCATTATAAGGGAATGGAGTGTCAGGAGTTGAGTGGCTAAAGGTATTTTACATATATTAATCAAGCTGAGATTCTGATGAGGGGATTGTAGAGCAGAATATGAATGAATTGAGGGAGCCAGCCGTATTATTTGTGGAAAATTGTTCCAAGCTGAGAGAATTGCAAGTACAAAGACCCTGAGGCAGGGACTATCTGGTGTGTTTCAAGAATAGCACAGAGGCCGGTGTTGCTGGAGTGTAGTAATCTGTGAAGAGAGATGTCGAGTATGAAGTAATCAGGGACCTGATAACGTAGAACTTTGTAGGCCGTGGAAAGGGCGACTTTGGATTTTATTCTGAGGATAATGGTAAACACTTACTTATTCACCAGATATTTACTGAGCATCTGCCATATGTCAGATACTTTTTCACGTTGATGGTCCTTGGAGTTATTGTGTGTTCAGTTCTAGACCAGCAAAACAAAGCAAATATTGCAATAAAGTAAGTTAAATGAATTTTTTGCTTCCCAGTGCATGTAAAAGTTATGTTTATACTACATTGTGGTCTATTAAGTATGCAATAGCATTGTGTCTGAAAAAACAAGATACACTTGACTTTTGAGCAACATAGGTTTAAACCCTCTGGGTCCACTTAAACGCCAATTTTTCCCCCAATAAATATAATGCTGTTAATGTACTTTATCATATGATTTTTGTAACATTTTCTTTCCTTTAGCTTTAATGTAATAATACACTATATTATACATATAAAGTATGTGTTATTTGACTGTTCATATAGTTGGTAAGGCTTCTAGTAAAGTTTTGGAGGAGTTAGAGTTATACATGGATTTTCAACTGTGTTGGTGGTTGGCATCTCTAACCCCTGCATTGTTGAAGGGTCAGCTGTACATAACCTTAATTAAAAAACAGTTTGTTGCTAAAAACTTTAACTGTCATTTGAGCTTTTGGTGAGTCATAATCACTAATCAAGACCACTATTACAAATATAATAATAATGAAAAAGTTTGAAATATTGTGAGAATTACAAAAATGTGACACAGAGACATGAAGCGAACATATTCTGTTGGAAAAACAGCACTGATAGATAGACTTGCTTGATGCAGGGTTGCCAGAAACATTTAATTTGTAAAAAAACAAAAACAAACAAAAAAACCCCACTATCTGCAAAGTGCAATAGAGTGAAGTCTAATAAAAAGAGGGATGCATATAGTAGTTAACAAAACAGTCAAAAATCCAAGCCTTTATAGATCTTTGGAAATGTTAATGTTAAGTGTAGTGTATGTAATATGGAGGAAGTCAGATATGGTAGAGTTTAGAGTAATCAGTTAGGATACTTTGTTATATGTAATGATCACATATTTCAATAATTTAAAAAATTAGGATAATGCGGTATGTTTAATGATAAAACTAAACATTAAATGGGATTTATTCCAGGGATACAAGGATGATTCAATATTTGAAAATCAATCACCATGTTATATCCCATAAAATAAAGACTATATGAACATAATTTAATCTCTTATTTATAGGAGACATCAGAATTCATGAGTTTCTTTTGGTTGTAATGTAGAAAGACTTTCAGGCTGAAATTTTCATAAGGATACACTTGGGAATATAATATAGAGGAACTTCTTGGTATCCTAGTACTGGAACTAGAATGGATGGGCTTTCCCGAGACTAGAACTCAAAAGTCTTCATATCCAAGTGTATTAGTTATCTATTGCAGTGTAACAAATGGGCCCCCAATTTAATGTCTTTATTTCACAGCTTCTGTGGGTCAGGAATCTAAGCATGGCTTAGCTGGGTGCTTCTGGCTCAGGACTTCACACAAGGCTACAGTCAGTGTGTTGGCTGGGGCTTCTGTCATCTGAAGGCTTGATTGGGGAAGGATCTGCTTCTCACATTACTCACTTAACTTTTGTTAGGCTTTAGGTAGTTGCTGACTGTTGGCCAGAGACAGGAGTTCTTTGCTATGTGGGTCTTCCAGCTCACAGTATGGCAGCTGGCATCCCAGAGTGAGAGAGGGTGACAAGATGGAAGCCACAGCCTCTTTGTAACCTAATCTCAGAAGTGATATCCCATTACCTTTCCTGCATTCTGTTTGCTAGAAGCAAGTTAGCAAATCCAGTCCATACTCAGGAGGAAAGGATTACACAAGGGCATGAGTACCAGGATATGGGGATTATTAAGATCATTTTAGAAACTGCCTATCATACCAAGTAAGCCCTAGAGATCTCACCAGAGTTTTTTGTGTGTATTTTATTCTAGTTCTCTACCATAAATGCCCCTAAACCAGTGTAAATGTACATATTTTTGGCTACTAATTATAGTTCTTAATTAATATTTATTTATGCCTCTTATTTTTAGCTTTCCCTTAAATTTAGTTTATCCAGGGCTAAGATGAACTCTGCTGCCTCATGATATTTTACCTTCTGCCCCTGCTGTTATCCACTTTGAATATGTCCCTAGAGCCTTGTTCAGATTTTTGGGAGAGAGAAGGTAGGTAGGGAGGGGATAGAGTCTAGTGTCTTTTAAATATGCGTACTTCATCTGTGATTAACACAGTTTTCCTTAAGAAGCAGATAAATATCTAAATACTATTGTAGATGTTTATTGAGTAGAAGATAATAGAATATTTCTCATAAAGTTAGAAAATTTTGAGATATACAGATTTTGGGGAGAGAATTATACAGAAATCTCTACTTCATTTTTTTGAGTATAAAAAAGGCAAACATCTCTCTATATTTTTAAGTCAGTTCTATGCCCATCATGGGGCTTGAGCTCACGACCTTGAGATCAAGAGTTGCATGCTTTACTGATTGAGCTAGCCAGGTACCCCCAAACATTTATATTTTTATCACACAGAATTAATAACCATTAACATTTGTTCATTTTGCATTTAAGTCTTTTTCACCCAGGTAATAAAGTTTATAGTTGAAACTCAGCTTCTCTTAAACCACCACTCTTTGTTCTGTTTTATGGATATTACCTGATGTGCAACTACTGTTACAGATTTGGTGGGTATTTTTCTGGTTCTTTTTTTTTTTATTATTATTATTTGACAGAGAGAGAGATCACAAGTAGGCAGAGAGGCAGACAGAGAGAGGGGGGGAAGCAGGCCCCCAGCTGAGCAAAGAGCCTGATGTGGGGCTTGATCCCAGGACCCTGAGATTGAGACCTGAGCCGAGGGCAGAGGCTTAACCCACTGAGCCACCCAGGTACCCCAGGTTCATTTTTTATTCTTGTAAACACATAAACACACATGCACATGTATGTGGTGTGGTCTTGTGTTTGTATTTTTTTTTTCTGAATCAGTAGAGGTTTTATTGAATCTTTGAAATAACCACAAATAAGTCTGAAAAATCATCCAGTATACTGCTGTTTCTGTAGCTGGACAACTAGATCTTATTCATCAGCTTGCTAAATTGTTCCTTTTTGAGAAGCATGGAAAACATCCAAAAATTTTCTGATATCTTTGTTTTTAACTGTTGTGGCTTGCTGAATCAAAACAGCTGAGTTTGATACAAGTTCGGTGTTACTTCAAGAATTAAGTCATCTTTCTGGACTTGAGATACTGAACAAGCAACACTTGGCCTTATCCAAACTCTGAGGATATATTTTTCACCCAAGAAATTTTCAGTTTCGACAGGAGAACCATTCTTTTGAATAGCAATGTTGATGGGGAAATGGGCATACACAGACCTCATCTTGTGGTAGAATTTCATTGTAATGCCCTTGCTCATGTTCTGTACATAACTGTTCATAGTGTGAACAACTGCCAGTTCTTTTCTGTTTCCCCACTATTTGTCATCTTGGAACCTCTTCTTTATCTTTCCAAGGAGATTGAGGGTTTTTTTTTTTTTTTAATTTTTTAAAATTAGAGAGAACGAGCAGTGGGGAGGGACAGAGAGAGAGGGAAAGAGGGAAGCAGACTCCCCGCTGAGCAGGGAGCCCTATGTGGGGCTCCATCCCAGGACCTGGAGATCATGACTTGAGCCAAAGGCAGGCACTTAACCAGTTGGGCCACCCAGGTGCCCTGAAATTGAGTTCTGTATTGATGCTCTGGGACCCTTCACAATAAACAGTGTGTCCCTTCAGGGCAATGTTGACATTTTCTGGAATGTGGACAGTCTGATTGGCTGAGAATGATCTTTATTCTCACAGTAGATGGAGCAAAGAGAGCTTGTATTTGTATTTTATTTATTTGGTAGTATACTGTGCCATTAAAAAAAACCTTATATTCTTTTTGAGGTTTGTCCATATTTGTATGTATATATAGAGATAGGTCATTCTTTTTAGCTGCTGGATAGTATTCAGTCATGTTTTATTATCCATTCTCTTACTGTTAGATATGTAGGTTGCTTTGAAAGAATGGTTTGCTGTTAATGAATAGTGCTATCTTATGCACCTATGACAAATACATTTTCTTTTTTTTAAAAGATTTTATTTATTTATTTATGTATTTGACAGAGAGAGTGAACACAAGCAGAGAGGATGGGAGAGGGAGAAGTGGACTTTCTGCTGAGCAGGGAGCTCGATGCGGGGCTCGATCCCAGGACTTGACATTATGACCTGAGCCAAAGGCAGATGCTTAACCACTGAACCACCCACACACCCTGACAAATACATTTTCTGCATTATTGTCAAATGCTGAATCAACTTATAGTCCAAATAGATTTGAGAAATCTTACTGCATTGTCATAAGTGGTATTTCAGACTTAGAACACAATTTTCTTTTTAAGTTTTATTTGAGAGGAGAGAGAGCGACAAAGCATGATTGGGGTGGAGGGGCAGAGGGAGAGGGAGAAGCAGACTCCCCATTGAGCAGGGAGCCCAATGCAGGGCTCTGTCCCAGGACCCCCAGCTCTGTGACCTGGGTTGAAGGCAAATGCTTAATCAACTGAGCCCCTAAAACATTGTTTTCAATTTAGTGATTGGAAAACTAGTCTCTTACTTTATTAATCTATAATTCCTTCATTACTAATAAGATTGAGTATATGTTAATGATCCTTTGGATGTCATCTGTGAAGTGCCTGACCAGTTTGCTCATTTGTAGGAGTTCTTTATATATTCTGGTATGAATTCTTTTTTATTATATATATTGCCAAAGTCTTCTTTCTATAACTTGCTTTTAACACTGTGTATTTTTGGGGCATCTGCGTGGCTCAGTGGGTTAAGCCTCTGCCTTTGGCTTAGGTCATGATCCCAGGGTCCTGGGGGGATCGAGCCCCATTTTGGGCTCTCTGCTCAGCAGGGAGCCTGCTTCCCCC
The DNA here is from genome assembly GCF_022355385.1 of Mustela nigripes. Classification (NCBI taxonomy): domain Eukaryota; kingdom Metazoa; phylum Chordata; class Mammalia; order Carnivora; family Mustelidae; genus Mustela; species Mustela nigripes. The sequence continues at coordinate 20,632,289 of NC_081559.1, read as the reverse complement.
CACCCCTCCGGCTGCCTCTCTGCCTACTTGTGATCTCTGTCAAATAAATAAATAAAATCTTAAAAAAAAAAACAAACCACACTGTGTATTTTTCTCTTCTAACTGCATTGAAGCCTTTGTAACTTTTTTCTCTTTTATCATTCTGGCTAGTCTTTGTAAGCAGTCCCCTTTGGTTTTGTGTTTTCACATAAAAATGAAGGTTATAGAGTTACAATTAACACCTGGGGACATACAGAATGGGAGTATGGGCATTGAAATGACTATTAATTGTCATGTGTTGAAACAAAAATTATGGAGTATCATTCTAGAGTATCTTACAAAACTCATAATTATTAATGGTATAATTTTTTTTTCACTATTTAGCCTTCAAAATTTTCAGTGTTAGAAGGTTAGTTTTTTCAGTGAATCAGACTGTATGGCCTTATGCTTTTTCTTTTGATAAAATATAATGGAGTTTGTTTAATTATGGGATAAATTTTTAGCAGTCATTTGTTATAGTCCCCACTATCTTCCAGGCAGGAGTAACAACTTTTATAAGGATAACTTACACTTATCTGTTTGTGAAAAGGGAAAAAAAATTATTGCAGATATTTTTCACAAAAAACTTTTTTGCATTGAAGATTTAATAAGTTTTTGCGATATTATTTTTAACAGTTGTGAAATTATACTTTTTTGCTTGTAGTTTAGTTACATCTTTTCACATTATTTAACTTATTTTAGTTAATATTTATACTGTTCTGATTGTGAAATTTGAGAAATGGAGGTTTTGAGCAGCTTTTATAAAGGTAAATAGTTCTTACTTTGGCTGAAGGTATGGGATTGGGTCACATTTTCAAATATTTTAATTTCCAGATTTCAGGTTGGAATTTTTTTCTTTTGCTTTTCACTAAACATTATCCAGGAAAAAAAAAAGAAAAGGAGAAAAGGGAATCTTGAAATATAATCGCAGTACATCCACAAGTATTTGTCTAATACTTACTGTTCTAGGTAGTTTGTGTGCACTCTTAATTGGAGTTTTTGGTATTGGGCCCACAGTCAGAGTCAAGAATAGGTTAGTCTTTTTTGAATTCCTTATGAATTAGGAAAGAACATAGATATTGTTAGGAGTTGGGGAATATAGGAGGAGTTTGGTTCCATTCACATTTTAATCAGAAACATTGAAAATGTTGCCCTTGGTAAAAGTGTAAGCATAAACCTTTTTTCTAGATATTTGATCATTTATTTTTACATTATTTTAGGATTCCAGTAATTACCTGCAGGATTCGCCATGACCCCAGCTCTGAGGGAGGCAGCAACAAAGGGTATCTGCTTTTCATCTATATCAAGTACCATGGAGTCCGACAAGATGCTATGCATGGAAAGTGCAAGAACTGTAGATGAAAAGCTCAAGGGAGACACTTTGTCTCAGATGCTGGGATTTCCAACTCCTGAACCTACTCTTAACACTAACTTTGTGAATTTAAAACATTTTGGCTCCTCTCAATCTTCAAAACATTATCAGACTGTTCTTTTAATGAGTTCTAATTCTGCATTAAATAAATACAGTGAGAGTTACAAACAAAGGAAATTAGGGGAACCCAACTGCAATAAGCTGAAAAACATACTGTGTAATGGCAACAACATTCAGCTTAGTAAAATCTGTCATTCTCATTCTGAAGAGTTCATCAAAAAGGAACTGCTGTCAGATACCACAAGCCAGTGCATGACAGATGTACAAATTATTTTGGATTCAAATATAACCGAAGACACTAATGTAGATAAAGTACAACTGCAAAACTGCAAATGGTACCCAAAGAGTGCACTTTTGGATAAAGTTACTGATGCTGAAATTAAAAAGGGTTTATTGCACTGTGCTCAAAAGAAAATTGGGCCTGGCCACTCCAATGTGCCTATTAGTCTCTCAGTTGCTGAAAAAGAGGAGGAAGTGAACACTCGTTTACTTCATTGTGTAAGTAAACAGAAAATTTTACTTAGCCAGGCTAGAAGAACTCAGAAACATTTGCAGATGCTTCTGGCAAAGCATGTTGTTAAGCACTATGGTCAACAAATGGAATTTTCTCTGAAACATCAACTTCCCCAAATGAAGATCTTTCATGAACCTACCACAGTTTTGGATAGCAGTTTACCTAATTGCGCTGAAATTAATCCAGAAGTCAGCATGTTGACTGCAGAGAATAAGTTGTGGAGGGATACGAAAAATGGCTTTGCACGGTGTACAGCTGCAGAAATCCAAAGATTTGCACTGTCTGCTACAGGGCTGTTGTCTCATGTTGAAGAAGGTCTGGATTCTGATGCAACTGATAGCAGCTCTGATGATGATTTGGATGAGTATACCATTAGAAAAAATGTGGCCGTGTAAGTGCAAGATTATTATTAGACCTTTTACTGTTCTGTGTATAGCAGCAGTTTTGTCTTGATTCATGATACATGAAAAGGAAATAGGTTTTCTAAAATTTTAATGCCATAATCTTTAAGGTATAAAATTTGGTGAATTTAAAAAATATTTTGTTAAGATACTGTGTGTGAATATATACATAATATTTAAAAATAAGTTATCCAACTGTTCTATCTAGGGAAAAAACCGTATAGGGATAGTGAAAAACCATATAGGGGTAATAATACTTCTTTAGCTAAAGGTAAGCATTTTCCCATTCTTGAATAGGATAGGCTATAGACAAGGCTTAAGATTTTTAGCCATTATGTTTAACCAAAATGCAAAAAAATTTAGTCTACATATTGGGGAGCCCATATTGGCTTTAGGCTTTAGAAGTTATCAGTTGAGAGTATATAAAAGTTGATCTGTTTTTTTTTTTTTTTAAACAAAGTATTTATATACTTGTATTTATATACCTGTTGAGTTCTTTCAGCTCAGGTCTTTACCATTAATTTTTGATGAATTAGTATAACCAAAGCAGGAAAATGTTAGCTATTAGATACCTATTGAGTGCTTATTATGTGTTGGACCTTGGGGATTCGGTTGTGGGGAAAATATCCACAGTCTCTGTTGAGAATCTACTTCAAAACTAAAACAAAAACAAAAACAGAGATAAAGTAAGTTTATGTAACATGCTGTGTTAATACTCCAGAATAGCCCTATCTGATAGAAGTTTTCTGAGATGATAAAAATGTTCTGTAACTGTATTACTACATAGAGCCTCATATGGCTATTGAGCACTTGAAATGTGGCCAGTGTAACTGAAAAGAACTGAATTTTTAAACTTTATTTAATTTGAATTACATTTTTTAAAATAGAACAGTTTTTAATCTAGCTTTAGGGAATCTGTTAGTGTCCCTAACTTGAGGCAAAATACTGTGTATGTATTTTGGGAGGAAAAAGTCCATCATTTTTATCAAATTGTGAAAGATGAGTGAGAATTATTACAGAATTAGAAGCTGAACACATTAATTTTTACTAATAAGTAGAAGTATATCAATTTCTACGGTAAAGAATAAGATGTAAAACAAAGTGGGCATTCTAGTCTTTTGGTTTTCTGTTATCACTGTGTTTGAAATGTGTTTGAATGTGGGAGCTAATATTGAGCACATATTTTTTTCTGACTGGCATTGTGATAATCACATGATATATTATTTAATCCTTTCAACAACCATGGGAGGTGATTGTTGTTATCCTTATTTAAGAAGAAATAGTCTTTTTTTTTTTTTTTTTTAAAGATTTTATTTATTTATTTGTAAGAGAGAGTGAGAGCGAGCACAGGCAGACAGAGTGGAAGGCAGAGTCAGAGGGAGAAGCAGGCTCCCTGCGGAGCAAGGAGCCCGATGTGGGACTCGATCCCAGGACGCTGGGATCATGACCTGAGCTGAAGGCAGCTGCTTAACCAACTGAGCCACCCAGGCGTCCCAGTCTTTTTTTTTTTTTTAAAGATTTTATTTATTTATTTGACAGAGATCACAAGCAGGCAGAGAGGCAGGCAGAGAGAGAGAGAGGAGGAAGCAGGCTCCCTGCTGAGCAGAGAGCCTGATGTGGGACTTGATCCAAAGACCCTGGAATCATGACCGAGCCAAAGGCAGAGGCTTAACCCACTGAGCCACCCAGGCGCCCCAAGAAGAAGCTTAGCCATGCAAAGTAACTTGCCCATGGTCAAAAAGCTAAATAATTGATGGAGCTAGTTTTGTTGTCCATGTGTGGATGCCTTCAAACCAATGTCCTTGCTATTGGGCCATGCAGCTTTATCAACGTATCATTCATTGATGCTTAAAGCCACAAGAATTATTAAGCATATGTGCTCTGAAAGAAGTCCAGAAATTTATCAATTTTTATGTTAATAATGCTTTTTGAAGAAATTCAATTTAATAAAATTTAGTAGGTAAATTTAATAAATTACTTATTTTGTTGTTGAGTACAGCCAATGGGCAGGTTTGTCTCTTTTAAGCTAGAAATAAAAATCAGAAAATCATGTCTTCCTAGACTCTTTTGACCTTCATTAGGATTTTCTTTCATTGATCTCCTATAGTACTTAATCTGCCATACAGTTTATCATTAAAATATATTTTGTCCCATATGATTTGCTAATGTATGTATTAGTCTTAATAACCTAACACCTAGTAAGGATGGATACCACATTTTATTTTTATTTTTATTTTTTAAAGATTTTATTTATTTATTTGACAGAGAGAGATCACAAGTAGGCAGAGAGGCAGGCAGAGAGAGAGGAAGGGAAGCAGGCTCCCTGCTGAGCAGAGAGCCTGATGTGGGACTTGATCCTAGGACCCTGAGATCATGACCTGAGCTGAAGGCAGCGGCTTAACCCACTCACTGAGCCACCCAGGCGTCCGGACACCACATTTTAAACCTTAAAACAAATCTTATATACCAAGCATATAATTACTGATTGGCCAAGACATTTTAAGATTTGCATTGACTCCTTGAATTTAGTCAGAGAACACTAATTTTGGACATTTAGGTAAAACATACACAAATAGGAAGATTCAAAGTATTAATTTTTTTATACAAAGGATCAAGCAGTATACATCTCATTTATTTTCTTGTCAGTTTTGCCAGTTTATTGTTGAAAACTGAAGTAAAGTAGCCTGGAAAAAAATTAGGTTTAGGCTTTGAAAGTTTATTTCTCATTCTATCTTTCTTTTTTGTTTAATCAGTTGGAATGCTCTGGAACACCAGACATGCATTTTAGAAAATAATGAATCTAAGAAGTTTAATATTAAGATATATATTTTTAGCCTCTTGCATTATTGACCATTTAATATTAGGATGCCTTAGTTGTTAAGGCTCATATCTGTATTTTTAGATTCTCAGGTTATACTCATCTGATCAATTAAATCAGTAATACAAAATTCATATAACTTCAAATTCTTTAGTTTACTGATTATTTAGGTTTTTGTGCTTGTTTTTTTGCTATTTGAACTCTGTTTGCATTTCTTGATTTTATATACCTCCTGCAAAATTGGATATTAACTTTGTTTTGAATATTTTTACTAACGTGACTAGATTTCTTGTGGGAAAAATTGTTTCTCAACATTTTATTAATTTTGATGCTTACTGAATTTTGAGAATAACACAACTTTTAAGTATTTGTATCTTTTGATATGAATGTAAAAATGGTTTCTGTTTTTTTAAACTGGAATTCTGTTTCAGGCTAAGTTCACTCAATAATTGAGTACATTTATTCTGATTTTTTTTAAGTTTATTTTTTATTTTTTTAAGATTATTATTCTTTAATTCTTAGAAATTGGCTTTTCAAATGTAGATGAATATTTTTATGAATGAAGTTCAGAATTAAACCTTAAATATAAAACAGGTAAAAATATACATTTTGTGGACCTAAATTTTTAAGTGAGTGCTAACATAATTAAATTTTCATTATCTCTACTGAATATGAATAGACTTCTCAATTTAATTTTAAGGTCCACAATGGCAAATACAGTTGACTTCAACTTAATTTTAATTAACTGAAGAACCAATACTGCTTTTTCTGTCATTGCATACCCACTACCTCGTGTTGTCTACTTTTTAGTGTGTGTGTGTGTGTGTTTTAATTTATTGACTAATTGAATTTTTCTGTATTTGAATATGCAGTTTTGAAGATACAAAAATTTCTCTCCAAGAAAGATATGTTTATCTTTTGATCTTCCATTCTGTAGTTTATTTTTATTTTGTTGCCCCACTTTCTTCCTTTGTCTCTAGTACCAAATTGGCCACCACATGTATCTTACACATCTTAGAACCAGTGTGAGTGTGTATTCAGTGAATGAATGAATGAATGAAATACAACATGACAAAATATAGACCTTTAAAAGTGACTTTTTTAATATTTAACATTTGTAACTTTTAAAAATTGGTAAGTAAAATTTATTATATTTATCTTAAAAATCCTAGATTATATTATTATAAATGCTTTCTATTACTTTTTTTTTTTTAAACCCTGATAGGAAAACAAATTCCTTCATTTTGGTTAGGAAATTTAGCTGTGAAGGAATATAATGGTTTTAGGAAATTGGAAAGCACTTACCATTATCATTATTTTACTTTTTTTTTTTAATTTTAAAAAGATTTTATTAATTGGGCAGAGAGAGAGATAACACGCACAAACAGGGAGAGCAGCAGGCAGAGGGAGAGGGAGAGAGACGCAGGGTCCCTGCAGAGCAGAGAGCCCAATGTGGGACTTGATTCCAGAACCCTACGATCATGACCTGAGCCGAAGGCAGACACTTAACTGACTGAGCCACATAGGCACCCCACCATTGTCATTATAAACAAACAAATAAATATTTTTATATGTATATATATATTTTTAAAATATATATTTGACTTGCCCCTTTATCCTTCAAAAATGTAAGCAGTGGATTAATTCATAATGCCATTACTAATTCTCTTAAAAATAACTTTGGGTTGAGAGACTAGTGTGCATTAGAAAAAATTTTTAAAACCATTTTCCTTTGGAAAGGAAAATAGGATTTTAGGGTTTTTGTAGGTTTGAGATATAATCCTTATACTATAATAAGAACAGAATCACCCCCTGTGTCTGTTCTTTTGGTGAAGCAGCACAAGTTTTGGACCTCCTTATGTTATAGTCATGGCTTGCTTTGACCCTGAGCAAAGATTAATACTATTCTTTTTTTTTTTTTTTTAAGTTTTTTTAAAAGTCATCTCTGTACCCAGTCTGGGGCTTGAACTCACTACTCTGAGATCAAGAGTCCCATGCTCTTCTGGCTGAGTAAGCCTGGTGCCCTGAGATTAATGTTATTCTTAAACCTTTGAATCCGATTCCTCTTTGATCTGCTACTTATTAAAGATTTCTGGAGATAAGTAGATGAAGCATTAAATATAAAATGTCTATACGTAATGTACTGATTTGAAAGCTAATAAAGAGTGTCTTATCAAGCAATTTACTCTTGTGAGAGACTGGAGCTTAATTATTCCATGAGAAACTTGGGGAGCCAGCATAAAATACAAGGCTGAGAGGTGAGAAAAGTGGTGCATTTGTAACAGCAGGTCATCAGTTACTAGATGAAGATTGTATCTGGTTGTGTCCAGTTCCTTCACCCTTTTGTTCTGCCACTTGGGTGACAAAGCAGGCTTAAGTAACAACAAAAAAGCCCTGGGTCAAAGAAATGCAGGGGCTGGCATTTGGAAGTCAGGTCTTTGTATGCTGAACTGGTAAGTGTCAGGGGATATAGGTCGGTCACTGATAGACTCTGCTACAATTATGTTCCCTCTCATCTATACAACCTTAGAGTTCTAACATTTCTCATCTGGGAAACGATCAGTTACTTTCGTCTAGGATGCGTATGGGAAAACTCACAGATGTTGACACAGACATATTCTGATCTTCCAAGGTGGTAAAAAAGGAAGAAACATGGTTAAGTCTTATTTTATTTGAGGAAGACTGACAGTATCTTCCAAATTTTCCAGGTTTTTTGGGTGTGGAGAGAAAAGTCTCTGTTACCCCAAATTAGTCCCCATAAATTCAGATTACCTTGAGTTTTTACTTTGGTGTTAATTGGCAGTCTGTTTTTTAAAGGTTGTATTTATTTGAGAGAAAGAGAGAGCATGAATGGGGTGGAGGGGCAGAAGCAGACTCCCTGCTGAGCAGGGACCCTGCTGGATCCCAGGATCCTGAGATCATGACCTGAGCTGAAGGCAGTTGCTTAACTGAGCCGCTTAGGTGCCCCATTCACCAAGAAAGGAGAGAACTGTTGATATTTAGTTGGAAGCTCTCAGATTAATCTTTCTAGATTGAAAGAAAATGAGTAGTTTCTTGCAGACCTACAGAAATGAGTACTCATAGTTTTCTTTGTGCTTTCCTGTTTTGCCAGTGGAAAGGAAAAGAAGTTAAAAAAAAAAAATCAGATGATGAATTTCCCTTTGAGGAACTGGATAAATAGGAGTATAAACTAATTGTGACATTGAGAGTAAAAAGACTAATAACATGCCATTAATTGCAAATAAGAGTACCTTTATATTTGTATAATGTGAAGTTGACAAATTATTTTTATATTTATTTTTAAATTCTCTACACTTAAGAAATAGATGAGAAAAGTCTGTTTTTGTTATACTTTACTTGAATGGGACACAGAGAACGTGGAATGAAAAACAGTCCTAGAGAACTTACAGTGATGGTCGAGTTAGTTTTTTACAGAAGAGCAGAAATTCAAGTGCAATTGCAAAAGTGCAATTGCAAAATGGAGCAATTGCTACAAAATGGTAAAGAAATACTTTATATTGTGGTGTCTGGACATTGTTGAGGAAAGTAGTACTTCAATGAAGAATAAGCTCATTATTACATATATATATATATTTTTTAATAAATTTTAGAGCAGTTTTAGGTTCACAGCAAAACTGAGGAGAAAGTATAGAGAATTCCCTTGTCTCTTAACATGCATAAGCTTCCCCATTATTGACGTCCCCTACCACAGTGGTACTGTACAGACACGTTATTATCACCCAAAGTCCGTAGTTTACAGTAGGGTTCACTTTTGGTATTACACATTCTGTGGGTTGGATAAGTGTATATGGCATATACCTACCATTGTAGTATCATACAGAATAGTTTCACTGCCCTACAGATCCTCAGTGTTCGGCCTTCTTAACTCTTCCCTCCTTCCAATCCCTGACAACCATTAATCTTTTTACTATGTCCATAGTTTTGCCCATTCTAGAGTTACAGGGTTGGAATTTATACAGTATGTAGCCTTTTCAGATTGCCTTCTTTCTCTTAGTAATATGCATTTAAGTTTTCTTGATGTCTTTTCTTGACTTGATACTGTATTTCTAGTGCTGAATAATATTCTGCTGTCTGGATGTACCCCAATTTACTTAGTCACCTATTGAAGGATGTCTTGATAACTTCCAGGTTTTGGAAATTATGAATAAAAGTGCTGTAAATATTTATGTTTTCAGTTTATTTGGATAAATACCAAGAAGTGCAATTCCTGAATTAATTAATTAATCAATTAAAAAATAAAATAAATCAAATAAAACACAAACATTTTTTTCAAAAAGATTTTATTTATTCATGAGAGATAGACAGAGGCAGAGGGAGAAGCAGGCTCCCCGCTGAGCATGGGGTCTGATATGGGACTTGATCTGAGGATCCTGGGATCATGACCCGAGGTGAAGGCAGATGCTTTACCATCTGAGCCACCCAGGCGCCCTACACAAACATTTTTTAATGTCAAGACCAGAGGCTGCACACATTAATTTGGCTCACATCTGATTGTTAAGGACCTAGTGACATACACCTAACTGCTGGTGAGACTGGGAAATACGAGCTACCATGAGCTCAGCTGTAACTGAAAGGGTTCTGGTATAAAAAAAGAAGACTTGGGGTGCCTGGGTGGCTCAGTGGGTTAAAGCTTCTGCTTTCTGCTCAGGTCATGATCCCAGGGTTCTAGGATCAAGCCCCGCATCGTGCTCTCTGCTCAGCAGGGAGCCTGCTTCCTCCTCTCTCTCTGCCTGTCTCTCAGCCTACTTGTGATCTCTGTCAAATAAATAAAATTAAAAAAAAAAAAAAAGAGACTAGAGAATGACAGAAAATAAGATGTCTATTCAGTTTTCCTCTTTGTCACCCAAATATCCAGACACTCCCTTCTCATAGAGAACACACATCCATTCCTCAAGGATGACAATTCAAAGTTATATTCAGTCAGTGGAGTAATGGCCTTTTAGTCACATCCATATATTGTTAATTATGATGTGGTGACCTATAAATGAATAGACAAGTTTTCCAACCCTCTTATTCCTCTTGTTTCTTGTGTGTATATAGGAGTAGAGACAGGAAAGCTGCAATAAAACATTCCCACTAGGAAAAGAAAATGAAATACACATGATAGGTCCTTACAATAATTAAGAAGACATCTTCTGTAAGTGCAGCAAGGTCTTGGTAGAATCCTAAATTGGTTTGTCTTTTGTCCTCCATAGCCTCTTGCCTTTGCTGTTTGGGAATTATTCCTTATCCATTTTCCTTTGTGTTTATATCTGCAATGAATGTTGGAGAGTGTACCCTTAAGTGGAGGCTGTACTGCATTCTCCCTTTGTCTCCTGTTGCGTATTTGGGCTTCCCAGGTAGAGGATGTTAAGTTTGTGGTATTTTTTTCCTATAGGAGTTCCCTCAAAAATGTGGATTTCCATTCTGTTTGCCTCTAATCACATGTGAAAGTATCATGGCTAAAGATCTCATTTTTTTATAGTTGTTGAGCCTGTAGACTAGTTAATTCATTATTTTTCTCAGACCATCCTACTCTCCTGCATTCAGTGACTGCCACCTTGAAACCACCCGAAACAGTACATTTGGCTGGGAATTAATCTAACCTTTGCTCCTAAGTTCGTTCTCAGTTGTGCGGCTTAGAACTTTTAATGGAATACATTTTTTTGCTGCCAGTTATGGAGAAGCAGTTGGTTTGTTTTCACATTCCTTGAAGGCCCTGTATTATGGATTAGTTAAAGTGTCATTTATTTCCTTTATTTATATGTCCCTAGCTGTCAATGCTTGATGTTATACAAGGAATTTTATTTTTTAAAAAAATTTTTAAAGTTTTATTTATTTCTTTTAAAAAGAGAGAGAGAGAGAGAGAGTATGAGCAGAAGGAGGGGCAGAGAAAAAGAAGCAGACTCTGCACTTAAGTGGTGGACTAAGTGGACTCTGCACTTCATGGGCTCCATCCCACAACCCTGAGATCATGACCTGAGCCAATATCAGAATTCCCATGCTTAACTGACTGAGCCACCTAAGTGCCCCTGTTATGCAAGGGTTTTAAAAACATAGTTAAATAAGTGTAGTATTCATATAGTCTTTTACCTATTCAAGGATAAGATTTTGGTTTGGGGTTCTTTCTTTCTTTCTTTCTTTCTTTCTTTCTTTCTTTCTTTCTTTCTTTTTTTCCTACTTAAGGATAGTAGACTCTTTCAACAAATGGTTCAGGAACTAAATATCCCCCTCCAAAAGAATCTGGATTCTTATTCACACATACACAGAAATTAACTTGAATTGGATTATAGGCCTAAAAGCCAAAACTCTAAAACTCCTTGAACTTTTAGAAACATGAATGAATCTATGACTTTGTGTTAGGTAAAGGTCTCTTAAGACATGAAGATATCCATAAAAGGAAAATTTGATAAATTGGGCTTCATCGAGATTAGAATCTTTTTTGCTCAAAAGATACTATTAGGAAAATGAAAGGCAGGCTGTAGACTGGGAACGACAAATATTTCAAATACACATAGTCTGATATGGGCCTTATGTCAATAAAAAGATAACCCAAATAAATAGGAGCCAAAGATTTGAACAGTTACTTCATTAAAGGAAGTCATAATCCCTTGGGAAGCACTGGAATCTTGTAAAAATACCCTCTACATCTGGAATTAGCAAACTGAGGTCCATATACCAAGGCTGGCCCATTGTGTATTACACTTTCTTTTAAAAAAATTATTTTATTTTTTAATTGAAGCATAGTTGATGAACAATGTTACATTACTTTCAGATGTACTACAGAGTGGTTCCACAGTTTTATACATTATGCAGTGCTTACCACTGGTTAAGTGTTGGTACCATAGGTCACCATACAAAGTTATTACAGTATTATTGACTATATTCCCTGTGCTGTACCCTTTTTTATGTCTATGACTCATTTGTTTTAGAACTTGAAATTTGTGCTCTTAATCCCCTTAACTTGTTCTTCCCATCCCCCAACCTCCTCTCCTCTGGCAGCAACCAGTTTGTTCTCTGTATTTATTAGTCTGTTTCAGTTTTTGTTAAGTTCTTTTTTAGATTCTACATGTAAGTGAAATCATATGTTATCTGCCTTTCTGTACCTGACTTACTTCACTTAGTATAATACCCTGTAGCTCTATCTGTGTTTTCAAAATGGCAAGATTTTGTTCTTTTTTATGGCTGAGTAATATTTCTGTGTGTGTGTGTGTGTGTGTGTGTGTGTGTGAGAGAGAGAGAGAGAGAGCGCGTGCGCAAGCGAGAGAGAGGGAGAGATAGATTTATCCATTTACCTATCAGTGGGTACTTAGGTTACTTCCCTATCTTGGCTATTGTAAATAATGCTGTAGTAAATATAGGGGTACATATATATCTTTTTGAATTGGTGTTTTTATTTTCTTTGGTAAATGTCTGGCAGTGGAACTACAGGATCTTTCTATTTTTAATTTTTTGAAGAACCTCCATACTATTTTCCATTGTGGCTGCACCAATTTACATTCCTACCAACATCATGAGAGTTTCCTTTTCCCCATATTCTGACCAACGTTTATTCTTGTCTTTTTTTTTTTTTTTAAAGATTTTATTTATTTATTTGACAGAGATCTCAAGTAGGCAGAGAGGCAGACAGAGAGAGAGAGGAGGAAGCAGGCTCCCCGCTGAGCAGAGAGCCCAATGCGGGACTTGAACCCAGGACCCTGAGATCATGACCTGAGCCGAAAGCAGAGGCTTAACCCACTGAGCCACCCAGGCGCCCTATTCTTGTCTTTTTGATACCAGCCATTTTGACTGGTGTGAGGCAATATCTCATTGTGGTTTTGATTTGTATTTTTCTTATGATTAGTGATATTGAACATCTTTTCATATATCTGTTGACTATGTGTATGGCTTCTTTGAAAAAATGTCTATTGAGGTCGTTTGCCCATTTTAAAATCTGATTATTAGTTTCTTTGGTGTTGAGGTCATTTGCCCATTTTAAAATGTGATTATTAGTTTCTTTGGTTGTACGAATTCTTTATATATTTTGAACATTAACCACTTTTCAGATGTATCATTTGCAAATATCCTCTCCCATTTGGTAGGTTGCCTTTTTGTTTTGTTGATGGTTTCCTTTGTTATACAAAAGTTTTTAGTTTGAAGTAGTCCCAATACAATATTTGCTTTTTGTTAAGTCCAGTGACCAAGAGATAATTGCCTGTGTTTTCTTTTAGGAGTTTTATGGATGCAGGTCTTACATTTAAGTTTTTAATCCATTTTGAGCTTATTTTTGTGTATAGTGTAAGAAAATGGTCTAGTTTCATTCTATTGCCTGTGGCTGTCTAGTTTCCCCATTACCATTTATTAAAGAAACTGTTTTCCCAATTGTAAATTCTTGCCTATGTTTTCATAGATTAATTGATCATATGATCATGGGTCTATTTCTGGACTCTGTTCTGTCCTTTTGACTTATGTGTCTGTTTTTGTGCCAGAACCATGCTGTGTTTCGGTTACTGTAGCTTCATAGTATAGGTTGAAATCTGGGATTGGGATCCTTTCAGCTTTAAAGTGAACCTTGAATCCATCCTCTTACCTTCTTCTTCTTGATCTACCCTCCCTTCTTCGTTAATGGCATTTTCATTTTTTATTCAGTGTTTTAGTCAGATTGGGCTCTAGAGTAACAAATTAACCTTGTAATCTCAGTGTTTTGTTTTGGTTTGGGTTGTTTTTGTGGGTTTTTTTTTAGATTTTATTTGTTTATTTGTCAGACAGAGAGCCCAAGCAGCGGGAAGCAGCAGGCAAAGGGAAAAGCAGGCTCCCTGCTGAGCAAGGAGTCTGATGCCAGGTTGGATCCTGACCCCAGCTAAAGACAGATGCTTAAACAGCTGAGCCACTGAGGCGCCCCTAATCTCAGAGGTTTAACACAGCCAGTGTTTGCTGTGGCTTACGTAAAAGCCAGTGTGGTTTAGGCTGATCCTCCCACATCTTGTAGTGATGCTGTCTGCACTAGTGGCTTTGAAGGTTGATAGACTGGAAATGACTAGGTCCCTAGCTCATAATGCATTGGTCAGAATTAGTCACATGGCTCCAACCTAAGTGCAAAGGCGGCTGGGAAATGTAGGATAGCACATGAACTATTTGGAGATCACACTTATCTGTACCACACACAGATTACTATAGTTGCATCCTAACCAATTTCCTTATTTCTTCTCATATCGCACTATAATGCTTTCTCTACCTAGTAACCAGAGTGCTTGGGAAAAAAAAAAAAAAAAGTTTTTTTTATTGCCTTGCTAATAACTTTCTTTTGGGGGGCACCTTGGGTGGTTTTGTTGGTTGGGCTGCTGCCTTTGGTTTGAGTTGTGATCCTGGAGTGCTGGGATTGAGTCCCCTTTCAGGGGCCCTGCTCACTGGGGAGCCTGCCTCTCCCTCTTGTGCTGCCTGCTGCTCCTCCTGCTTATGCTCTCTCTCTCTCACTATCTCTGAGTGTCAAATAAATGAATGGAATCTTAAACAAACAGAAAACAAACAAACAAAAAAACCCTCCTTTTTGCATAAAATCCAACACTTTACCATTAACCTGTACAGTTGCTATGTGCCATGGCCCTTGCCTTTCTCACTAATTTCATGATTGGTAGTTGGTGTTATTAAGTATTATCTATGAATAATAGATAATAGTATCTATTTTAAAATTTTTTCATTTTAACGGTTTTTATTTATTTAAAGATTTTATATGAGAGAGAGCGTGCACATGCACGGGGTGAGGTGGGAGCAGGAGAAGCAGACACTTACCTCCCTCTGCCGAGTACAAAATCCACCCAGGGCTTGATCCTACGACCCTGGGATCATGACCTGAGCAGAAGGCGGAGGCTGAACCAAATGTGCCACCCAGCCACTTAACAGTTTTTATTTAAAGTTGTATATAAGATTACTTTATTCCCGTATCTTCTCAATTGTTTCTTCCCTATATTTGCCCTTTTCCTTTCCTGCTTGGTGAGATTTGGCTTGATCTTTTTGCAGTCTTTGTCCAGTTTTAGTCTAGTGATAACCATCTTGTTAGGCTGAGTGCCCACATGGACAGTTGTGCCTTTTGCCTTCTTGTATATTCGTTCAGTGTAGATGACGTATTTCTTCCTGTAAACCTGGACTGCTTTGCCCATTTGCTCACCTTTGTAGTATCCTCGCACAGCCTGTATTTCATCCTTTTGGATGGGCATGGATCGAACATTGTACTTCTGTCTCAGCTTTTTAGAAAGAGGGGAAGATATAATCTTCCTGCAAATGTGGGGAGATGCATTGAAGTGCTCTTTACAGTTCTTGCTCTCATCAGAAGTCACAAAGGGGTTAAACTTCATTGTGGCTGCTGGCACTTCAACAATGGCCACAAAAAGGAAAAGCTAGTATTATTTTTTTAAAGCTTGTTTATTTGTTTGTTTAAGTAATCTTTATACCCAGCGTGGGGCTTGAACTCAAAATCTTAAATCAAGAGTTGCATGCCCCTCTGACTGAGCCGGCCAAGTGCCTCTCCATTTTAATATTATTTTGAATAAGCATTCTCTTTGGTTATTTTCATAACTATAAAAATATGATTTAAAGATGTGTCAAATTTAAAAGCACAATAATGACTATAAGCCAAATACATAATGCATGTAATATATAAAACATAATACATATAGACAGAATATATAATACCAAGAGAATTCTTAACCTATATGAAGGTCTCCTCAATCATATTGTGTGCAATTAGAATCTTAAGAACATTTCTTGGGGCACCTGGGTGGCTCAATTGCTTAAGCGTCTGCCTTCAGTTCGGGTTATGATCCTAGGATCCTGGGATCAAGTCCTGCATGGGGCTCCCTGCTCAGCAGGGAGTCTGCTTCTCCCTCTCCTTTTGCTGTCCTCCACCCTGCTTACACACTCTCTCTCTCAAGTGGATTAAAAAAAAAAACTCTTAGGGACTTTGATTTAATGTAAAATACTCTTATAATAAATATATTCTATACAGTGAAGCTATAATAATTTATTCTGTTTCTCTGACAAATTGTATTTTATTTCTGTAAGTTTTTATTTAAATTCTGGTTAATGTACAGTGTATTATTCATTTCAGGTGTGCATTTCAGTGATTCAGGTGAGCAGTTTCAGTGCTCATCACAACAAATGATCTTTTATTATTTTATTTTAAAAAATATTTTTAAGTCGGGGCGCCTGGGTGGCTCAGTGGGTTAAAGCCTCTGCCTTCAGCTCAGGTCATGGTCCCAGGGTCCTGGGATCGAGCCCCGCATCGGACTCTCTGCTCCACAGGGAGCCTGCTTCTCTCTCTCTGCCTGTCTCTCTGCCTACTTGTGATCTCTGTCTGTCAAATAAATAAATAAATAATCTTAAAAAAAATTTTTTTTTTAAGTCCTCTCCCCACCCGACATGGGGCTCAGACTCACAACCCCAAGATCAACAGTCACATGCTTTACTAACCGAGCCACCAGGCACCCCAGTAAATTATTTTTTAGGATAAGTTTTCTCTGCCTTAAGTTTGTATGGGAGACATTCAATTATGGTTCAAGTGTAAAACTAATGGACAGTTTTAGATTCCTATCAAAATTAAGCAGAAAATGCAAGAGTTCCTATATATTCCCTGTCCCTACACTGATAGAACCTCCCCATCATTATACTGCATACAAAAGTAGTGCATTTGTAAAAATCTATGAACTTAAACTGATAAATAGTTACCACTTAAAGTCCATACTTTACATGAGGATTCACTCTTGGTGTTGTACATTCTATGGGTTTTGACAGTAAATGTAATTTTTGGGCAAGTTTTTCATAAAGTTTGTGTTCTGCCATGAAGCATTTGTTGGTTTTCATTTTTATCTTCAATTTCTGTCATGTTTTCTTTTGTAATCTGAAGCTCTTAATTAATTATTCCAAATAACTTTTCTATTTGGAGTGGTAAGAATATTTTCATAAAGTAATTAATTTGTTATCTTAAACTATGGATTAGAATAGTACCCTTGCCAAAAGATAGAGGAGCTAGGGTTCAACCCTTATTTTCAAAAATGCATGACAGAAAAGTCTATATAAATTCTTATCTTTGGGCTGTGAATCCTGGGAATCAGGTTTATTTTTTAAATCTATTTTAGTTTTTAACTTATTTGTCAGAGAGAGCAAACAAACAGGGAAGCAGCAGGGAGAGGGAGAAGCAGGCTCCTTGCTGGGCAAGGATCCTTATATGGGACTCGATCCCAACAGCCTGGGATCATAGCCTGGGCCAAAGGCAGACACTTAATGGACTGAACCATCCAGGCATCCCTCACCCGACCCCCGACCCACCCTTTTTTTTTTTTAAAGATTTTATTTATTTATTCAAGAGAGAGAGCACAAGCAGGGCAGAGGGAGAGGGACAAGCCGGCTCCATGATGATCAGGGAGCCTGATGTGTGGCTCGACCCTAAGATCCTGGGGTTACTACCGGAGTTGAAGGCAGATGCATAACAAACTGAGCCACCCAGGTGCCCCTAGGAATCAGGTTTTTATAAACTATTTATCTTAATAAATATTTCAAGGCCTATATATTTGGTATACTTACTTGAAAGGTAGAGCAGCCATATTTTTGATACTTTTTGATAATATATTTAAATTGAGTTTAGGTGTTTAATTAGCTAACAGTGACTACTGTTTTAACAAATAAAGATTGCATATAATAAATTTGAGTACTCTGGTTTATTACATAGATTTAGATCTAGCACAGTTCAAGTGAGTTATCTAATACTTCTGCTTACATATAGAAGCTTCATGTAACAGTTTTTACATGGTGTTAGTAGTATCATTACTGTTTCCTTTCATTTGCTAGCCCACTCCTATTTCAGCCCTTAATAAAATGTTAAGTAGCAGAGGAGTTTATCTTATTACTGGATATGTAATAATAAAAACAAGTGTTTATGGGATAGATAGGGAAGTTAAATATTTTTCTTTGATAAGAGTTGATATGAGGTTCCTTCATGTAATTAGATGTTGTATAAAGGAATTTGGATTATATGACAGGAGCCAAAGAATTTATTAAAGTGGTCTGTGAAAACTTGATTGCCTTTGTTCTTTGACTAACAATGTTTGTCTCATTCACAGTAACTGTAGTACTGAATGGAAGTGGCTTGTGGACAGAGCGAGAGTTGGCAGCCGATGGACATGGCTTCAAGCCCAGATTTCAGAACTAGAGTACAAAATCCAGCAACTAACAGATGTTCACAGGCAGATTCGTGCATCCAAGGTATTGTTTGTATTCTTGTATTTTTTAAAAAAATTACTGTTTTAGTTTCTCATCTCTGCACACAGTGTAATTGTTACAAGTCTTTATAAAAGTATAGCTGATATTACCATTTTTAATATATCAATTGCTTTAAGTTGAAGCTTTCATTGTAATATCTTTGTATTTTTTATGATCATTTTATCATACTTGAGCAGTTCAGAGCTTCTTCATTGGATTCCAATTAAAAGAAATTAGGTACACTTTTATAAACTTCTACTTTGGTGGCATTTATTTTAACATATGTGCGAAGTCTCAGTGTATTTTATCGAATCAGAGTTTTTGTTTTGCTTTAAAAAAAATTATATATAAACACATAAAAAGCTCTAGAAAGCAATATAATGAAAACCTTTGTATCCACCTCCAAATTTATCAAGTGTTAAATTTTTACTGTTTGGGTTTAGTTTTTAGAGTAATAAAGCATTACCTGTACAGTTGAGGTACT
This sequence comes from Mustela nigripes, assembly GCF_022355385.1. NCBI lineage: Eukaryota > Metazoa > Chordata > Mammalia > Carnivora > Mustelidae > Mustela > Mustela nigripes. The sequence continues at coordinate 20,613,392 of NC_081559.1, read as the reverse complement.
CGTATACTCCTTCCTGATCCCATTCTCTTTCCTCATGCCACTGTAGCCACTCTCTTGATTCCAGCATGTTTTGGTATTTATGTTTTTAAACTACTGGCACATAGATGTCTCTGTCTATAACTAGTATTTATTTTTCCATTATTTCACAGTCTGTATTAATGACCTATATATTACAAACTCTTTTGTGACTTGCTTGCTTTTGTTCAGCATAAATTTATAGGTCCTGTATGTTACTTAACTGTATGAATGGGATGGAATTCTATGAATACAATGGAATGTTTATCTCTTCTCCTATTTTCTATTGAAAGACATATACATTGTTTAGTTTTATGCTAGTAAAAACAATACTGTAATGACTATCTTTTTTGTGTTTCTTTGTCAACCATGGAGAGTTCTTGGTGTATGCCTAAGAGTGATGGCTCTTAGGCCTGGCTGTCTTCATCTTCCCTATACTTACTGATGTGATTGGATAGTTAATATTCCCATTGGCAGTGCATGAGAACTCTTTTTTTTTTTTAACACATCCTTGCCAACATCTAGTAATTTTTACCTTTTAATTTTTCCAGTGTAATGAGTAAGAAATATTATTTTTATTATTGTTTTAATTTAATCATTCCTTAGTACTGAGAATTGGGTCTTGATATAATTGACCACCAAATGTTTTTTGCTTAAGAATTAACTACCTTTTGTATTCACTCTTTTTGGTGGGACAGGGAGAGGGCTGTGGTTGGTGGAAATGTGTGTCTGTGAATTCTTTTTAAATTTTGGAGACTATTCTTGGTCAGTTATAAATATTACAAATCTCTCATTTGTAGCTTGTCTTTTCATTATTTTAGTATATGTAACAGAAAAGAATGCATGTTCTGTATGTGTTCAGTATAGAATTCTTTGTTAAATTTGTTGACTTTATTGGATATATCTGCTGTATATTTATACCTCTAGATCTTTCCTTTTGTGATACACATTTGTTAAAATTTTCCCCCATCATTGTGAATTTTTCAGTTTTTTCTGGTAATTTGGTTAGTTTTTGCTTCTTGCTTTTTGTTAAATAAAAATTTTTATTATTCTAGGTATTATTTTTATAAACTATGAATAGTTTCAAAAATCAACTCTGATTAGTTTTGATTTTTTATTTGTCCTTATTCTCCTCTTTTTTATTTATGTCTTGTTATTTTACTTCTTTTTTTAATTGGTAGAATTTGCTTCATTCTTTTACCTCTGCTGATTTAGAAACTGTTCATTATAGCTTTATTCTTTGTCATTACTCCTAATTTTTAATATACTTCTTAATTAAAATTAATCCTAACAATGATTAAAAAGTATTCAGTATTTTTATATTATTTATTACTTAAAACATGGGGATTCTAACTCTTTCTTTCTTTTTACTTTCCGCACCAACGGTCAGAATTTATTTAGGCTTATTGTCTAGTCGGGTAAATGGTGATTTTTAAAGAACAAATTGAAAAAAACGGAATTACATACACACGATAGAAAATTTAAAAAGTACTGAAAAATATACTGTGAAACAAGTCTCCCTTCTACCTCTAGTCCTCCACTTCTCTTCCTGAAAGCATTAATAATAGCAGTTTATTATTATCCAGAGATACTCTAAATATATTTGCAGAAAATATAATTATATATCATAAATGGTAGAAAATTAAATAAAATTATTGAATAGTTCTTAACTTTTCCCAATCTGTGATTTTTTTTTTTTTTTTTTTTTTTAGTGCTTCTTTTTATTTCTGGACTATCACAGAGCTAGCTCAAAAAAAATAATTCTAAAAAAATATTTACCTCACATTTATGTTTCTCTTTGGATTTGAAAAACCCACTAAAATGTCAGGTATATGGTAGACTTCGGGATGCAAAGATGAAGAGGGCGTTCCTTCAGAGGGAATTCAGTCTAGTTACAGACAGTCTTATTTTCAAATAGAGTTAACAGGATTCTAATACTTTCTGACTTTTCATTGCATAGATCTACTACAATCTAGTTCCTTCTTTTTTATAGTCAGTAATTATATTTCTAACTATTATATTATTATATTTCTAACTAATTTTATTTAAAAAATATGCTTCCTGGGACACCTGGGTGGCTCAGTTGCTTATACATCTTCCTTTGGCTCAGGTCATGATCCTGGAGTCCTGGAATCAGACCCTGCATCTGGGTTCCCTGCTCAGTGGGGAGTCTGCTTCTCAATCTCTCTCTCTCTTTCTCTCTCCCACTCTTTCCCTCCCCAGTGCTTGTTCTCTCTCTCTCTCAAATAAATAAATAAAATCTTTAAAAAAATATCTACTTACTATTCTTGTGTTTTACCTAGAGGACTTTTGTTGTCCTCTAGGATAATGTTGACTGCACTGTTAAACAGGGTTGTAGTCATTCCCTCATTCTGGCCCTTGGGAAGTGAGAAAAGTGAAAAATAGTTTGTTTTTAGGTGGGAGGTGATTTGGAAATTGTAGTACTTTGTGTCACAGTCACTGGCCCAAGTTTAGGCACATATTTCAGGAGGGAGAGGTAAATAACACAGCCTTATAATGAGAAGTTGTATGCATAGCTAGAATTCCAGTAGGAGTAGGGTTTTGTTGTAAAAAAGAAGAGGAAAGTGGATATTGGGAAGTTTGCAGTCTCTTCTACACTGCCTTTTCTCTCTTGGTTTATCTTTTACCGAAATACATTCTTAATCATACAGTTATCCATGTGGTTAGTGGAATAGTACCTAGGGTCTGCACATAAATAAAGTTTTTAGGTGCAATCATGAGTTTATATTCTGGTAGGGGAGAGAGACCATGTAAATAATTAATTGTAATATAATGAAATTGGTATAATGATACATGTTTTTTAATAAGATATACAAGTAGCATAGAGACAATACATAAGTCTTATTTTAGGGATTAGCAGTTATGAGAAAACAGAAAAAGAGGTGATACCTCGGTATAATTTTGGAAGATAAATAATGGTTTGCTTGATGAACCAGTGGAGCTGGGAAAAGGGCATTCCTTGAAGGTTTGAAGACATGAAACAACATAATATGTTGTGGGAGTGACAAAGTAGAATGGTATTCAAAGGAGTGGAAAGTATGAGTTGTGTGAAGATCGAAGAGGAAACTGGGAAGGAATGAACTGTAGAATTTGGTGGTGATGTGTGTAGATAGAAGGATAGACATAAAACTTTAGGCTTAACCTGTTTTGTCTGTTGGATTTGGGGGAACTCTGCTCAAGAATAATTTTCTGATAGAAGTAGTTACTGTTTCTCTTTTTTTTTTTTTCCCACTGAGCCACCCAGACACCCCGTTTCCCATTTTTAACTATCTTCATTGAAGGCTTCAGTTGTAGTGATTTCCCAGTTCTTTCAGGATCACCAGATAATTTCTCCTCTCTGATCATTTACTTTAGAGGATATAATATCATGAGCATTTTTATAGTAAATAGAGTTCTCAAAAAAAGTCAAATCTAAAACAGTTTGGAAATTTCCAAGAAAGATTCCTAGTTAAATTGATGACTAAGTTTTATACTTGAATCTACACAGTCTGGTTCATATTTTATGACTCGTGTGTTCTAAACAGTGCTATGTACTTTTAAAAACATTTTTAAAAGTTCATATGTTTATATAATATCTAGGGGAATTATTTTTAGGAAAGAAATCTAAACTTCTCAGTAATAATTTATATGGCCTTACATTTTTCTTGGTTCAGGCTAGATGTGTATCTGGCCCTCTGTTTTCTTAAGAATCACATTATGTTTACTTTATGGAAAATGTCTTTACAGTATTTATTTTAGTAGCTTCTCCTTACATTTCTTGGGAATTAATCAAGATGTTTAATTGCTTATTTATGTGCAGTTTAGTTGAACTATAATACTAAATAGAGAAAATAGCATTTTCATTGCTCTTCTGGCTTCTTGAGTTATTGTAATTAAAAAGTTGAGAAGTGTAGTTAACATTCTCTTGAATGACCTATTTAACTTATCTTGAAAATTTAAAAAAAAAAATCCTTTCTTCTCAGTTAAATTTGAAATACAGAGAAAGGAAAGAGGTGAGAGACATTCTTTTGTAAATATCCTGTTTAAATAAGTGCTTAGTTGGTAACCCTGGTCAGGAAACACTGAGTCAGTCTATGAGTAGATCTATACATGTTGGGTTTTTAAGCTGTCATTTACCTCTTTTTTTTGACATATTGGGATGGTCTAACTTTTGCTAAAAGTTTTAGAGAAAAGAAAGTCCATATTAGCAACATTCCTTCCTTGTTCTTCCAGCATTTTGGCAACACATTAAAACTTCTGTGTTTCTTCTTTTCTTTGTTTCAACTTTCACTAAGACAATAGCCTCTTGTCACTTTCAGAAAATATTAAAATAGGTGGTTTTTTTTTGGTTGAGAAGCTGGCTGTCCTTCTCAATATCCTATATTAAGTGGTTTCTCTTAGATTTCTTTTGTTATCTTGTGATAGGGTCTTCTACATTTTAAATTGTAATTTTGTGCATTTGAAATTTTTCATTTAATTTTTTTTTAAAGTTTAATACTTTAGTTATTTATCAATGAGCACAAGCACGGGGTTGGGGGCGTAGGGGGAGGGAGCAGCAGGCAGAAGGAGAAGCAGGCTCCCCGCTGAACAAGCAGCCCAAGGTAGTACTTGATCCCAGGACCCTGGGATCATGACCTGAGCCAAAGGCAGACTCTTAAGTGACTGAGCCACCCATAGGTGTCTCATTTAAATTTTTTAAAAAAATTAGCTTTGGTGACTGAAGGTTTATAAATACTGAAGGTTTGCTGAGGTCATTATTTTTTAATTACCATGTCTTCTCTATGAAGACCTGGGAGTGGGATAAGGGTCTCTTTAGTGTTACAGTCAGGAACAATTTTCTTCTCTGGAGCAGTTGACTTGCTTTCATCTTACGCTAGAGCTTTCATTTGTCTCAGTTATTGCAATTCATCTTACTAAAAAATTTTCATGTCTTTGTTATTATTTACCTTGTTTATCTATGGTTAGACTATTCTTTTTCTGAGCATTTTTTTAAATTCAGCTTTATTCAGGTATGACTGACAAAATTGTAAGATGTTCAAGTGTACATCATGGTGACCCAACACACATGTAATTTTTTTTTGGTTTTTAAGAACTGAAACTGTCTCTGTAGTGTCTTTAAAGGATTTAATCTATTCCCCTTTTCACTCTGTTCTTGGCCATTTGTGAGAGTTTTATCAAGGGTAACAATTTAAGGAGAAAAAAATAAATTATGAACTTGATTATGAATGTCTTCCTAATTCAGTTTTTTCAAATATTACTTTGCATTGAACTAACTGTAGCAGACCTCTCCTTCTAAAAAATACAGTATTCTAAAGGTTTGAAAATTGACCTTTTGAAATTCAGAATCAGTTTTTTTGGTATGTACAAGATTATTAGTAAGGGTTGTAAAACCAAGCTAATTCATAGCAGCCTGTCCCATAAAATAAACTATAATCAAACCAATGGGAATCACAGCTAAATTGATATGATGAAAACTTGTATTTATTTTGCAAGCAGATACTATTTAAAAATCTAGTGAGACACTTGTACATGTTTTGAATGGACATTTCAGATACTTTCAAAAGCTTTTGAGATTGATGATACTATATCTAACAAGTCCAACTTTTAAAAAAATATTTATTTATTTGAGAGAGAGAGCACAAGTAGGAGAGGCCATGGGAGAGGGAGAAAGAGTCTTAAGCAGAGCCAGACATGGAACTTGATCTCATGACCCTTAGATCACAACCTAAGCCAAAACCAAGAGTGAGACGCTTAACAGACTATGCCACTCAGGTGCCCCAAGTCTACTTTAACTTTTAAAATATCAAATAAAACAAAAATTAAAAAATATATTTCTTCAGATTTCTTGGTAGCATTTTTACGCATTCTAGGAGATAGTTATTGAGATGGGATCAACAGTTGGATCTCCTTTCTGTAAAAGTTACTAGCACTGTTATAAATGTAGGTGAAAATAATAATAACAATAATACTTTATTCATTACTTTTACTATATTACTTTTGTAGTAATATATTACTACAAAATAATGTTTGACACTATATCTGAATATGTTCATGCTAAAGTGATATATTCTCCAAATTATAGTGTAAATTAAAACTACTCATCTATAACATAATTTATAGGCAGTTCCAGTCCTATAAACAGCACTTATATATGATATAAGCTGGCCGATGCCAGTTTTTAAATTTGACTCGTCTTAAAATACTGTACACTTAAATTAATGTTTTAGTCACCTTTTTATTACAGGAATATAATATTTTAGCCACATTTCCAACTAGCCTATTAGGAGTTTATTGGCATTTTGCTAAATAACTGTGTGTGTGTGTGTGTGTGTGTGTGTGTGTGTGTGTGTATACAAGTGGTATAAAGGATAGAGAGGGAAAAAAGTTTTACTATAAGAACTGATAATGAAACTGTTAAGATCATATCTGTGCATACTTTTTCTTCCTTTCTATTCTGTCTTCATTGCCATTGAGAGACGTAAGGGTAAGAACAGCTGGAGTGAAGAATCTGGGGAATATGGGAGAGTATTTAGCAAGCCCGTGGTGTGTGTGTGTGAATGGTAGGCAGGGAGGGCAAAGGCAGCTAGATCCCAACTCTTTCCTCTAGTTACTTATATTTAAGAAAATACCCCATCACAGTTGAAAACTTGTGTCTTTTGTTATTAACTCATCTACCTTATAAGCAACAATTTAACTGGACTAGAGAATACTTTTTCTCAATAGTGCAGTCCTGCCCATGGTTGCTGGCTGGCAGCAACAGAGTTGGACTACTAAGAGTACTCTGAAAGCAGTTTGTAAAAGTCAGAATGTTGTTTGGATGTCTGTAAGTTTGGTATGTTAACTTATGAAACTGGGAGTACTCAAATGGAAATGCTAGTGACCAAAATGTCTGAAGATTATATGAGGAAGTGTTCTAAATTTCAGTGTGAAGTGTTCATATTCTGCATATAAGCCTTGATTTTAAATGTATCATGCTTGCGGTGCCTGGATGGCTCAGTCGTTTGGGTGGCTACCTTTGGCTCGGGTCTTGGTCCCCGGGGTCCTGGGATCAAGCCCCACATCGGGCTCCTTGCCCAGTGGGGAGCCTGCTTCTCCCTCTCCCTCTGCTTGCTGTTCTGCCTACTTGTGCTCTCTTTATCTCTGTCAAATAAAGAAATAAAATCTTTAAAAAAATGTATCATGCTTTTGCTGCTAATAACTAAAGCCAATAAGAAGAAAAATAACTTCATATATACAATGTATGGCAATATTTTACAAGCCTAACCCATCAGACATACATGTTGCTTTAGCTACACATGTTTTAAATCAGCCAATTTCTTACAGTTAGACTCTACTTTCAGGTGATAAGAAACGTGGTTTCAAGTGCATTGTAACGTTAAAGTTGATTTAGCGTCAATTTATTTTAATTTCATCTCTTAATTGCTGTTTGTCTAGGGGATAGTGATCCTAGAAGAATGTCAACTTCCAAAAGACATTTTGAAGAAACAAATACAATTTGCTGACCAGGCGGCTTCATTAAATACTACAGGGAATCCCCAGATTCCTCAAGAGAGTCCAGATCCTTTACCAGAACAAGATTTTGAAATGTCACCAAGTAGCCCAACACTTCTTCTTCGCAATATAGAAAAGCAGGTAATATGATGGAAGAGTTAAGATAAGAGTGGCATGAAATGAGTTGTATTCAGTTTTATAAATTTATTTATTTTATAAATAAACCTGTGTGTCTGCTTGGGATATTCGTTGTTAAGGTTTCCCATTTTACATTAAATGCAATTAAAATTTGTAGTATATGATGAGTCTCTCTTATAACATTGATACAATTACAGTTATTTAAATATATAAAACATTGGTACACAGCCAGAGGATGAGAACTCGTTTGTACTAGGATTAGAATATCTTTTTTCAAGCAAAATTGTTCATCATTGGACTTTCTTTCATGAAGAAAGAACAGTGATACCATTTAATAGATCTGAATCTACTTATAGATTAATAGATGTGATCAATTTATTGATAGAGATTTTTAGTGAAAGAGATCAGAATATGAATTCTTTCGTTAAAAACGTTCATGTAAATAAATGGTGACTAAGCCCCTAACAAATTATTTTGAGTCTAAAGCTTTTCCTAATATTGAAATTCAATTATGGATGACTCAAGAAGTTTAATTACTCTATCTGTCCTTTGAAATCACACCATTTATTTTTATTTAGACTTTGGTGGCTCTTGAACAAAGCTGGCTTTGTAAGAGTTTGTTACCTTACAACCAATCTAAGTCTGCTGAAATATACCTAATTGGGATCACAGCTACATAGTTCCCTTGTTTCAGTGAGTAAGTTGGATTCATGCCTGCTCACATCTAATTTTTCTAGGTTTTTCTGTCATATATTGTGAAATAATTTAGTACCAGGTTACTACTGTTTTATTCCTGGTAAGTCAAAGTATGGTGCAATACCTCTCATCCCATATTTGTTCAATTTACAGTTGTCTAGAGTTTTTTTTCTTAGTTGTATAATTGCACAAATTCATAATCAACATACTTTTATGAATACTTTATAATCCAGAAAGTTCTTTTTAAATTATCTAGTGTTAAATTCGAATGCACTTTACCATATAAATGGTGTTTTAAATAGTGTTGGTTATGTTCCCACTTCCCTCTCTTTTCACCACCCTTTGAGTTTGGCCCCAACTGTTTCACCCCAAGCAAATGTATTTGCTTGGTCAGTCAGATCTTCTGTTTTCTTTACCTGTAGGTCACTGCTTATCCTTTGGAGAGAGATTTTTTATATTCTTTCTTTCTCCTTGGTAGCAACAATTTGTTTTATTAGACCTGAGTTAACATCGGAACTGGCTAATTTCCAGGGTCCAGTGCAAAATGAAATTACATAGCTCTTTGTTAAAAACAGTTTTGAGGAGATTTAAGTCTGTGACAGCAGGGCATTAACCAATCATGGGATCCTTCTGAGGGCAGCCCTGTGCAACTGCTCAGGTTGCTTCCCCATGAAATTGGCCCTGGGTATTATGTTTATTTTTGGTCCCATTGCTGACAGGAGTGCTAGAGGCTTTGAAAGAGAAGGGAACCAGGACTTGTGAGAACAATGGCAATGGCTTTGGATATAGGAAGTGTAGAGCAAAAGGATAAGAAAGGGACAGCAGTAATCTCTTGTAGAGGTCATTACTAAATTGCCTGTGAACAGATCATTTGCTCTTGTAGCATATGCTAGTAATGTTTTTATAGGCCAATTAAAAACATTGTTTTCAAATACTTGCTGAAGAGGGTTGAGAATTAAGTGTCAAGGTTAGCAGGCTTGATATTACACATATTTTTCTTAAGATAACCTGTTGGTATGTAACTGTTCACTGATCTTAGTGGACCTTGAGTACAGATCAAATATTGGATGATTTAAGTTAATTTTGTTAGGGGAATGTTTTGTTTACCAAACAAAGCTTATTTATATATCTCAAAAGCAATTAAAGAGTTGATAATTAAAATATAAAGGCACTGTTAAGTTATAGAGTGGTATCAGTTTTAAAAAATAACATTGATTTATAGTATTAATATAGACATATTATTAGATAATGTATTTTGTTCAGAAATTAAAAGGTGACTTTCTTTTAGAACTTTAGGTAATTTTTAAAAAGTTTCACATGGGTGTGTTTACATTTAAAACCTTATTATCCAGTAGCTAGTAAGTGTTTTAACTTTCAAGTTTGATTAGTTTTTGCTTTCAAAGTTTAAATTACTCCTGTCCTCATTTTTTCTCATTTTTACTCTGATTTTCTTATGCCAAACATGGAATCAGATATTTGAGGTTTTATTGGGCTGGATTGGTTGGTGGCTAGGCTGTTCTTCTGGACCAATTATTCACACATACCTAACCAGTTACCTCAGGGGGGTTAGAAGATTTTTAATGATACTTTTGGCAGTGGAACAATGAGAAGACTGTATCAGTGTTTCAGACTGAAAAATATGAGATACTTTATAAATTTCTTTGTATGACTAAACTAATGAGTGCTTACTAAGTATATCAAGAATCTATTTGTATTGATTTGAAAATGATCTTTAATCTAAAAATGAAAATGAAGTCATTAGGTATGTATTATTTTTCAAGAAAGTAAATGGTGAAAACATTTCAGGGTCTTTTTCAAGACTTTGAGGAATTCAATTATTAGATATACTAATTATTATCTCGTTATTTCTAATAGCGAATTATTTTCATATAAATGAAAATTTTAAAAATTATTATTTCATATACCCCTCTATTTTCTAATGGAAAGATATTTCAATTAATAAAAATGGTGAAATAGGACCACGTATTTTAAAAAATAAAATCATACATTATTAAGTGAGAAAACCAGGTCATAGAAAATTTATATGACATGATTTAATTAAAACAGTGTGTGTTTGTGTGTGTGTGCGCGTGCGCTTGTGCTTGTGTATGTGTATGTGTGTAGATGCATTTTGTATGCACTTATGCTCACATAGACTCAAAAAAACTTAGTCTAGAGGGATGGTTATATACTAAGATATTAGCAATAGTATTTCTCTGTGTAATAGGATTACACGTGATTTTCTTTTCCTTTTTTAAGCCTTTTAATTTTGCCCTTTTTTGTAAAATAAACATAGACTATGTGTGTAATGAAAATAATTGTCATTCTTTTGTAGAAACATACTGTTTCCAGTGATGAAGCCTATGTTTATTATAATTATTGTAGGTTATTGTTTTGAGAATAATTTTATAAATCTATTATTTATTATGTATTAAACTTAAATATACATAATATAGTTATGTACAAATATATTATGTATATTTAAGTTTGGAATAAGGATCAATGGAAATTTGAGTACCTAAACAAACCTGATATTTTTGAGTTAGGAAAAATATTGAGAAAGAGTGTGACATTGGATTCAAGCCTAAATTTGAATCCTAGCTCCATTTCTTACCAACTTTATAATCCTTATTCAAGCTGCTTAATCTTTGTAGCTTTCAATTTCCTCTGCTGTAATTGATTTTAATAATAGTAATACCAGTAGTTCTAATATTAACTACTTTGCAGGTTGGTTATAAAGATTAGAAATTATCTATGTTTAGTGCTTTGCATAGTGCCTGGCATATAGTAGTCACTTAATAAATTATATCTATGATTTTATTGTTATTAACTTAGCTGCCTTAAAGAAAATATTATGTAGATGTTGTTAGCTAAATTCAAATGTTTTAAGACGATAGGATGAGTAGATAAAGGAACTGTAATAAAAACGGATACAGAAAAGGAAGAGTACTTTAAAATGTAGATTTATTTATAATAAGTGGAAAAATCAGTAGTGGTATAAATCATCTTCGTAGATTAAAATATTTACTAAGAAATAAACATTTGCTAACGGTGTGGGAACTAACTCAAATTTCTTGCTTAGCAGTAGTAATAAGTTGGTGTTTTTCTTGCAGAGTGCACAGTTGACTGAGATCATCAACAGTTTGATTGCCCCTCTCAACTTGTCCCCAACTTCATCGCCCCTATCCTCCAAATCCTGTAGCCATAATTGTCTGGCTAATGGCATTTCCAGGAGGTAGGTATCAGTGGGATATTTTGGCTTCTAAATTTGGCTTTGTTTTGTTTTATTTGTTTATTTATTTATTTATTTGATCTTTTAAGTAGTTGCTTTTTTCTTCTTCCTTAAGCACTGTTAGAGTACAATCAGTAGGTCGTGAACATATATAATTAATGTAACTATAAACTTGAGAATGGGAAAGACTGTTTTCCAGGATATAAAATGTTTCTGAAAAAAGAAAAATAGTGATACCATTTGCTACAGAAGTATTGATTTTTTAACATACCTTCCATTTTGTACGTTTCATGTTCTTTAGCTCCATATTGCTCTTTTAATACATTTTAAGAAAAAAAGACCCTAGATATAGCTTGGGCACAGAAGACTGGTAGATATCATCCATAAAATTCAGCTTTAGTTTCACTTAATCATTTTGTATCTCAGCTTTTATAAGATAAAATTTTTCTCTGAATATAATCAGTAATTACCATAACCTTTAGCAGTTTATCATATCAGTGAATACACACACACATATACATGGTATCCTAATTCCTGTTTTGTGAATAGCCTTGTGTTCTTTTATTTTGTTTTATTTTTCTATTTTAAAGATTCAGTTAGAATTAAAGATACTAACAGAATATATTTTTTAATTTTTTTCAATTAAAATTGTAATGTGGGCCTCTTTAACTACCATGGAAGACTAATGTAATTTGGCAATGGGGAATATTTATATTAATAATTATATGATTTATTGTTAAATTTTGTTTAATATAGCATGAAATGAAAATTTATACCATGGCAAAAGTTATGTTAAGTAGCTATCACATTCTTCATGAGATTAGTGGATATAAACTGAGTCCTAAAATAAATATACTGTTATTTGAGTTTTAGTTCTAATTTGTTATTTTGAAAATCTAAGTTTTAAAACTTCCAATGTTTCATTTGTGCTGGGTCATTTATTCACAGTCTGTCACAGAAGAAGTACTGTTGGTTTTGTTTTACTGTTATTGATTTTATATATTCATTCCTTGTATCACTGATGATTCACTTTGAAAGCAAAGAGCCTCACATATTGTATAGGGCAACTCTGATACCTTCATTTAGGAGAACATATGCTAATTAAGAAAATAATAATTTTTAAAAAGGAATTCATAAATTACAAGTTGAGCCCTTAAACACCATTAAATTGGTGTGGAAACATCGTGATTTGAATCAAGCCGATTTTAGGCAGCGTTTTGTTTACCTAACCAGGCGTTACACTGTTAAATACATATGTATTTGTGTATCTGTAGGTATATCATTTTAGTCTACTTGCCTATATTTTTGGTTATTCACACAGTATTTATTGCATAACTATTTTCTGTATGTCATATAGTCAAAACACTAGGTTATAAAGATGAAGACAAGTCTCCACTTTTAATTAGCCTGCAGTCTCATAGGTGAAATATAATTATTTAGAATGTATAATAATAAAGGAATTGTGTACAGTTATTTGAATATCTGATTTTATTAACTTTCATAGTTGCAAAGATACCCATAAAGATCCGTGCTTCCAAATGAAAGAGATGTTAACATTTGCCTTATTTACCTAACATGAACCTTTTTCAATTCTGTTTACTAGTAGTTCCCAGGTTCTTCTTGAAATCTGCTAGTAATTGCCATCTTTCCTGATGTCAGGTATTTGTTCCTACAAATTAACTGGAAGGTTTATTTTTGAAAGTTTTAACAGGGGATTAGGAGGGAAATGAGAAAAAAAAATGTTTATAGCAGGTTTAAAACCTACTTAAATTCTTTGATAGATGAGATAAAAATTTGTTCTCCAAATTTTTGAAGTATTCTGATATGTGTTATAATTAATTTTACTAATTTATTTATTTTTGGCAGTAATCAACATGTTTTCAGAATGCTTTTTATATAAATGAGTTCCTTTTGAAAAGCATTTATTTTCAAAAAGCATTTTCACATTTGTTTTCAAAATATATTTCTCTTGAAGAAAAGATTTCATTTTCTAGCACTGGGTAGAAGAGAAGGTGAGCAGGGTGCCCGGGTGGTGTAGTCAGTTCAGCATCTGATTCTTGCTTTCAGCTCCAGTCATGATCCTCAGGGTCTTGAGGTAATGAGCTCAAGCCCTGCCTCAGGCCCATTGCTGGGCATGGAGCATTCTTAAGATTTTCTTTCTCTCCTGTTCAACACCCCCCCCCCCAACCACCACCAAAAAAGGTGAGCAAATTTAGAATATTAGGGTTTTTGTTTAAAATATTTGATTTATCTTTAAGTTTAATAATTATTTTTTAAGTGCTTTGTTACCACAAACTGTGGGATACTTCTAGTTTCATTAAAATTTTTGTAAAAATTCTCTTTATGATATATATACTATAATATACAAATCTATTTAACCAGGAACAGAGAAACTGGAATATTTTGAAGATAAGAGAGTAATAACTTTGAAGGAAACGTAGAAAATTTTGAGGATTTGTGGTGGTTGTGTCAGGTGCTAAAGGGAGGTCTGAAAAATGTCTCTTGGTTTTGCCAGTTATAAATTGAGACCGTAGCGCAAGCAGTGTAGTGGTATGATGGAGAGGGATAGAGTGGGCTGATGAGAGAACTGGAGATGAAGTAGAGAGGAGTCAAGATTACACTTTAAAAGTTGCTGACTGTAAAGGCTAGAATGAAATGGATGTACAAGATCAAGAAAGAGATTTTTCTTTTTAAAATAGAAGAAATGTAAATATTAAAATGAAGGGAAAGAGCTAGAGATGGTAAATGAAATATATATCATAAAGTTATGGGGGGATTTTATATAAGGTGGAAATACACTTGTTCCTTTAGAGTGGCATGACAGAGGTTAAGATGGGTGTAGATAAAGTTGTTTATAAGTGGTTGTTGGCAAATTAGGAGTGGGAAAGGAAGCTGTAGGAGTTAGATGAAGGTTTGGATAGACACTGACCAGTCAAACATTCCCTCTTCCCTTCGTTTCCCTTCCTTTTCCTCCTCCTTTTTTTTGTAACATGAAATAGCCTACCCCTGGAGAATGATGTTTTGTGGTTTCTAAGTTGTTTTCTTTTTTTATTTTTAACCTCTTAACTATATTGCAAAAAGTGCTTAATTGATATTTGTAAAACTAAGAATTTTAAAGTATTCTCTAATTGAACTTTTTATAAAATAAACAAGTACCTAATAGTGAAATTCTGTAAATTTAATAGACTATTTTATAATACTCACATTTGAGAATATTACCATAGATTTTGAAAATTACATGGAAACGCGATTTTATAGTAATAACAAAAAAGTTTTGGTTTAAAAATATCTCTACTGAAGGGAGGTGAAATTTATCTATTTATGAGCCTTTTGCTCCTGGGAGTAAAATGTTAGATAAGGCCTAATTTTATTTCTTATATCTTTGTGTTTTTCCAACATTGTTTTTATTTTTTTCTTCACATGTAATTATATATGAAGAAAACATCTTTAAGAATCAGAGGTTTTTAAGACTAAGGGCTTAGTTAATGTTATTCAAACTTGACCCTTAACCAGAAAACACTTTCTGAAGATGTCCCATTAAGCACATAAATACTGTTCATTTTATGCATTTAAGTAAAAGTGAAGGTAGGGAAATTAGTCATTTGAATAAGAACTTTTAAAATCCTGATAAAATGTACGTAATACAGAATTTACTGTTTTAACCATTTTTACATTCAGTGCAGTACATTCACGTTGTTGTGCAACAGTCACCATCATCCATCTCCAGAACTATTTCCATCTTCCTAAACTGAAACTCCATACCCATTAAACAATAAGGACCCATTTTTCTTCACATTCCTTGGCAACCACCAATCCACTTTGTGTCTCTATGGATTTGACTACTCTAGGCATCTCCTGTAACCAAAATCATACAGTATTTGTCCTTTTGTGAATGGGTTATTTCACTTAGCATAATGTCATCAAGGTTCATCCATATTATAGCATGTATCAACATTCCCTTCTGAAGATGGAATAATATTCCATTCTATGTATAGACCACATTTTGTTTAGTCATTGATCCCTGGGTGAACATAGGAATAGCTACCTTTTGGCTATTGGGAATAATGCTGCTGTGAACATGAGTATACAAATATCTATTTGAATCCTTTATTTTTCTTTTTGTTTGAGTCCTTGCTTTTAATTTTTTCGACATATGCCCAGAAGTGGAATTGCTGGATTGAATAAGAATATTTTATTGTTTATTTTGAAAATAAGAAATTAGTAAATATTAATGATATTTCTAAGCCTAAAACTAAGCAAAAGCAAGAAACCAGAAAAGTAAGCAAAACGTAGCATCTGTGTTTGTCTGAGGCCAAATTCTGACAAAATCGAGTAGGGTTTTAATAGCTTTGTGAGAAAAGAGAAATCAAGCCAAATCAAAAATCAAATGAAGTTTTAATAGGTTGTGAGGTTAGAAGAAGATAAAGCTGAAATAAATCAAAATATTGTCTATGGTAGGGAGATGAAATGAAATCCTCCTTCATGGGTGACAGCCTTAGAATAAATGTAAATCAGAAGGAAAACTGTTTCCCTTCCCCATGTAGGGCACCATGGGGAAAGTTGCCTTGGTGCTGAGCAGAGCAGAAACAAAAGAAAACAAACCCTATCTATCTTTGAGATAGCCTGACCATGGTGGGGACTTTCACATGGATTTTCAGTTCAAATTTGCATTAATGAGTCATCCAAGGAATCCCTAGGGTAAAATGGTTTTGGAATAGGTGATACTGTAAGGTAGATGGCAGAGGCAAGTGTAGCCTCTCTCTGGAGGAAGGCATCATCTTTCTTAGCTCTAGGAAATTCTCAGAAATAGTTTCTCAAGGCAGTGATCAGCACACAGTTAAATGTAATCAGATGTATGAGAGAGTGATAAGAGTAAGAATAAAAAGATAATAGCAAAAAGAGATCACGAAGTTTTCAGATATTAGAATTATCAAACACTGATTATTTTTTTAAATGGTGCTTAATTTGATTTTAGAAATAAAAGGTGGACTGGAAAATATCTTCAGGGAAGAAACTGTAAAAGTTACATAGCACATTTGAAAAAGGTCCAAATAAAATTTCTGAAAAATACTGACATTTAAAAACTTAAGTGAGTTTGGCAACATTGACACAGTTGAAGAGAGAACATATAACACAGAAGCTAGATTAGAAGAAAAGTTCCAGATTGTAGGTAAAGAAATAAAACTATGGAAAATAAAGAAGAGTCATTTAAAATTTTGAGAACATACTGGGCAGGTCTAATATAAGACTTAACTGGAGACCTGAATGAAGCTAGGGAATGGATCAGAACCAATATTTGAAGAGAAATTGACTGAAATGATAAGGATTGTAAGGCCTATGTAGGGCCAGCTATTACTGAACATTCATTACATAGGTTCAGGGAATCAGAGGTACCACCTCTTTCTTCATCATATCTCTTGGGGAGATATAAAGTTGCTGTCCTGACTTTGGTCTGCCTAATTTGGTAAGGGACCCTGTAATTAAACCAATTACTTGAAAATTCAGGGTAAACACAGTATTGGGTTTTATCCTCAAATTACATAAAGTATCTCTTCACAAGACTATCTTGGGACATTTAATCCCCCCCATTGTAACTTGTATTCATTTTCAATCAATTATAGTGTTTTTTATGATTTAGTGGTTTTGAGATAACTTGTGGTTATGCATATAGCATTTACATTTTATATATTCTTTTTGTTTTAGACATTTTGTGACCTTGGGCAAGTCATTTAATCTCTTCACATCTTATTTCTTTATCTTTAAATTTACTGGGACACAAATATTTATAAAGTAGCTTCTAGTACTAATATTCTTCAATTAATGTTTATTTTGAGGAATTCCTTTTTTTTAAACAAGTGAACAATAAAAACAGAGATTTCAAAACAGCCTAAAATGTATCTTTTTGTCACATGACTCTTGTGTTTTCCTTTGGATGTAATCATTTTATGTTAGTACAAATCAAGAGATTTAGTGAATAGAGAAAAATTACTTTATTCAACATGCCTTAGTTAACATTATAGCATAATCTAGAGGCTAGTATGAAGGAGGTATTTAAGACAGTATGAGGAATGGGGATTCTACTCAAGTGCTAGAAACTTTCATATAAACCAAGAATTGTTTAAGAAAATTTATTATATTCTGCTTTTCTTGGATGATACTGAAGTTAATTAAATTTTTCTTTGATTACTCAGGCTCATGACTGGCCACATCCTCAGGGAGTATGGAGATAATAGCTGTATATCTGTAAAATAATTTACTTGATAGTAAATATCTACTGAGTAGCCTCAGTGTGCTAGATATTGGATTGGGCAGGAAGGATACATGTTGAACAAAAACACATTGGTCTCTGTACTCAAGGTATAAAGTGTGAGTGGGGAAAAAAATGACATCAACCAAATAATCATAGAAATAGATGCATAACTTTAAACCCTGATCAAGTGCTATGAAAAAACTCATTGTTAAGAATATTCCTTTGGTGGGTGCCTGGGTGGTGCAGTTAGTTAAGTGTCTGACTTTTGGTTTCAGCTCAGGTCATGATCTCAAGTCCTGATCTCAGGGTTGTGGGATCAAGTCCCACGTTGGGCTCTGCCGCTCAGAGAGTTTCAAGCCAACTCGGCTTGAAACTCTCTCCCTTTCCCTCTGCCCCTGCCCCCCATTTTCTCTCTCAGATAAACCTTAAAAAAAAAAGGGGGGGGTGCCGGGGTGGCTCAGCTCGTTGAACGTCTAACTTTTTGATTTCAGCTTAGGTAATGGCCTTAGTGTCATGGCATCAAGCCTTGTGAGATTCTCTCCCTCTCCTCCTCCCATGCTCATGCATATGCTCACACAATCTCCCTGTCTCTCTCAAATAAAATAAACATTAAAAAATAATAATAACATCCCTTTGGGCGGCGCCTTGGTGGCTCAGTGTCTGTTAAGCATCCAGCTCTTGATTTTGGATCAGGTCGTGATTTCAGGGTCATGAGATTGAGCGCCATGTCAGGCTCCGCACCGGACATGGGGCCCTTCTTAAAATTCTCTCTTCCTCTTCTCTCCTGCCCATCCCTGTTTGTGAGCACTCTCTCTCTCCAAAAAAAAAAAAAAAAAAAAAAAAAAATTACAAAATCAAAAATACCCCTTTGGAATCAGACGAATCTGAGCTCAGTCCCAACTCTGAGCCAACTTTGGTAGCATTGCATTCTTGGGCAACTTTCTAAATCCCAGTTCAAATGAAACCAAACAGTCTGCTTCCTGGATTGTTGTAAGGATCAAATAAAATAACAAGTGTGAGAGTATTTTGTTTTGTTTTGTTTCGTTTCATTTTGCTTTAACTTGTTCATTTTCTGTCTTCCTGGATGAAAATATAAGCTCCATGAGAGCAGGAACTTTTTTAGTCTGACTTATTAACTGCTCATTTCCTAGCATCTAGATCAGTGAGTGTCAGTCACATTATGGGCATGAGTAGATATTGGTTGAATGAATGAAATGTCTTAAGATTTCTTGCAGGTAATCAGCATTCCATAAAAAAATATTTTGTACTCATTTCTCTTTTCTCCCCATAGTCAGATTGATATTTTCAGCATTGCTCTCATGGCTATCTCCTGCAGTTCTGCTTTGTCTCATCTAATTTATTGATGGACTAGAAAATCAGGTAACAAAAGCGGTAGAAATATTTGTATTATAATAAGAGACATTCTCTAGTAAGAAAGAAGTCCTCTCCTAACAGTAACAGGAGTGAACTTTTGTGTATGAACAGTGAGGTTTTTGGGTTATTTAAAAGGATTTTGTGATTTCATCCATATTCTGTATACTTGGGATTGCCAGATAAGTAATCTCATAGGTGAAGTATTACAGTTCTTCTAACAAAGGGTACTTATTCTAGCTTGATATCATATTATATCATAATTTTTGTGTATAATGAGGTTAGGAGAATTTTAAGATTTTAATATTTAAAGGTTGGCCACCTATTCTGTATATTAATTTTTAGGGGATCACATAAAGTTTATTGTTGGATATAATTTAATAAAATTTTAAGGTGATTTTTATAATATTCTAATGAACTGTTCTCTCATGTGTCTAAAGTAAATTCACCTGGTAAATTATTTTCCAGGCTACCTATTTGCCCACTTGTTATTCATTAATTCCCAACCCCCACCTCTTGTTCAATGGCAGTATCTCCCAGAAGTTAGAATTGTTTTTCTTAGCTTTATTAATCTTGGCAGCAGGGTCTAAGATGAATCACCAGGAACTGAGCAACTGAGAAGATTGAGTCTTCAAACAAATGAGGCATTATATTTTATCATCATAGAGATATTAGTTTTTAGATCTTGTACTCTAAAATAAGATAAAATGTTGTAAATGGATCCTTGCTTACCCCATGGGGTATTATCTCAGAGAAAGTGAATTTCTATTTGAAGTAATATCTAGATTTTTATTATTGTTGGTTTTTTTTGCCTTAATGAGACCCAGAACATGATACAAAATTAAATTCCAATGAATCATTGCCATGCTATTTATTTTCACTAATGATAATTATCTCTTGAAGTGCAACCATTCTTTCTAATTGGATATCATAATTGAAAAACTGCAGTTAAGCTGGCAAACGAATTACATAGAAAGTAATTTTTCATCCTTATAATATCTTCAATAGTCACTTCTCAGAAGAAAACACTGTTAGCTGCATATTCTAGGCTGAAATTTTCAGTATAATTTTGGGTTCATTCGAATGACATTCATTATCTGCTGTTTTTATCTCTGGCTCTTAAATTCTTAAGCTCTTAAGTTTTTTATTTTTATGTAATCTTTACACCCAACATGGGGCTCAAATTTACAGTCCTGAGATCAAGAGTTGCATGCTCTTCAAGTGATACTTTTTAAAGTATTAGGCAAAGAGACTAGGATATCAATAATGGCAGTTGTATTTTTCTGAGAATTGAGACATGAAAGTTTGTTAAACATTTCTAGCTAATGTATAGTTCGGGAGGTACAATTCAGATTCTTCAATATAATCTCTGAGCTGTTTTTCTCACATATAATTTGTTTGAAAGTTTGAAATGGAGACTTTGTTTTACTAATTACTATTTTTCATTTTAAAGTAAAATTTGGAGAGAGATAAAAATAGCAGTTAGCACTGTAATAATCTTCTTTTTCTCTCTACCTTTTATTATATAAAACTTCGACATATAGAAAGCATAGTAAAGTGAATTCACATATTCCCAGCTTTAAGAATCCCCAAGATTTTGGGTGTACCTAGTTGGTTTAGTCTGTGGAGCATACGACTCCCAATCTTGGGGATGTGGGTTCCAACCCCACATTGGGGGTAGAGTTTACTTAGAGAAAAAAAAAAAAAAAGAAGAAGATAAGAATTCCCAAGATTTTCCTAATTCATTTCAACTATTTCCCTTCCTGACACATTGTTTTCTATGGACTTTTAAAAAGCAAATTGTACTGATTGTTACTTTAACTTGTAAATTCTTCTGTATATTTCTTTGAATCAGCTTTTTTTTTTTTAAACATACCCACCTTGGTATTATCATCTGCTTATTAACTTTTATATTATTAGCCATAATTTGTTGCTATTACAAAATTCTCTATTCATATTCAGGTTTCTCCAGTTGTCTCAAAATTATCTTTTTATGGGTAATAAAATATGGCTTTTTAGTCATGATCCAAATAAAATTCATATTATTACATTTGGTATTTATGTCTCATAAGTATCTTACTCTGATACTACTCATTACTAGTATATGACTACTCTGACGCTAGTTATTATTTATTCTGATATTAGTCATTTAAAAATCTGTTGGAAGTCCCTAATACAGGGGCATCTAATTATCACAATTGGTAGGGCATGTGACTTTTAATCTCAGGGTTATAAGTTCAAGCCCCACATTGGATATAGAGATTACTTAAAAATCTTAAAAACATAAGTCCCTAATACAAAATTTTTTTTAAAAGACTGATTTTCAGATGACATTTTTTGTTTAGAAAAATAGTACAAGCTCATTGTAGGAAAATTGGAAAACTCACAAAATACTAAATAGAAAGTAGAAATCATATTGCTCAGAGTATGCTTATTTTCTATCACATTTATATATTATTTTCATAGTTGAGATATATTAGAAGCAGTTTTAGATCTTATTTTGATATATCAAAGATATAAAGATTTATAGATATATCTTTAATTCTTACAATAAAGGGACTTGTAATTTGAGTAAGGGGTATAGTTTTTCTCCTTAATACCTAAAGTAGGGGAAATGGCCTGGTAAATGTACGGTTTTCTCTGTACCAGATAATGCCTGTTATCGTGATCCATTGGTCCTTTGAGAGAGTTGTTTTACTTTTGACATTTGGAGGACAAGTAATGCCCATAGGAAGACCATTTTAGTAAGTTTATATTAGCCCTATTTTAGGTAAATTCTTTAAAATTTCTTTCAAATGGCAAAGGTGAATGCCATCCTAAATGTCATTGAGTTATCTGAGTATGGGATGCATTCATTTTTCCAAAAACTATCAAGAGAAAACAAGATAGTAAATTCAGTATTAGCAGGATGTTTGACATCAGGGAAATTTGGAGAAAGTTCTTGCTATAGATTGAATTCATCAAAGAACAACTGATGAAAAGGAGAGAATTGAAATAGAAATTACTAATCATGCAAAAACAGTGATTTTTAGATGTGTAGTTTTATAGATATTTTAGTTTCCTAGGGTGGTTGTAACAAATTACCACTGAGTGGCTTAAAATAACAGATACTTACTCTTTCACAGTTCTGTAGGCTAGAATTTAAAAATCAAGGGGTTAGGGCTGTGTTCTCAATGAAGGTTCTAGGGAAGAATCGTTTCTTGCCTGGCTTCTCCTGGTTGCTGGCAGTCTTTGGCATTCCTTGGCTCGGAGCCCATCTCTCCAGTCTCTACCTCACCTCTTTGTCCATGGGGCATTATTCCTTGGGTGCTTCTCTTCATTGTCTGTCTCTTTTATAAGGACATCAGTGGGTGGATTTAGTGTCTACTCTAATCCTCTATGACCTCATTTTACCTAATTACATTTGCAAAGACTGTATTTCCAAATAAGGTCACACTGTGACGTTCTTGGTGGGTGTAACTTTTGTGAGGGCACTCTTCAACCCAGGACAGTGGGTATGGGTATTTTGTATGTGAATATATGGGAACTGGGGGTTAGGAGTGGAGATATGAGAACCTTTTTGAGAATTCACATTCTCATTCTTCCTTATTGATTTGTACTTTTTGTAAATTTTATTTTATTTATTTTTTTAAGTAGGCTCCATGCCCAGCTTGGAGCCTGATGGAGGCTTGAACTCACTACCCTGAGATCCAGACCTGAATTTATCAGGAGTGGAACACTTAACTGACTGAGCCACCCAGGCACCCCTCTACTCTTTAAAAAGTTTATATAAGAATGGGTAAATATGGGAGAAATATTGAAAACTACTATCCTTAAACAGTATTTTAAAGTTAAAATTAAAAATTTATGTTCTGCTCTTCTTGAGAACAAAAGATTAAAATAATCTCATAAAGTCTTTTTTATGCTTTTATGGTTCTAGCATTCTGAATTTACAACCAAGCTCCAAAGTTTCTTATTTACTAAAAATATTTGAGCACAGCATTATAAGGTCATTATTCCAATTATTCCTGTCCTTCTAAGAGGATAATTTGGTTTAGGCAAAAGGTTATTAAATATTTGAATAATTTACTGTGAAGAACTCTAGATTGTCTTTCACTGGGTTTGTGAAAGAAAGAAAATAAATATCAAAATTAAACTGTTTTTCCACATCCTCTACCATTAATACTGTCACTGAGATAACACCAAAAAATTAGTTAATCCATGCCCCCATATATTCATATTGTTAGATTGTTTTATTTATTAATATAAGTGTATAATGTTTGCAGGAATTGATTTTGGTAGTGATTTACAGTAGAATATCTGGTAAAAAATGAAAACTTTTGGGACTTTGGTTCCTATAGTAATCGAGAGTATAGGACTGTACTGTAGAAAAAATTCACTTGAAGTTTTCCACTCAAACTCTGTAGCAGCAAATTGAATACTTGTTATCATCCATAAATATCTTAACTGCTAGGATTTTCTAGGATTGTAATAGAAAACCAGTTATTTCAGAAAGTCATTAAATAACTATTAGAGAAAGTAAATAGTGTTAATATAAAGTATGAACTCAGAACTTTTTATTTTTTTAGATAAAGCTCTCAGTTGTTTGCACGTTTTAGATTAGAAGAAATTTTTAGACTTGATTGATGCCCTTTTATAAATGAGAACATCTTATGGTTCTTACCTCCTTATTCTAAATTTATGATGGACATACTTGACTATACAATAAGATAAGATACATCATATCTTACTACCAAAAACTACCTTTTGTAAACCAGATTTAGAGATAGAGAATGAAATGCAAAGCCCTATCTCTCTTTCTATATATATCTATATATAGATATATAGATACATAAAATTTTTCTAAAAGCTTTTTTGTAGTCTTTCGTTTAGAACCTCTTCTGCTTTTTAGGTTATTTAAAAGGTTCAATGTTTACTCATTCACTAAACTAATTATATAGGTATAATGTGTTTTATATAGGCACTATATAAAGCACAGAGCTGGGATGTTAAACCAGCCAATATACATATGTGTGTATTTCTCTATTCACTCAACAAATATTTACTGAGCATCTCCTGTATGTCAGGTGTAGTATCAGGAATTTCTTGATACAAGGGTGAATAAAACAGATACAGTCCCTGCACTACCTACAGTCTAGAAAGACATTAATTAACCAGATAATCATACAGATGAATACAAAATATCACTATGAAAAATGCTTTGAAAGACAGATGAACAAGTGCTGTCAGAGCTCAAAAGGGGATTTGACCTAGTCTTTGGAAAGACGAAACAAGGGCTGAAAGACTCTAAGAAACTGACTTTTGAACTGAGAGCCGCATGATTATTGGAAATTAAGTAGTTGAAGGAGGATGTGAGAAGTAAAGCAGAGATAACATATAACAGGTCTTGTACTGTCGAGAGTGTGAATTACTTGAAATGAAAGGAGGTGGTGCGGCTAGAACACAGGGAGCAGGGAAGACTGCGATGCAAGATAGTCAGGAGACTGATGGCAGCTGCCAGGCCAGTCAGGGCCTTTTAAACTTGAAGTCTTTTTCTCCAGAGTAATGGGAAGGCTTTGACAGATGGCAGACAGTATAGGGATGGGAGGAAAGGGAATGAAAAGGTAATATTTGTTTTCCCAAAAGATTGATAATAGAAGGAAATGAAGGGGGGAAAGTGCGGATGAGAGAGACCAGTTAGAGGCTCTTGGAGTATTCCTGGACAAAAAGAGCTTGAATTAGGGGAGTGATTGTGGAAATGGAGAAAGATATCAACCAATTTTCACTGTTCTCCTCTCCTCAATTTTTTAATTCATTTTAAAGCCAAATCATGGGGTGCCTGGGTGGCTCAGGCATTAAGCGTCTGCCTTCGGCTCAGGTCATGATCCCAGGGTCCTGGGATTGAGCCCCACATCGAGCTCCCCACTCAGCTGGAAGCCTGCTTCTCCCTCTCCCACTCCACCTGCTTATGTTCCTTCTCTCGTTGTGTCTCTCTCTGTCAAATAAATAAAATCTTAAAAAAAAAAAAAAAGAAACTTGAAAATACAACATTCAGTGAATAAATGGCACATTTTCTTTTTACCTTTAACCCAACCTATAAGCCTCTAGCCGATTCAAAAGCTGTGTCCGGTCAGTCAATAAAGAGAAGGTGGCTCGTTTTCTTTAGGCTAACTCTTCTGTGGGGAGGGAAATAAGGTCTCATCAACAGCTAAAGAATTACAGAGGGCAGAGTTAAACTGTGCTTCAGAGTTAACTCCTGGAATGAAAAAAGCTCTTCATTTTCTCTAGACGCTATGGAAGCAATGTCTCTTGCCTAAATATGTTTCTAACTTGCCAGAAGAACCTCTTTTTGTACTGGATCTACTCCTATCTTCTTGGATTCTAGCATCCTGACTTGACTTCTTATATCAACCACCTTCTGAAAACTGTCTTCTGCCTGACCTGACTTCTCTGCCAACCACCTACCCTACCCAGTGCCTCTTTTGATACTATCATCTGTAACTTCTGCTCATGCTTGACATGATAGCCCAACTCCCTGGCTGTTTCTCAAGAGCAGACTGTTACTTAGCACTGATACACTTATTATAGAAAATAATGTCTAGGACTTGAGATTGGACCTGTTAATTTGAGAACAGTGTTGTATTAAACCTTTCTTAGATCTTTAAAATGCTTACTAACTGGGACTTAAGACTCTTTTGAGTAGGTTTCTCTGAAGACTAAAGTTAAGATTTTAGGGCGGGTGGTTCAGTCAGTTAAGAATCTGCCTTCGACTCGGGTCATGATCCCAGGGTCCTGGGATCCAGCCAAGTCTGACTCCCTGCGCAGTGGGGAGCTTGCTTCTCCTTCTCCCTCTGCTTGAGCCCCCCAGCTTGTGCTCTCTCTCTCTGAAATAATAAAGTCTTAAAAAATATAAAGTTCAGATTTTAAAATGAAATAGTTATTATCACCTCTTTCCCCCTATACTGGTATGGCCAGTAGTACATACTCAAGTACTTGTTGGGTGTATTATAGTCACCAAATTCCATATTTAATTCTCTTTGGTGTTACCAAGAAAAGTCATTCAGGTGCCTTTATTTCTGATTTCTTATTACTATAAAGCACTCTTAAATTACTTTCTTTATCCATAAGCTAGGAGAATATTTTATAGCAGCCATAAATATGATTTGAAACTAATGATGCTGCTATAGAAAAACCAGATCTTAAATTTACGGTTAAACACCAATTCTACTTAAGTCAAATAACTTACTTAGAATGTATGTTTATTAGCAATACAACATATGGCAGATTCACTTCTTGATATTAAAATAGTAAATTGACTAGTTTCTGTTTATATAAATAAGGTTGAAATCGGTACATTGTATGTAGTGCCTGAAAAACTTAATTATTTTATATATAGTATACAGGTATAAATGAAATGAAATTTATGTGGCACTGAGCATTAACTTCTTTCTGATATTCTGATTTTTAAAAAATATTTAAATATGTTTTAAAATTAATATGAAGAATGTTGATGACATTAATGTGCTTATTTTTGTATATAGTGTGTGTAATCTATTTCACTATTTTATAGTTGTGGCTTCTATATCATCAGAACTTTTAAAAAATTTCTAAAATATAGTAAGATTGTATCTTTGTTTCAGAATTTACTGAAATGGTATGTAGTATTTATTTCAGAGCAACTAATGATACAGTATGGGATTTTAGCCTTTTGTAAACCTATAATCTTATGTAGTTTCACCCATATGCAAAAAGAATATGATGTAAATAGTTGCAGCACCGAACAACAGGCATGAATTATTTATTTACAGTGAACATGTACATCGTACCGGTGAACTCATATGAGCATTTCTGACCGATGGGATATTTGTTTTACAGGAGGAAATAGAAGTAGAAATTATTTTTACAACTTGAATATATAAATCCCCGTTAATACCCATTCTTCTGCCAATTGTTACCACAAAATTGGCTAAAATTAATACTCTTCTGTCATAATAGATCAAGGCAATTTACATTTAGTTTTCTTTGTCTTTTTTGTTTGTTTGTTTGTTTTGTTTTATTCTCTCTACTCCCCAATTATTTCATGGCATTTCAGTGCTTCAGAGAATTTAGATGAGCTCTCTTCCTCCAGTAGCTGGTTACTTAACCAGAAGCACAATAAGAAAAGGAGAAAAGACAGGACAAGATTGAAATCTCCGTCCTTGACTATCATGAGTACAGCTGCTCGAACAAGGCCACTTCAGAGTTTCCACAAACGAAAACTCTACCGATTGAGCCCTACTTTTTATTGGACTCCGCAGGTAAGGCTGCCTATGGGAAAATGTGAACAAAGATTCTGTCATCAATGTGTTTCACATACAAGAGGATACAGATTATACATGATTGTTTAGAATAATTACATCTAGAAACCTTTAAATATATAGTTTATAAGACATAGCTATTGACAATAATAAGTGGAATTTAATAAAATTTTTAACATGGCAGTGTATTAAAATTCTCACATCTCCATTTTTAAAAAATACCTTTTATGCTTAAACTAATTTGGAGGAAAATTACATATCATAGTGGTTTAAAATTTTGCTAGTAAGGGTAATAAGGAAAACACAAGTGTACTACATATTTGTCTTTTGCTTAGTAAAAAAAAAAAAAGTAAAAATCTTCATAGCTGCCAGTTATTTTGTAGGAGATGGCATCACTCTCCTTTTTAGGTTTAGTATTTGTTAATCCTGGAGAGAATGTCTTTTCCTTTGTCTGGAATAAAAGCAATGCAATTTTATATATCCATGCTAATACTTTTTACAATTAAAATATACTTCATTAAAAACGTGCATTTTAACAATGAATTCTGTTACACTGGAAAGAAAACAAAAACCTGCATTTAAAAAAGCATATTTTTCATTTGTTAGCAGAATGTTAAATGTACATCTTTCAATACATACCTAAAACTGTGATAAAAGTCAAGATGAGTTACCTTTAGTTTTTGTTATATGATGTGCTTTTTAGGAAAGTTTCTTAATGGGAAGATATTTTTATTTAAAGTTTTTACATACAAAGTCATATTTTGTTTAATGATTTTTATTTAAATATGCTATACGAACTAGATAAATATTTTTTGAAATCGAGTTTGTAATTTCATAATTATACATAGAATTGCTTATTGAAAATGTTGAACGTATGAGTATGCCATAATAGTCTGACTGGAAGGAATTTGCTTGAGTAATTTAGGGGATTTGTTAGATGTTACTAGGATATATTCTCTGAGATTGTAAAGATTGGCCTTTATTCATCAAACAAAGGAAGAAATGAGTGTGAGATAGATGATTGTTACTAGGAGACTATATACTTTATCATATTCCACTCATTGAGCTAAGCATTTTCAGTACATTATTTTGTTATTACCTCAAAATGTAACTGTGAGATGTTGTTAATTCTCCTTTAGATGCAGAAATTGAGGAGCAGAGAGATTAAGTAACTTGCCCAAGGTCACACAGCTAGTAAGCAAAATGTCTGATTCCAAACACCATGCTCTTACCTGTTGTATTGATAATGACAAAAATAAACCAAATCTTTTTTGTTTTTGAAATCCGTTAAGACAGTATATTTGGGGGTATGGGAAGGGGCCTATCTGGTTAGAGGTATTAAGAAGTGCATCCTAGGGCGCCTGGGTGGCTCAGTGGGTTAAGCCGTTGCCTTCGGCTCAGGTCATGATCTCAGGGTTCTGGGATCGAGTCCCGCATCAGGCTTTCTGCTTAGCAGGGAGCCTGCTTCCTCCTCTCTCTCTCTCTGCCTGTCTCTCCATCTACTTGTGATTTCTCTCTGTCAAATAAATAAATAAAATCTTAAAAAAAAAAAAAAAAAAGAAGTGCATCCTAAAATAAGGGTTTTGAAAGATAAACAGACTTTTGAAAGGTTATGGGAGAATTAGAGAAAGAATTTTAAGTAAATAGGAATAGAGATGAAAAAAATGGTGGAAGAACAGGTGCCCCACTCCAACTTACCCTCCAAATTGCGAGGATATTCAGTTGCCAGTTATTTACCTTTCTAAACTTAATAAATGTCCTTTCTCTCAGGAAGCCTTCCTTGACATCCTCATTATAGGATATTAATATAGCACCTTGTTATAAAAATAAGCCATTATTTTAGTGTAATCATTTATTTCTCTGTTTTCTCATTACATTGTAAATTCTTAGAGAATAGGGACTGTGTATTTCTGAACCTACAGAGCTTTGAACAGTAACTGTCCCAATAGTGTATGCTCAATAAGTAATTTTTTGATGTATGAAAGAATGTAGTGGACACAGGAAGATATTTAAAAGGTAATGGAGAGTGAGAACTTAAAAGTTCACTTTATGAAATTCACTTTGTGAAAAGGTCTGTAACAGTAAGTAATGTCTAATAGAATTTTCTCGTAACGTTGGAAATGTTCCATAAATAACTGTGCTGTCTAATATGGCAGTAACAAAATACATGTAGCTATTAGCACATGAAATGTGGCTAGTGCAACTAAGGGACTAAAATTCTGTTTTATTAATTTTGATTTAAATAGCTACATACGGATAATGGCTACCATACTTGATATGACCAGTCTAGATTCATACTACCCTCACAGCAGTGAGTACATAATGGCACTCATTCTTGATTTCTAATACCATTCCCAGCTGAAAGGAAACAGAGGTCTTTGGAGAAATGAGTGATCTCCAGATGTGGGGAAGAGAGGGTATAAGATGAGCTTGGAATATCTCAATGTTAACAGAAAGCAAGAAAGTGTTACTGAAAAAAAAAAAAAAAAAGAAAGAAAGAAAAAAGAAAAGATGGGGGCATGTCAAAAGAACTGAGAAGCTAGTTTGAAGATGCTACCATTGGCCAAATTTAGGGCTATTTTGAACATCCAAATAACTAAGGACAGTAATGAGCCATTGAAAAAATAGGAAACCATGCATCCATACTGCTGACAGTCAAATTGGTTGATAGAAAGCAGAAAGTGAGAACTTTCCCATATGGTAGAATGCTGATTAATAAGTATGGATTGAGCACAACTGCAGAATTATTGCAGTGTTCATTGTAAAGACTGACGGGGAAAGAATCATCAGTAGATGATGAAGACTAACTTAGGTCATGAGAAGAAGGATACAGCTTCAGTATGCAGTATTTTGGCCAGGGATACATGGCCTGAATTTAATTATAAGGAAATATCAGACAAAGCCAAAGCCAGCAACATGTTATTAAGAAACCGTGAAAAGTGGCCTGTATTGTTTAAAAAGAAAAAGTCAGTATCATGAAAGTCAAGAATGACTGAGAAAGATTGAAAGAGACTTTTAAAAGATACATGGCAATTAAATGAATATTTGATCCAGATCAGAATTCTTTTGTGGGGAGAGGGGATTTGGGGAAAATTGAGAAAACTATGCCTTTGGTGGTAGATTATATAAAAGTATTGTTCAGTTTCTTAAACGTGATAACTGTTTTGCCATTTTATAAGAAAATATCCTTATTTTAGGAAGTATACATTGAAACATTATGAGGTAAAGTGGCTAAGACATCTATTTTATTTATTTATTTTTTAAAGATTCATTATTTTAGAGAGAGGAAGGAGAGTGCAGGGATGGGGAGGGGTAGAGGGAGAGAAAGAAAGAGTCTTAAGCAGACTGTGGGCTGAGTGCAGAGCCTGGCACAGGGCTTGATCTCATGACTCTGAGATCACAACCTGACCTGAAACCAAGAGTCAGATGCTTAACTGACTGTGCTACCCAAGTGCCTCTAAGGCATCCATTTTATGTAATAAATTAATTCCTATGCATGTACCATGGTACTAGTTATGTAGCATCCTTGGTAGAATTGAGAAAAGAATTTGTTTTCTCTAACACTTAATTCTGTAGCAGAATACTGGCTGAGAAAAGCTTCTATAAAGGCAATGGAGAAATTGGAGTTATGCTGCAATGTAGCATCTAGTAATTAGCTGATCACCACTCTCATGGCAATAAGTATATGCGTGAATTGCAGGGGAAAAATCATCATACTGGTAAAGAATTTAGCAAGACTTCTGGTTTCAACTCCCAACACATAAAGAGCCTGGAAGTCATCATTTCTACCATTACAATAAGAAAAAGTGAACAAACTGAAAATCAGTGCTTTTCATGGACCCATCAAAGAAATGAAGCTATAGTACAAACTACTACCCTGAATTATGGAGAGGAAAGTAACTCCAGAGAGCCACAGCTAAGATGTGCTTACCTGGAGCAGAAGCCACAGCAACCATACATTAGTTGGTAGGAACATCTAACTGGTACTTTGGATGAATTACTGGAGGCTGAGTATGGATTAGACTAGCTTGAGAGTGAAAAACTCCTAGGGACTGTAGTTTTAGAAGTCCCTCCACACATTCATGGACTTTGCCTCTAGGTAAAACCATTAGGTTCTCACAGTGAGATCCTCAGCGGCTGTGACGTGGAAGGGGACGGGATGACTTAGGAAATGAGGCCAGAAATTGAATACAGCGTTTTCTTCTAGGGAAAAGACTTCAGTAAAGTTATAGCTTACCTGGGAGAAAAGCATTTTTTCCACAGCTGTCCTCTGTAGGCTTTCATTCTGTCTCACCTAACAGGCAGTGCGGTGGAAAGTAAGAAACATTTGTTAAAGTCACAGACCCACTAACTGACTAAAATTTGATCATAAGATTATAGTAGATGCTACTGTAGGAGGTGTGCTTCCTTCCCTCCCTCCCTTTCTTTCTTCCTTTTCCTTCCTTCCTTCCTTCCTCCCCTTCCACTTTTCCCTTCTCTTCCTCTTCCCTTCCCCTTCCTCTGGATTTTCTCTTTCATAGGCTCCGTGCCCAATGTGGAGCATGAGCTCACGACCCTGAGATCAAGAGTCAGAGTCACTGCTGACTGTACCAGCCAGGCATCGCTGGTGTGGGTCCTTTCCCCCCACTTAGCCTCCACACCGACAAGGTTCTGGTACTGTAACGGTAGGTTACAGCTGCAAAGCATAGACTGTCTCTGAGGAGGAGTAATGAAGGAAGTTAAAAGTCAACAGGGGAGACAAAAACAAAGACACTAGAGGAATTTTGAGTCCTCTGGCATTTACAACTATAGCGGATATTACACATAGCCCGCTCTTAGCCAGATTAACATAGTGCCTCACGATAAAATTCTGTTTACCTCAGGGTGCTGGCTGGCTTAGTCGGCGGAACTTGTGACTCTTGGTTTCCAGTTGTGAGTTCAAGTTTCATATTTGGTGTAGAGATTAATTTTTTTAAAAAGATTTTATTTATTTATTTGACAGAGAAATCACAAATAGGCAGAGAAATAGGCAGAGAGAGAGGAGGAAGCAGGCTCCCCGGCGCTAAGCAGAGAGCCCGATGTGGGGCTCGATCCCAGGATCCCAGGATCACGACCCAAGCCGAAGGCAGAGGCTTTAACCCACTGAGCCACCCAGGCGCCCCGAGATTAAATTTTTTTAAAGTTCTGTTTACCTCAGATCCTGTTACCAGATATATCACATAAAGCTTTAACAAAAAATTACAAAGTATGCTAGGAACTGTGAAGAGACAAGGAAACTATCGGAACCAGGCTTACATAGGACAAAGATGTTGAAGTTCTCTTAAAGAACTGTGATTAATACATTGAAGTCTTTAATGGATTCAGTAGAAAACATGTATAGGTACTACAAGCAAAAGAGATGTAAACTTTTTAAAAATTCAGTTAACAGATAATGTTTATCACTTTCAGATGTAGAGGTCAGTGATCAGTCTTCTATAATACCCAGTGCTCATCACATCAGGTGCCCTCCATAAAATCCGTCCCCCGGTTATCCCATCCCCCCACCTCTCTCCTGTCCAGCGACTCTCAGTCCGTTTCCTATAATTAAGAGACTTTTATGGTTTGTCTCCATCTCTGATTTCATCTTGTTTTATTTTTCCCTCTGTTCCCATGATCCTCTATTTTGCTTCTTAAATTTCACATATGAGTGAGAGCATATGATAATTATCTTTCTCTGATTGACTTATTTCACTTAGCATAATAACCTCTATTTCCATCCACATCATTGCAAATGGCAAGATGTCATTTTTTTGATGGCTGAGTTGTAGTCCAGTGTGTCTGTGTGTGTGTGTATGCCATATCTTCTTTATCCGTTCATCTCTTAGTGGCCATCTGGACTCTTTCCATAGTTTGGCTATTGTGAACACTGCTGCTATAAACATTGGGGTACAGATGCCCCTTTGGATCATTACATTTGTCTGCATGTGACTGTCCAATTATCCCAACACCATTCATTGACGAGACTGCCTTTTTCCATTTGCTATTCGTTCCTGCTTTGTTGAAGATTAGTTCACCAAAGAGTTGAGGGTCCATTTCTGGGTTCTCTGTTCTGTTCTATTGATTTCTGTGTCTCTCTTTTTTGTGCCAGTACCATACTGTCTTGATGATTACAGCTTTGTAATATACTTTGAAGTCTGGCATTGTGTTGCCACCAGGTTTGGTTTTCATTTTCAACATTCCTTTGGCTATTCGAGGTCTTTTCTGGTTCCACACAAATTTAAGGATTATCTGTTCCAGCTCTGTGAAAAACGTTGATGGTATTTTGATAGGGATTGCATTGAATGTATAGATTGCTCTAGGTAGCAGAGACATTTTAACACAATATTTGTTCTTCCAGCCCATGAGTGTGAAACATTTTTCCATTTCTTTTTGTCTTCCTCTATTACTTTCATGGGTGTTCTATAGTTTTCTGAGCAAAGATTCTTTGCCTTTTTGGCTAGGTTTATTCCTAGGTATCTTCTGGTTTGGAGTGCAGTTATAAATGGTATTGACTTCTTGATTTCTCTTTCTGTCGCATTGTTAGTATATAGAAATGCAGCTGATTACCGTGCATTGATTTTATATCCTGCCACGTTGCTGAATTACTGTATGAGTTCTAGAAATTTTGGGGTGGAGTCTTTTCGGGTTTACACATAGAGTATCACGCCATCTGTGAAGAGTGAGAGTTTGACTTCTTTGCTGATTCGGATGCCTTTTACTTTTTTGTTGTCTGGTTGCTGATATGAGGACTTCTATTACTATGTTGAATCATAATGGTGATAGTGGACGTCCCTGCCGTGTTTCTGACTTTAGGGGGAAAGCTCTCAAGTTTCCCCCCACTGAGAATGATATTCATTGTGGGCTTTTTGCATATGACCTTTATGAAATTGAGGAATATTCCCTCTATCCCTACATTGTGAAGAGTTTTACTCAAGAAAGGATGCTGTACTTTATCAGATGTTTTTTCTGCATCTATTGAGAGATTCAGGTGGTTCTTGTCCTTTCTTTTATTTACGTAGTGTATCACATGGATTGATTTGCAGATGATGAAGCACCCTTGCAGCCCAGGAATAAATCCCACTTGATCAATGGTGAATAATCCTTTTAATGTACTGTTGGATCCTACTGGTTAGTATCTTGGTGAGAATTTTTGCATACACATTCATCAGGAATATGGTCTGTAATTCTTTTTGTCATGCTCTTTGTCTGATTTTGGGATCAAGGTAAGGCTGGCCTCATAGAAGGAGTTTGGAAGTTTTCCTTTCATTTCTGTTTTTTTACACAGCTTTAGAAAAATAGGTATTAATTCCTCTTTAAATATTTGGTAGAATTCCCCTGGGAAGTCCTCCGGTCTGGACTCTTGTTTGTTGGGAGGTTTTTTTTGTTTGTTTTTTTGTTTTGTTTTGTTTTTGGATTCCTGCTTCAGTTTCCTTGCTGGTTATGGATCTGTTCAGGTTTTCTATTTCTTCCTATCTTAGTTTTGGTAGTTTATAGGTCTCTAGGAATGCATCAATTTCTTCCAGATTGCCTAATTTGTTGGCATATAGTTGCTTATAATATGGGTTTTTTTTTTTTTTTAGATTTTATTTATTTATTTAACAGAAAGAGATCACAAGTAGGCAGGAAGGCAGAGAGAGAGAGGAGGAAGCAGGCTCCCTGCTGAGCTGAGAGCCCAATGTGGGGCTTGATCCCAGGACCCTGGGATCATGACCTGAGCCAAAGGCAGAGGCTTAACGCACGAGCCACCCAGGTGCCCCTCATAATATGTTCTTATCATTGTATCTCTTTGATGTTGGTGGTGATTTCTCTCTTTCAAATATGTGATTTTATTTATTTGGGTCCTTCTTTCTTTTTGGTGAGTCTGGTCAGGGATTTATCATCTTATTAATTCTTTCAGAGAGTGAGTTCACAGTTTGATCTGTTCTACTATTCTTTTGGTTTCTATTTCATTGATTTCTGCTCTAATTTTTATTAATTCTCTTCTCCTGCTGGGTTTAGGCTTTCTTTGCTGTTTTTTCTCCAGCTCATTTATGTATAAGGTTAGGTTGTGTATTTAAGACCTTTCTTGTTTCTTGAGAAACACTTGTATTGTATACATTTCTCTCTTAGGACCACATTTATTGCATCCTAAAGGTTTTGAACAGTTGTGTGTTTATTTTCATTTGTTTCCATGATTTTTAAAAAATTCTCTAATTTCCTGGATGACCCACTCATTCTTTAGTAGGATGCTCTTTAACCTCCATGTATTTGAATTCTTTCCAACTGTCTTCTTGTGATTGAGTTCCAGTTTCAAAGCATTGATGCAGGGAATGATCCCAATATTTTGAGACCTGATTTGTGACCCAGTATGTGATCTACTCTGGAGAGAGTTCCATGTGCACTCAAAAAAATGTGTATTCTGTTGTTTTGGGGTGGAGTGCTCTGACTGTATCTGTGAAGTACATCTGGTCCAGTGTGTCATTCATAGCCCTTGTTTCCTTTTTGATCTTCTGCTTAGATGATCTGTTCATTGCAGTAAGAGGGGTGTTAAAGTCCCCTACTATAATTCTATTATTAACAACACGTTTCTTTAATTTTGTTATTATATGGCTTATATATTTGGCTGCTCCCATGTTAGGGACATAAATATATACAATTATTAGATATTGCTGGATAGACCTTTTAATTATGATATAGTATTCTTCTGTATCTCTTATTATAGTCTTTGATTTAAAAATCTAATTTGTTTGACATAAGGATTGCCACCCCAGCTTTCTCTCTTTTTTTTTTTTCCCAGCTTTCTCTTGAAAGAATACCATACCATTAGCATGATAAACTGTTTTCCACCCCCTCGCTTTCAATTTGGAGATGTCTTTAGGTCTAAAATGAGTCTCTCATAGACAGTATATTGATGTTTCTTGCTTGTTTTTATCCATTCTGATACCCTATATCTTTTGACTGGAGCATTTAGCCCATTTACATTCAGGATAACTTTGAAAGGTTTCAGTTTAGTGCCACTGTATTACCTGTAAAGTCACTGTTTCTGTATATTGTCTCTGTTCCTTTCTGGTGTGTGACTTTTGGGCTCTCTCTTTGCTTAATGGATCCTCTTTAATATTTCCCACATGACTGGTTTAGTGATCACATATTCTTTTAATTTCTGTTTGTCCTGAAAGGTTTTATCTCTCCTCCTATTTTGAATGACATCCTTGCTGGATAAAATATTCTTGGCTGCATATTTTACTTACTTAGCACCCTGAATATATTATGCAGTCTTTTCTGGCATGCCAGATCTCTGTAGATAGGCTGTCTGCCAGTGTAATGTTTCTACCCTTATAGGTTATGGGCCTCTTTTTCTGAGCTGCTTTCAGGATTTTCTTTGTCTCTGAGATTTGCAATTTTCACTGAAGTGTTGAGTTGTTGACCTCTTTTAATTGATTTGAGGGGGATTCTTTGAAAATCCTCCTAGACTTGACTGTCTGTTTCCTTCCCCAGTTTAGGGAAGGTCTCTGCTCTAATTTGTTCCAATATACCTTCTGCCTCTCTCTTTCCTCTTCTTCTAGGATCCCAATGATTCTAATATTATTTTGCTTTATAGAGTCAGTTTATTCTCACTTCATGATCCAGTAGTTGTTTATCTCTCTTTTTCTGAGCTTCCTTATTATCCATCATTTTGTCTTCTCTATCACTAATTCTCTCTTCTGCCTTATTTATCCTAGCTCTTAGAGCCTCCATTTTTTTTATTGCATCTCATTAATAGTCTTTTTTATTTTGACTTGATTAGATTTTAGTTCTTTTATTTCTCCAGAAGGGGCTTCTGTAGTGTTCTCTATGCTTTTTTTTTTTTTTTTTTTTTTTAAAGCCCAGCTAGTATCTTTGTAATTGTTATTCTGAATTCTAGTTCCTACATCTTACTTATGTCCATACTGATTAGGTCCCTGGCAGTCAGTACTGCTTATTTTTCTCTTTTTTGAAGTGAGGTTTTCTGTCTTGTCATTCTGTCCAGAGAAGAATCAATGAATGAGAGGAGAAAAGATTAAAATGGCAACTATGACTGCAGGGAAATAGACAGTAAACAAATTAGAAGAGACTTGAAGCCAGAAAAAAAAAAAAAGAAAGAAAGAATGTAATCAGGTGAATAGAACAGAGCAATACACGAGATTTTGGGTGTATTTTGGTCTGTTTATTAGAAGAAACTGCATTCCAAAATTGTAAAGACAGAAAATGTTATGTATATACAAAAGTAAAATTAAATACAATGATAGAATAGAATGTAAGTGTAAAAGTGAAAATTAAAAAGATTTTTAAAAGTTGATTAAACTTCTTGAAGAAGGAAAGAGAAAAAAATTAAAGTTGAAAGACTAAGGACTCATGGGAGGAAAAACATGAATTTTATATACTATTTTCTTTTAGTGCTGGAGTTTTGCAGTTCTGTGTGATCAGTAAATTCCGTCTTAGCTGAATGTTCTTGCTGATCACTTTGGGGGAGAAGCCTGTTGCGTTGAT
This sequence comes from Mustela nigripes, assembly GCF_022355385.1. Classification (NCBI taxonomy): domain Eukaryota; kingdom Metazoa; phylum Chordata; class Mammalia; order Carnivora; family Mustelidae; genus Mustela; species Mustela nigripes. The sequence continues at coordinate 20,575,441 of NC_081559.1, read as the reverse complement.
TCTCAGGCATCTTTTTCTGAAGTTGAATTGTTCTGTGTATGCCAGGGGTCCAGATTAAGTAATCTGCACCAGATTGCTCTTTGTGGCTTTTATTCCCTGAAGGCCTTCTGTACTGCTTTAGAGGATGAGAATGAAAATGGCGGCCTCACAGTCTTCAACCCAGGCACTGAAAGCTCGGGGCCCCACTTCTCAGTATACCCTCGGAAAATCATTGAGTCATTCCTGTCTCCCTGCTCTTTGTCCACCCTCCATGGTCACCGAGCCTATGACCATGCATTTCTCTCTCAGGCCTACAATCCCATTTTGAATTCTCCAAACCCTGAAGACTCCTGTGACTTTCATTGGCATTACTTCTCCCGGACATGGTGGGGTTGTCTCACTGGGGCTCTGCTGCTTACTGGGCGCCTGGTCGGAGAGCAGTTGGTGGACCATGCTGTGTTTCACAGTTTATGGCATCCCCAAGATGAGAGCCCACTCTTGGGCTCATTGATTGAAACCAGCTTCCCTGTTTCAATGACTGAGAGCTCTGCCACTCTTCAACCCCAGTCTTTCTGTTACCCTGAGAATCCTGTGATACACTGTCCTACAGAGGATTCTACCCTGCTTTGCCACCTGAGCACCTTCTTGTGTGATTTATCTTCTGATATATTGCCTCGGATTTATTTCTCTGCACCTCCTACCTTACAGAAGTTGTCTCTATTTGTAGTTGCCACTGTTCTTTTCTTAGATTTGTGGTTGAGTTTGCAGGTGTTCAGAATGTTTTATCAGCTATCAAGCTGAATTCCTGGGACCAGAAAAAACCCAAGTTCTACTCCTCTGCCAACTTGGACCTCTTGAGAGATGTAAACTTTTAAGAATCAAAAGTAAATGCTAGAAATCAAAAACACTGTAACCTAAATGAAGCGTACCTTTCATAACCTCATCTGTAGACTAGATATGACTGAGGAATGAATCAATAAGCTTGGGTAAGGCAAATAGAAACTTCACAAACTGAAATCCAAAGAGAAAAATGAATGAAAAAACAACAGTGAATCTAAGATTTAGAGGGTATTTCAGAAGGTCTCTCATGTGTAATTGGAATACCAGGAAGAGTAGAAGAATGGAGCAGAAAAAATATTTGACGTAATAATACATTAGAATTGTCTAAAGCACTAAACCGCACATCCAGAACATTCAAGCAGAAGAACATTAAGCAGGATAAATACAAAAAAAAAAAGAAAGAAAGAAAGAAAGAAAGTGAAATACCTAGGCATAACAAATTCAAACTGCAAAAAACCAAAGACAGAAAATCTTGAAGAAAGGCAGAGGAAAAAAAAAATCTTATCTATAGAAGAATAAGTATATGAATCACAGTTGAGTTCTCATCAGAAATCATACCATGTAAGTGAAAAGAGAATAGAATGAAATCTTCAGTGGGGGAAAAAAATGTAATGGGCATAATTCTGTCTTTCCCACAAAAGATATTTCCATGCTCTAACTCCTGCTATTATGAATGTGACTGTTACAGATTGAATCGTGTCCATCAGAATTCATATGTTGAAATAACATAACCCCTAGAATGTGCCAACCTCTAGTATTTCAGAATGTGAGCTTATTTGTAAATAGGGTTGTTGCAGATGTTATTAGTTAAGATGAGGAGATTAAGATGGGCCCTAATCCAGTATGACTGATGTCCTCATAAAAAGGAAAAGTCAGGTGTAGATGCATGTACACAGTGTGAACATCATGTGGAGGTGAAGATTGAGATCAGAATTACTCTTGAGTTAACCAAAGAATGTCAAAGATTGGCAGCAAAAAAAAACAGCAGCAAGGGGAGAGGTGTGGGACAGATTCTTCCTTTTAGTCCTCAGAAGAAACCAATTTTACTGACACCTTGATCTGAATTCTAGCCTCCAGGAATATGAAAAGTAAGTCTGTTGTTTAAACCACATGGTTGTGGTACTTTGTGATGGCACACCTAGCAAACTAATACATTGACCTTATTTGGAAATAAGGTCATTGTAGATGGAATTGAGTTAAAGATCTTAAGAAAATTTTGGATTTAAGATTAGCCTGTGAGCCTGTGAAGGAAATAGAGAAATTAGAGGCATAGAGACACAGAGAAGAAGGCTATGTGGGGATGGAGGCAGAGACTGGAATTATGTTAAAACAGCCATGGAACACCAGGAGCCACCAGAAGCTGAAAGGGTCAAGGAACAATTCTGCCACAGAGCCTTTACAGGAAGTTCAGCCCTGCCAACATCTCAGTTTTGGACATCTGGCCTCCAAAACAATGAGAAATAAACTTTTGTGGTTTGAGCCACCCAGTTTGTGGCAATTTTTTTTATGACATCCCTAGGAAACTAATAACAGAATTTGTTACCAGAAGTTGGGGTCCTGCTGTAATAAATGATAAAACTGTGAACATGATTTTGGAATTACGTAATGGATAGAGGCTGAAAGAATTTTGAGGTGAGCCTAGATTCTGTTGAGAGTTCCAAAAGAAATGAAGAGGATGGAAGGCAAAGGTGCTTTCATGTTAGAGAATACATACATTGTCATGAACAGAATGTTACTAGAAATGTGAGCATTAAAGGTACCTTTGATAAGATTTTAGAAGGAAATATTAGAAACTGGAAGAAAGATGATCCTTGTTATAAGGTTCTAGAAAACTTGTCTGAAAATACTCTATTTTTGAATGGAAAATAAAACTTGTAAACATTGAACTCATAGATATTTAGCTGAGGAAATTATCAAGCAAAGTTTGGAATATAGTGTAGTTTCTCTTTGCTTTTTATAATAAAATATTAGAGGAAATAGATAAATTGGGGAAGTACTTGTTAACTAAAAAGGAAACAGAACTTGATAATTTGGAAAATTTTCATCCTGTTGCCAAAGCCAAACAAAAATCATGTAGCATTATCTGGAGAGAATCCCGGGGTTTGTCTAGACAAGTTTTTGCCAGAGAGGTTAGGCATGTGATGCAGAGATCCAATCAACCATCTTAGTAGAAGTCAAAAAAATAATGGGGTTATCCATTATTATTATTATTTCTTGGGGGGAACCCTCTTGTCTAATGACAGGGATCCTCTTGATATATAGGAGAGACCCACAAGGCTTTTGAGAATTTTATATTGACAGAAATAGACTAAAAGGAGCAGAGACTGGATGAAATGAAAGTTGTTAGATACCCAAAAGTTTACAGGCAGGAAATGGACTGAGAGAGCTTACTACTCAGCTGCAAACACATACTGACATTCACAAAAATAGAAGGTGTATCATAGAACTGAATATGAAAGGGAAACAATAAACCTAGAAGAAAACATAGGAGAATACCTTCATATTTTAGGGATAGTCATATATCTTTTTTTTAAGATTTTATTTATTTTAGAGCATGGTGGAGGGGCAAAGGGAGAGGGATAATCTCAAGCAGACTCCCCACTGAGTACTGAGCCTGTTGCAGGCAGGGCTCAATCCCATGACTCTGAGATCATGACCTCCGCCAAGATCTAGAGTTAATTGCTTAACCAACTGAGCCACCCACGTGCCCTGCGATAGTCATTCTTAAAACAAAACACTTAAATAATTGTTAACTTGGGCTTAGTTAAAATTATTAACTTATTTACATTAAAAGCAGCATTAATAAAGTCAAAATATGCACTGGAGAAAGATAGTTGCAGTGGATACATCCAAGAAAGATTTTGTTTCTTGGATATATACATATACACTTTAAATGGCTAAAAAACAAGAAAAAGACAAATCGCCCAATTAAAAATAGTTACATACTTTAAATTAATTCAAATAATAAATTCTATGTATATATTACCACAAGAACTTCTTCTAAATAAAAAATAATAGGCATAAAATTTTAACAAATCTTTCATAAAAGAAGATAGTATGGCCAATAACCCTATGAAAATGTGCTTAAAATCATTACTCGTCAAGGAAATGCAATTAAAATTACAATAAGATATCACGATATGCATCTACTCTTCTAATTTAGAAATTCCACTTTTAGGAACTTTCCAGAGAAATGAATACATATGTACACAAAAAGACTTGTATAAGAGTGATAAAACAGGTTCTTTATTCACTGTAGCCCCAAATAGAAAGCAATCTTAACTGTCCATCACCTGGGGCACCTGGGTGGCTCAGTCAGTGAGAGCATCTGCCTGGCTCGGGTCGTGATCCCAGGGTCCTAGGATCAAGTCTGCTTCACCCTCTCTCTTTGCCCCTCCCCATTTATGCGCTCTCTCTCTCACTCAAAATCTCAAAAAATGTCCATCAGCAGGAAAATTATGGTATATATACATATAGCAGTAAAAAGGATGGACTGATACAAAAATATAGATATATTTCCTAGACATTATGTTGAGTGAAAGGAAAGAGTACATAGTCTATGATAAATACAAACAAAACTTACTGGTATTCATACAAATAAGGATTTGTGGTAACTTTAGTCGGGGGGTGCTGTTGATCAGTAAAGGATGTAACCAAGGTTTCTAGGTTGTTGGAACTGCTTCCTATCTCAATCAAGGTGGTGATAGTGGTGGTTGCCAGGTATATACATATGTAAAAGTTCATCATGTTATATATTTTCTTCACCATAGAAGTACATGTTATATATTTTCTTCACCATAGAAGTAGGCATGTGGCTCGTGCTACACATTCAGAGTTACCTCATTCTTTTTCCTTTCATCATCTACTGTAGTATAATAAACCATCGTGGGGCGCCTGGGTGGCTCAGTGGGTTAAAGCCTCTGCCTTCGGCTCAGGTCATGATCCCAGAGTCCTGGGATCGAGCCCCACATCGGGCTGTCTGCTCAGCGGGGAGCCTGCTTCCCCCTCTCTCTCTGCCTGTCTCTCTGCCTACTTGTGATCTGTCTGTCAAATAAATAAATAAGATCTTTAAAAAAGTAAAAATAAAAAAAAAACATTGCAAATTTGAGTTGTTTAAAACAATTATCTTTCATGTCAATTGCCTGAGTTGTTGTTCTTTCAGTTTTACCTAAGATCTCCTATAGTTGCAATAAGATGGTATCTGGGGTTGGAGTCATTTGGAGGCTTGAATGGGCTAGTGACCTTGACTTCTTTTTCTCTTTATGTAGTCTCAGGCCTTTTCATGTGGTCTTTTCACATGGTTTCTTTAGCAGGGTGGTTTTATATTGTGACCCAGGCATTCAAAAATGTAAATATGAAAGCTGCCAGTTCTTCTTAAGACTTAGGCCTTAAACTAATATGAAATTTTCTGTTCAGTTTATTGGGTAAAGCAAATCAGTATGGGATTTAATATGGAAACAACTATTCAAGGGCAAGAATATTGGGAGGGAGCTGTGGTTCATTGGAAGCCATCACTGGAGGTTTACTACCACAATCCATTCTCTGGTTCCCATTTATTGACCTCTCATACGTAAAAAATACTTACTCGCTTCCCTGAAGTCCCTTGTGTCTCATCCCATTACTTCATTAAGCTCAGGCTTAACGTCTTGAATTTATCATATTAAATCATGCCCAGGTATCTGAAAAAAATACTTTTTAAAAAAAATTTATTTAAAAATATTAAAAAAGTAAATTCTACCCTAATGTTGGGTTTGAACTCATGATCCCAAGATCAAGAGTCACATTCCTTACTGACTGAGCCTGCCAGGCACCGCTGAAATGAGACTTTTAAGGTATAGGTCCCTCACATTTGCTTCTTTAGGTATAGATCCTCAAATATAGTTCCTCTGGATGGAAACGCTGATTTGTAAACTAATGTAATTAAATTACTTCCTTTACACGTACCCAACATAACAGTGAGATAGGGATAATCAGAATAGACACTGCTCAGATGGGAAAATGGGAGGAATATAGCAGTTCTGAAATACAGAGGCCCATGTTACAGATTTGTTGATGTGGGTCTGTTTCTCTGGAAGTGGTTTTTGTAGCTGTTATGTCTGCTTTCTGAGCTCTTGGTTACATTCTGTCATCTTTTCCATTTAAAAGATTCCCCTTTTTGCATGTTTTAGTTTTCTCAGCATACTTCCTGACTGAAAAAGGCTGAAGGCCCAGTCCTTTTAATTTTGAACTCTTTCTTAGTCCAAGTTCAAGTTGTTAAAACTTTGTAGATTTCTTATGTATCACATGAAAATAAACTCCACTGAACAGAAATCCTATCTGCAAATATCTTCAAGACAGATCCTTCTGAATTTTGGACTTTGTGTGGAGGGTGCAGTGAGACAGTATGCTTAAGATACTTAGAAGCACTTTCATCTAGCAGAGAAGATCATTGAAAGTCTCCTTTAAGATTCTTAGAAACCACAGAGCACCTGGCTGGCTCAGTTGGTGGAGATTGTGACTCTTGATCTCGGAGTTCTAAGTTTGAGCCCCATGTTGGGTATAGAGATTACTTAAAAATAAAACCTTAAAAATCCTTTGATAGAATTCTGGACTGAAGCCAGGCTTTATCAACCTGCCTCAAACCTTCCTAAGGTTTTAACAAAGGGTCTTGCAGTCCTACCTGAGAGATCTTGATTCTGAAGCCAGTTTTGCTGGCCAATTCTCTCGTTTTGGTCTGTGCGTTGATATCATTTCTTACTGTGTGAACCTTTTACTCTCTGGAGTGGCCAGAAATGGGAAACAGTCTTAATTTTTGAACCAGCTGGTCTTGGTTCTGTTTTTCCCCTAAGTTCTTTTTGAAAACTTAATAGCTCCATTTTGATCACATTCTATTCCATCTGTAATTTATCATAGATAATTAAATGAAGCTAGTTGGTACTTTGAGCATACTCTGCCTAAAAACTTCCTTAGCCAGTTCTATGAATTCATTATGAACCCTTTTTATCCTCCATATTTCCACAGGCAACTCTTAAAGTACTTGTTCTGCCAGAGAATAAAGATGAGAGAAAGAAAGATACAAGGATTAGAATGATTATTTAAAATTCTTGTTTGTAGAGGCTATGATTCCTTTGCTGGGCAAAATTAATAAACATAAATGAGTATGCATTTTTCTTGATTTTGCCCTTTTCACAATATCTATGAGAATGTCAAATTATCATAGCTAAAATTTATTTAAAAAATTATGTGCGAAGCATTGTTTTAACTTATAAATGCTTTATTTGAAAAATAGCTTTATTTCTTATTTAATATACCCCGTCTTATATGCAGAAACTGATGTGTCATGAGGAATGAAAAGATAAACATATTTAGCACTATTTGAATAAATGGAAGTACAACATTGTAGTTTTCTTTTAAATGTTAATGCTGAATCTTAACACTACTTCTTCCATGAGTTTCAGCAAAGCTCCTCTTTCCTATAAAATCCTGGTGCACAGCAACAATTGTTAAAATCCATGTAATTTCTAAAGCTATTTTAATTTTTTTGACTTTTTTTTTAAAGATTTTATTTATTTATTTGACAGACAGAGATCACAAGTAGGCAGAGAGGCCGGCAGAGAGTGAGAGGAGGAAGCAGGCTCCCCACTGAGCAAAGAGCCGTATGTGGGGCTCGATCCCAGGACCCTGGGAGCATGACCTGAGCCGAAAGCAGAGGCTTTAACCCACTGAGCCACCCAGGCACCCCTTTTTTTGACTTTCTTATTCTTTTAGCTGGATCACATATTTTGCTGTCTAATCTTCTTTGTTACTATAACACTTTAGTTTATTCTTGGAGAATGTATGCCTTTTTATGCTTGATATAAGATTTCTTGATCTGCCAAAAGTGTAGAAATATCTTCAGATTCAGGAAAATGAATTGGCATGCATTAATAAGATATGAATATGTTTTCCAGAATGATACCCTAGTATAAGTCTTAAATGTAAATGTGGCCACAAGTTTACTTTCAATTACAATTTCATTTTCAATTAAGAATTTTAAAAATGACGGGGCGCCTGGGCGGCTCAGTGGGTTAAGCCGCTGCCTTCGGCTCGGGTCATTGATCTCGGGGTCCTGGGATCGATTCCCGCATCGCTTGCTTCTCTCTCTCTCTCTCTGCCTGCCTCTCCATCTACTTGTGATTTCTCTCTGTCAAATAAATAAATAAAATCTTTTTTTAAAAGAAAAAAAAGAATTTTAAAAATGTCTATTTGTCCATAAATGTTTCTTCAACTCTTATTATTATTGTTATTATTATTAACATATTATGTCTTTTTTTACCCCAGGGGTACAGGTCTGTGAATCATCAAGCTTACACATTTCACAGTACTTATCATAGCACATACCCTCCCCAGTGTCCCTAACTCAGCCACTATCCCTACCGCCCCACTCCCCAGCAATCCTCAGTTTGTTTTGTGAGATTAAGAGGATCTTATGGTTTGTCTCCCTCCTGATCCAATCTTGTTTCATTTTTTCTTTCTCTATCCCCCACAACCTCCCATCCTGCCCCTCAAATTCCTCATATCAGAGAGATCATATGATAATTATCTTTCTCTGATTGACTTATTTCGCTCAGCATAATGCCCTCTCCACCCATGTTGTTGCAAATGACAAGATTTCATTTCCTTTGGTGTCTGCATAGTATTCAATTGTATATATATATACCACATCTTCTTTATCCAATTCACGTGTTGATGGATATCTAGGTTCTTTCCATAGTTTGGCTCTTGTGGACATTGCTGCTATAAACATTTGGGTTCATGTGCCCCTTTGGAACACTACATTCCTATCTTTAGGGACGCAGTAGTGCGATTGCTGGGTCATTGGGTACCTCTATTTTCAACTTTCTGAGGAACCTCCGTACTGTTTTCCAAAGTGGCTTCACCAGCCTGCATTCCCACCAACAGTGTAGGAGGGTTCTCCTTTTCTGCTCCCTCGCCAACATCTGTCATTTCCTGACTTGTTAATTTTAGCCATACTGACTGGTGTGAGGTGGTATCTCATTGTGGTTTTGATTTGTATATCCCTGATGCCAAGTGATGTGGAGCACTTTTTCATGTGTCTGTTGGCCATCTGGATGTCTTCTTTACAGAAATGCCTGGTCATGTCTTCTGCCCATTTCTTGATTAGATTATTTGGTCTTTGGGTGTTGGGTTTGGTAAGTTCTTTACAGATTTTGGATACTAGCCGTTTATCTGATATGTCATTTGCGAATATCTTCTCCCATTCTGTCATTTGTCTTTTGGTTTTGTTGACTGTTTCCTTTGCTGTGCAAAAGCTTTTGCTCTTGATCAAGTCCCAATAGTTCATTTTTGCCCTTGTTCCCCTTGCCTTTGGCAGTGTTTCTAGGAAGAAGTTGCTACAGCTGAGGTTGAAGAGGTGCTGCCTTGTTCTTCTCAAGGATTTTGAGGGATTCTTGTCTCACATTGAGGTCTTTCATCCATTTTGACTCTATTTTTGTGTGTGATGTAAGGAAATCGGTTTCATTCTTCTGCATGTGGCTGTCCAATTTTCCCAACACCATTTGTTGAAGAAACTGTCTTTTTTCCAGTGGACAGTCTATCCTGTTTTGTTGAAGATTAGTTGACCATAGAGTTGAGGGTCCATTTATGGGCTCTCTATTCTATTTCACTGATCTATGTGTTTGTTTTTCCGCCAGTACCATACTGTCTTGATGATGACAGCTGTGTAATAGAGCTTGAAGTCTGGAATTGTGATACCACCAACTTTGGCTTTCTTCTTCAACATTCCTCTGGCTATTTGTGGTCTTCTCTGGTTCCATATAAATTTTAGGATTATTTGTTCCATTTCTTTGAAAAAAATGGATGGTATTTTGACTGGGATTACATTAAATGTGTAGATGGCTTTAGGTAGCATAGACATTTTCACAATATTTGTTCTTTCAATCCATGAGCATGGAACGTTTTTCCATTTCTTGGTGTCTTCCTTAATTTCTTTCATGGGGGCTTTATAGTTTTCTGAGTACAGATTCTTTGCCTCTTTGGTTAGATTTATTCCTAGGTATCTTACAGTTTTGGGTGCAATTATAAATGGGATTGACTCCTTAATTTCTCTTTCTTCTGTCTTGCTGTTGGTATATAGAAATGCAACTGATTTCTGAGCATTGATTTTATATTCTGACACTTTACTGAATTGTTTTATGAGTTCTAGCAGTTTTGGAGTAGAGTCTTGGGTTTTCCACATAGAGTATCATATCATCTGCAAAGATTGAGAGTTGGGCTTCTTCTTTGCCGATTCGGATGCCTTTTATTTCTTTTTGTTGTCTAATTGCCAAGGCTAGGACTTCTAGTACTATGTTGAATACCAGTGGTGATAGTGGACATCCCTGCTGTGTTCCTGACCTTCGGGAAAAGCTTTCAGATTTTCCCCATTGAGAATGGTACTCGCTGTGGGTTTTTCATAAATGGCTTTGATGATACTGAAGTATGTAACCTCTGTCCCTAAACTTGGAAGAGTTTTGATCAAGAAAGGACGCTGTACTTTGTCAAATACTTTTTCAGCATCTATTGAGAGGGTCATATGATTGTTATTCTTTCTTTTATTAATGTATTGTTTCACATTGATTTGAGGATGTTGAACCAACCTTGTAGCCCAGGAAGAAATCCCACTTGGTCATGGTGAATAATCCTTTTAATGTACTGTTGTATCCTATTGGCTAGTATTTTGGTGAGAATTTTTGCATATATGTTCATCAAGGATGTTGGTTTATAATTCTTCCTTTTGATTGGGTCTTTATCTGGTTTTGGGATCAAGGTAATGTTGGACTCATAGAATGAGTTTGGAAGTTTTCCTTCCGTTTCTATTTTTTGGAAATAGTTTCAGGAGAATAGGTATTAATTCTTATTTAAATGTTTGGTAGAACTCCCCTGGGAAGCCATCTGGCCTGGGCTCTTGTTTGTTGGGAGATTTTTGATGACTGCTTCAATCTCCCTACTGGTTATGGATCTGTTCAGGTTTTCTGTTTCTTCTTGGTTCAGTTTTGATAGTTTATATGTCTCTAGGAATACATCCATTTCTTCCAGATTATCAAATTTGCTGGTGTATACTTGCTCATAATATGTTTTTATAATTGTTTGTATTTCTTTGGTGTTGTTTTTGATCTCTCCTCTTTCATTCATGATTTTATTAAATTGGGCCCTTTCTCTTTTCTTTTTGATAAGCCTGGTGAGGTGTTTATCAATCTTATTAACTCTTTCAAAGAACCAGCTCCTAGTTTCATTGATTTGTTCTACCGTTCTTTTGGTTTCTATTTCATTGATTTCTGCTCTGATCTTTATGATTTTTCTTCTCCTGCTGGCTTTAGGCTTTCTTTGCTGTTCTTTCTCCAGCTCCTTTAGGTGGAGGATTAGGTTGTGTACTTGAGACCTTTCTTGTTTCTTGAGAAAGGCTTGTATTGGGTGCCTGGGTGGCTCCGTGGGTTAAGCCGCTGCCTTCGGCTCAGGTCATGATCTCAGGGTCCTGGGATCGAGTCCTGCATCCGGCTCTCTGCTCAACAGGGAGTCTGCTTCCTCCTCTCTCTCTCTCTCTCTCTGCCTGCCTCCCTGCCTACTTGTGATCTCTCTCTGTCAAATAAATAATAAAATCTTAAAAAAAAAAAAGTAAGGCTTGTATTGCTATATACTTTTCTCTCAGGGCCACCTTTGCTGTGTCCCAAAGATTTTGAACAGTTGTGTCATTTTCATTTGTGTCCATGAATTTTTTACATTCTTCTTTAATTTCCTTGTTGACTCATTCATTCTTTAGTATGATGCTCCTTAGCCACCATGTATTTAACTTCTTTCCAACTTTTGATTGAGTTCTAGTTTCAAAGCATTATGATCTGAAAATATGCAAGAAATGAGCCCAATCTTTTGGTAGCAGTGGAGACCTGATTTGTGACCCAGCATGTGATCTTCTGAATGGTGTTCCATATGTACTAGAGAAGATTGTGTATTCTCTGGCTTTGGGATGGAATGTTCTGAATATATCTGCCATGTCCATCAGGTCCAGTGTGTCATTTAAAGCCTTATTAATTTTTTTTTAAGATTATATTTATTTATTGGACAGACAGAGATCACAAGTAGGCAGAGAAGCAGGCAGAGAGAGAGGAGGAAGTGGGCTCCCCGCTGAGCAGAGAACCCAATGCAGGGCTTGATCCTAGAACCCTGGGATCATGACCTGAGCTGAAGGCAGAGGCTTTAACCACTGAGCCACCCAGGCACCCCCTCTTTTTTCTTTTTTTAAGATTTTATTTATTTGACAGACAGAGATCACAAGTAGGCAGAGAGGCAGGCAGAAAGGGAGGAAGAAACTGGCTCCCTGCTGCACAGAGAGCTTGATGTAGGGCTCGATCCCAGGACCTTGGGATCATGACCTGAGCCGAAGGCCGAGGCTTTAACCTACTGAGCCACCCAGGCGCCCCACCTTACTGATCTTTTGCGCCCCACCTTACTGATTTTTTGCGTGATAGGGTGTTAAAGTCCACTACTATTATTGTATTATTGTCAGTGTGTTTCTTTGATGCTGTTATTAATTGGTTTATATAGTTGGCTGCTCCCATGTTAGGGGCATAGATATTTCAATTGTTAGATCTTGTTGGCAGACATGATATGGCAGACAGGTTGGCAGACAGGTATGATATATGGTCCTTCCTCAATTCTTATTATAGTCTTCGGCTTAAAGTCTAATTTATCTGATATAAGGATTGCCACCTCAGCATTCTTTTGGTGTCCACTAGCATGGTAAATTGTTTTCCACCTCATCATTTTAAATCTGGAGGTGTCTTTGGTTCTAAAATGAGTTTCTTGTAGACAGCATATGGATGGGTGTTGTTTTTTTATCCATTCTGATACCCTGTGTCTTTTGATTGAGGCATTTAGCCCATATACAGTCAAGGTAACTATTGAAAGATTTGAATTTATTGCCATTGCATTGCCTGTAAGGTGACTGTTACTGTATATTTTGTCTGTTCCTTTCTGGTCTATTACTTTAAGCTCTCTCTTTGCTTAGAAGACCCCTTTCCATATTTCCTGTGAGGTTGGTTTGGTGTTTGCAAATTCTTTTAATTTTTGTTTGTCCTGGAAGCTATTTACTTCTCCTTCTATTTTCAATGAGCTGGATATAGTAGTCTCGGCTGCATATTTTTCTTCTGCATATATCATGCCAGTCCTTTCTGGCCTGCCAGGTCTCTGTGGATAAGTCTGCTGTCAGTCTAATATTTCTACCATTGTATGTTACAGACCTTTTGTCCCGAGCTGCTTTCAGAATTTTCTCTTTGTCATTAAGACCTGTATGTTTTACTGTTAGGTGATACAGTGTTGACGAATTTTTATTGATTTTGAGGGGGGTTCATCGCTAAGGAAATGTTGAAAAACAAAAATAAAATGGGGGGCATCACATTACCTTATTTCAAGCTTTACTACAAAGCTGTGATCACCAAGAAAGCATGATACTGGCATAAAAACAGACACATAGACCAGTGGAACAGAGTTGAGAGCCCAGCTATGGACCCTCAACTCTATGGTCAAATAATCTTCAACAAAACAGGAAAAAATATACAGTGGAAAACAGACAGTCTCTTCAATAAATGGTGCTGGGAAAACTGGGCAGCTATATGTAGAAGCTATATATAGAAGCTGTATATAGAAGAATGAAACTTGATTATTCTCTTACACCGTACACAAAGATAAACTCAAAATGGATAAAAGACCTCAATGTGAGACAGGAATCCATCAGAATCCTAGAGGAGAACATAGGCAGTAATCTCTTCGATATCAGCCACAGTAACTTCTTTCAAGATATGTCTCCAAAGGCAAAGGAAACAAAAGCGAAGATGAACTTTTGGGACTTCATCAAAATCAAAAGCTTCTGCACAGCCAAAGAAATAGTCAAGAAAACAAAGAAGCAACCCACAGAATGGGAGAAGATATTTGCAAATGACAGTACAGACAAAAGGTTGATATCCAGGATCTATAAAGAACTCCTCAAACTCAACACACATAAAACAGACAATCATATCAAAAAAACGGGCAGAAGATATGGACAGACACTTCTCCAATAAAGACATACAAATGGCTATCAGACACATGAAAAAATGTTCATCATCACTAGCCATCAGGGAGATTCAAATTAAAACTACATTGAGATATCACCTTACACCAGTTAGAATGGCCAAAATTAGCAAGACAGGAAACAACATGTGTTGGAGAGGACGTGGAGAAAGGGCAACCCTCTTCCACTGTTGGTGGGAATGCAAGCTGGTGCAGCCTCTTTGGAGAACAGTGTGGAGATTCCTCAAGAAATTAAAAATAGAACTTCCCTATGACCCTGCCATTGCACTCCTGGGTATTTACCCCAAAGATACAGATGTTGTGAAAAGAAGGGCCATCTGTACCCCAATGTTTATAGCAGCAATGGCCACGGTCGCCAAACTGTGGAAAGAACCAAGATGCCCTTCAATGGACAAATGGATAAGGAAGATATGGTCCATATACATTATGGAGTATTATGCCTCCATCAGAAAGCACGAATACCCAACTTTTGTAGCAACATGGATGGGACTGGAAGAGATTATGCTGAATGAAATAAGTCAAGCAGCAGAGAATTATATGGTTTCACCTATTTGTGGAACATAACAAATAGCATGGAGGATATGGGGAGTTAGAGAGGAGAAGGGAGTTGGGGGAAATTGGAAGGGGAGGTGAACCATGAGAGACTATGGACTCTGAAAAACAATCTTGAGGGTTTTGAAGGGCAGGGGGTGGGAGGTCGGGGTACCAGGTGGTGGATATTATAGAGGGCACGGATTGCATGGAGCACTGGGTGTGGTGCAAAAATAATGAATACTATTATGCTGAAAATAAAAAATAAATTAAAAAAATAAAAAAGAATAGATGAATGAGAGAACAAAATACTAAAAGGGTACAAAGACCCCACCCCCCAAAAATATAGTTAGCAAATCAGAAGAGACCTGAAGGGGGGGATTATAAGTAAGTATATATATGTGAGTATATATATATACATATATCTATGTATATATATATATGTATACGTATACTTCATGATACGTATATATGTATATATACATATACCCACATGCACACATATATATATATCTCTATATAGATAGATCTATATCTAAAACATACATACATATATACATATATATTTTAGATTGGTGGATAGAACAGAGCCTCCCACTTGATTTTGGATTTATTCTGGTCTCTTAGAGGAAACTACCACTCACAATTTTAAAGAGAGAAAAACATATATATACAAAAATAAGGGTAGATGCAGTGAAGGGATGGAATATGACTGTAATGATGAAAATTTAAAAAGATTCCAGAAAAGGAATTGATAAGATATGTTGGTTGGAAAAAAATAAAAAGAAGAAAGAATGTGATCAGGCTTGAGACTAGAAGAAAGCCATGTGCTAGATTTAGGGTATATTTTGATTTGAAGAAATTGTATCCCAGAATTTTAAAGAAAAAAAACCTTATGTATACAAAAATAAGGTTAAATACAATGAAGCAATAAAATATGACTATAACAATGGAAATTTAAAAGATTTTTTTTTAAAGGTACTGATAAGGTACAATAGTTAAGAAATCTTAAAAGAAGAAAGAGGAAAAATTTAAAAAACTAGAATAAGAAAAAGAATTTAAAAAGTTTAACTTTGAAAGACTGAAGGATCATGGGAAAAAAGCCATGAATTCTATGTGTTGCTTTCCACTAACTCTGGCCTTCCGCAGTTCTCATTGTTCGATAAACTTGGTGTTGGCTGCATGTTCTTGCTGGTCTTCTGGGGGAGGGGCCTATTGCAGTGATTCTCAAATGTCTTTTGCCAAGGCAGAATTGCACGCCCTTGCCAGGAGCTAGGCTAAGTAATCTGCTTGGGTTTGATCTTGGTAGCTTTTGTTCTCTGAATGCTCTCCATATAGGACAGGAATGAAAATGGCAGCCTCCGGCCCAGCGGGAGCCAAGAGCTCGGGGCTCCACTCCTCAGTGCACCCTCAGAGAAAAGTAATCAATCCCTCTTGTCTCCCTGGTCTCCATCCACACACTCTGCTCACCTGGCCTGTGACTGAGCGTTTCTGTTTCTGGCACATGGCCCCATTTGGAGTCTCCAAATGCAGCAGATTCCTGCCATTCACTTCTGCACCACTCCTCCCAGAGGAGGATGGAGGGGGTCTCTTTGGATCTGTCAATTGAGGGGTCCCTGCTCGAAGAGTAGTGGGCTGACTGTGCCTCGGATCACAGTTTAAGGTAACCCCGCACTGAGAGCGCACTCCTCGGCTTTGTCTCTGTAGCTGGCTTCTCTGCTCCGATACCTGGCAGCTCTGCCACACTCTGACACCCCCAGTCTTTCTATGACCCTGCAGGTCCTGAGACCACACTGTCCCTGTGAGGGCTTCTCCCCTGCTTAGCCTCTGGAGCGACGTCCCTCAGTGGAGCAGACTTCTAAAGGTTCTGATTATGTCCTCTGCTGCTCCACTGCTTCCCAGAAGCTGGCCCCTCCCCCCGTAGGCTATCTTTCTGTCACTTTGAATTCACTTCTCCTCAACATCCTACCTTTCAGAAAGTGGTCGATTTTCTTTTCCCAGAATTGCTCCTCTTCTTCTCTTCTATCTTCTGTTGAGTTTGTAGTTGTTCAGAATGGTTTGGTAACTATCTAGCTGAACTACTGGGACCAAATGCTATTTCAGTCTCCTACTCCTCTACCATCTTGCTTTCTCTCCCATCTTCAGGTCCTTCATGGTAAGAGTATGCAACCTCGGCCCCTACCCTGTCAGTGTCTCAGCCTTACATTAACAGGAGACACCCTGATTAACTCCCGGCAGAGGAGTTCTTTATCCCAATAGGATAGAAGGACAGAGACTTCTGGCACCCAAGGTTAGAATTCTAGATACAGTTTTTTATAGAAACAGTTGTGGGAAATTTGACATAAAGAGTTTATATACAATGACAATCATAAGTATAATTCTATTCTAATCTACTTTTAAAAGATTTATTTATTTGAGAGATTTATTTATTTGAGGGGGGGAGGTGCTTTATGAGAGAATCTCAAGCAGACTACCCCTGCCCTGTGACCTCAGAGCCTGTTGTAGGAATCTTATGGCCCTGAGATGGTGACCTGAGCTAAAATCAAGAGTTGGATGCTTAACCAACTGAGCCATCCAGGCTCAATAATTCTATTTTAATTAGAGTAGTGATTTTATTTTATTAATAGGTTTTAGCTAATAAAATTAAGTCAGCAAGTATAAACTGAGAAATTTATTTAGCTTGTCAGATTAGAGGCTGCTTTATATGAAAATGACAAAAGTGTGAATGTTTTGTCTGGGAATAGGGAAAGCCCAAAGTTTGATTTGGTTATGCTCCTAACCACCTTCCTCTATATTGGAGGCTCACAGTGATTGTGATTATTTCTTCCCCATTAATATTTTCAGCTTCTGGGTACAAATTATAAATCTCTGCATTATAAATACCATTATGTCATATGGGCAAAATTTTTAAATACATGAAACTTTATTTATAGAACCCCTACTTGTCTTTTATCACCCATCTTCCCCCATGGTATCTACGACTCCCTTGGTGTCTAGTGCTTTTATGTAAGTGTACTGCTTACCCATAGTATTCTTTGTTTCCTAACTTACATTTTTTTTCTCCTTGCCTTTTTGCAAATATAACTAACCTGTGTTGTTTCTAGGTGACCCTGCTATCTCTGGTAGAGATTAGGTAATCTCGAAAGAATACTGTTTGCATTTTGAGAAGTGCTACAAACGTAATGAATTAAATATAAATTAGTCACATTTGGAGTATGATATTTTTTTCATTTTTCATAAATTTTAGCATGTAAACCAAGAGCCATTTCATATAAATTTATGGTAACATTTGTATTGGGCCTAACATGCTTATAAATTGAGGTAGAATTTATAATTAATAATAAATATAATAATCCTTATGAAGAAAGAAGAAGTATTCCTATATTTTATCTATCTATCTATCCCTTTACCTATTTTGTTCATTCTCCCTACTCCCTGCCCATCTGGCAGGCATTAATTTGTTCTCTGTATCTATGAGTCATTTTTGTTTTTTGCTTGTTCTTTTATTTTGTTTTTTAAATTCTACATATAAGTGAAATCATATGGTATGGGTCTCTGACTGACTTATTTCTCTTAGCATGATACCTTCTAGATCCATCCATGTTGTTGCAAATGGCAAGATTTCATTATATTTTTCTGGCTGAGTAATATTCCATATTCATATACATACCTTATCTTTACCATTCACCTATGAGTAGACACTTAGGTAGCTTCCACATTTTGGGTATTGTACATATTGCTTCAGTAAACATAGGGATGCATGTCTTTTTGAATTAGCGTCTTTGTTTTCTTCAGGTGAATGCTAGGGAAGGGGAACTACTTGGTTGTATTTTATTTTTATTTTTAATTTTTTGAGAAACCTCTTTATTGTTGCAGCAATTTACATTCCCACCAACAGTGCATGAGGGTTCCCTTCTCTCTACATTCTGACCAGCACTCGTTATGTATTTTTTTTAATAGTAGCTATTCGAATTGATAGGAGGTGATAACTCATTTTGGTTTTGATTTGCATTTCCTTGATGACTATTGATCTTGAATATCTTTTCATGTATCTGTTAGCCGTTTGTGTGTTTGTCTTTGGGAAAATATCTATTCAGATCCTATGTTCAATCTTTTCTTTTTTTTTTTAAAGATTTTTTATGTATTTATTTGACAGAGAAATCACAAGTAGGTGGAGAGGCAGGCAGAGAGGGAGGGAAGCAGGCTTCCTGCTGAGCAGAGAGCTCCATGCGGCCCCCGAGATCATGACCTGAGCCGAAGGCAGCTGCTTAACCCACTGAGCCAACCAGGCGCCCCTCCTATGTTCATTCTTTCTAAAGTTTTTAATTCCACTGTAGTTAACATCCACTGTTACATTAGTTTCAAGTGTATAATACAGTGATTCAGCAGCCCCATATATTACTCAGTGCGCATCATAAATGTATTCTTAATTCCCTTCACCTCCCCTCTGGTGACCATCTGTTTGTTCTCTAAAGTTAAGAGTCTGTTTTATACTTTGTCTCTTAATTTTTTGTTTGCTTTTCTTAAATTCCACATGAGCTAAATCATATGGTATTTGTCTGTGCCATATGGTATTTCTGTGCCTTATTTTGCTTAGCATTATACTATCTAGGTCTGTCCATGTTGTCCCTCTATTCATTTTTAAAATCATATTTTTTGTTATTTTGGTGTTCAGTTGTATGGGTTTTTTATATATTTTGGATATTAACCCTTAAGAACTATTCCTATTATAAATTCTATTCTCCTTTATGTATTCTTTCAAGCCACTGAAGAAAGGCAAATATTCCCCTTTTCTCTCCTGCCTACTGCAGTTGATTGGTAGAGGCTGTTGGCTGTCCATAGTGCTGTTTGAGAGAGTCTGACGTCTGGGCTTGGGAATGGAATACTATGGTGAATTTTGAATTTTTGCCACATATGAGGGAAAGAATGGTAGCAGAGATGCTATATATTATTTGCCATTTCTGTATTAAAATGTGATTATATCACCATTAATATATTCCAATGGCTAATTATTTTCTAGATCACTTAGAAGGTAATACATACTCAAAAAAATGGTAATATATAAATATATGCAGTGTTTTTTGTTTATAGATCACTTGCATATGGAATTCAGGAATTGCTTAGCAAATGGAAATAATATAACTTTAGTTTCTTAAAAATATTAGAGAACCTGAGCCAGTGCTAGTTTGCACACTACTTAATAAATCTAAAAACATCTGTTAAAATGTTAAATCTTAGAATAGCTTTGTTCACTTTCATAAATTTTTTGGCAAAAGAACCTCAAATTTTAAGTTTGCTGATTTTTTTAAAAACAGTTCTTCCTAAGGAATATAACATTTTCATTATTTCATTTAAAGTTTGGGGGTTTTTTTGTTTGTCTTTTGTGGTTTTTTGGCCCACAACAAACATTCTTACTATTCCTAGGCTGCTTTATTACTTTGTTCTTGCCTTTCCTCTAGAAGGGCTATGTAAATGAATAATATGGATGTATAACCAGTCCTCCTATAGATTTCTTTGAAATTAAAAGTACAGTGTCCTTTTCATGACCATGATTGAGTCTTTACAAAGATTAAAGTATTTAAATTATCTTATTTATTAGATAATTTACATACAGTTTCAGTAATATAGAGTTCTTACTTTTTAACAGAGTATCTTCAGAAGAAAAAGATACGCAATTTTCTACTGTTTTTAAGAAAGACTTTAATTTGAGTTTTAGATATTCTGCTATGATTCTACTACTAATGCTGCTGTGCTTTAGCAGTTATATCAGTACTGTTGCTGATAGACCTTAGGGCTGGTAATTTTCCAGTTTTATTAGTCAAGATGGTTCTTACTGAGTTCTGTGTATACCTTCTAGCTTCTTGCTTATGCAATGTCAAGCATACCTTTCTTCCTTAAAAATAGAATTCTGAATTATACACAGTGTGGCAGTGTGTCCTGCTAAAAGTACACATCTTTATAAAAATGATAGAGAAAAACAGGGTAACTTTATGTCCTTAAATTTGAAAAATAATCTAAAAATCTAAAATATAATATAAAATAATAAAAATATTAGAATATAAAATGTCCTTAAAAATATGTAGCATATCAAAGGTGAATACAGAAATAGAAAGTCTGAGTAGTTTATAACCATTAAAGAAGTTGAGTCCGTAATTAAAATTGTTCTCACAAGAAAACTTGAGATTAAGGTGACTTCACTAAACATCAAATGCTACTGAATAATTAAGGAAAATATAGTTCCAAACCTATACAAACTCAGAGAAAAGAAATAGAGTCTAGTATACTCATTATATAAATAACTAATAAGGATAGTAAGAAAAGGAAAATTTTAGGCTGATCTCTGTTCTGAACAGAGATGCAGAAACCCTAAACCAAATCCTAACAACTCACTTAGATAAAAGTAGACTTAGTTAAAAGAAATCATTCGATTAAGTAGTGCAGAAAACAAGACTTGATAATATTACTTGTATTCTCATGATTAAAAACTCTGGAATAGAATATTACTTTTAAAAAATATTTATTTTTAAAAATTTATGTTCCTTTTTTAAAATTAAAAAAAAATTAAATAATCTCTACACCCAATGTGAGTCTCAAACTTATAACCCCGATGTAAAGAGTCACATGTTCTACCAGCTGAGCCAGCCAGATATCCCCAAAATACACTTTATTAAGAGAGGGAGGGAGTGAGGATGGAGCCGGGGGTGGCGGGGGACAGGACAGAGGGAGAGAGAGAATACAGGCAGACTCCTCACTGTGTGTGGACCCTAATTTAGGGCTTGATCTCATAGCTGTACAATCCTGAGATCATGAGCTGAGCTAAAATCAAGAGTCGGACACTTAACCAACTGAAACCCAGGCACCCCCCCAAAATTACCCCCCCAGTTACTTTCTTAATCTGATTTTTAAGAAGTCATCTATGAAAGTATATATTAAACATCACACTTTAATGGTAAATACTGAAGGATTTGCCTTTGAGACCGAGAAAGACGCAGGGTGCTTGCTATTGGCACTTGTATTCTGCCTTTTACATACAAAGAATATCCAGTACAGTTGAACAACAATGAAACATATACAATTTCGAATTGAAAAATTAAAATGCTCATTTGTAGATGGTTTATAGAAAATCCAAAAGAAGAATTATTTGAATTAATGATCAGTTTATAAAATTATTTTCCAGCAAAAAGTAAAATTAATTTTTAAAGATAACCATTTATAGCAGTATAAAAAATTATCAAGTACTTTGTAATATATCTAGCCAGAGATGTAAAAATCCATTACAGAAAAATTTATAGAACTTCACTGAGAGATATTCAAGAACATCTAAATAAATGATAAAATATATTCATAAATAGGAATACTGTTTTATTGCAGAGTTCATTCTTTCCACATGAGTCATAGCTTTAATGCAGTGCCTATCAAAATCTCAAAGGGTGGTTTAAGTGTTTGGTTTTGCTTTTTTGTTGTTTTTGCTTGCTTTGAAACTTAACAGATTCATTTTAAAATACATATGGCAACATAGAGGTCAAGAATAAATAATGACAGACACTCTTAAAGAACACAGCAAGAGGACTTGTTCTACCAGATACAAAACAGTATTTGAAAGCTATGGAAATTAAGACTGTGGTATATTGGTACAGGAGTACAGGGCTAGACAAATAAATACTAGAGAGCTCAGATATGGACTCACTGAATATGGGTACTGGATTTAAGATAGGTGGTACTGGACAGCAGTGAGAAAAGAGTAATCTCTTAAGTTAATGTTGCTGGAAAAATTGATTATTCGTATGGGGAAAATGTAGTGGGGTTTCTATCCCTTACTATATGCAATAATCATCTAGAGGTGGATTATAAAATTAAATAGAAGAGGAAACTTTTAAAAAAAAAAAAACATTTTATTTGACAGACAATACAAGTAGGCAGAGAGGCCGGCAGAGAGAGAGAGAGGAAGGGAAGCAGGCTCCCTACTGAGCAGAGAGCCTGATGTGGGGCTCGATCCCAGGACTCTGGGATCATGACCTGAAGCCGAAGGCAGAGGCTTTAACCCACTGAGCCACCCAGGCACCCCAAGAGGAAACATTCTTAAGGCACCTGAGTGGCTCGGTCAGTTAAGTGTCCAACTCCTGATTTCGGCTCAGGTGATGATTTGAAGGTTGTAAGATCGAGCCCTGTGTGTGTTAGGCTCCACAGTTGGCATGGAGCCTGCTTAAGATTCTTCCTCTTTTCCTCTCCCTTTCCCCCACCCCACTCAAGCACTCTTCCTCTCTCTCAAAAAAAAAAAAAAAAAAAAAAAAAAAAGTCCAAAAGGAAACATTAAAAGACATTTTAGAAGCTACTATGGGGAGTATATGATGGTGTCAAAGTAGGAAAATGTCCTAATAGGCTATTAAGTTGCACAATTAACTACATTAAAATGGAGAATTTCTATTGAAAAGTCAGAGTCAAATATAAGCAACCTTATGCGAGAAGATATATGCCACACATACAACCATACAACCAATATAGAACTTGTAGTAAGATTATGAAGAATTACTAAAAGAAAAAAATTATCAACCAGTTAAGAATGTGTGAAAGAATTGAACATGCCACTTCACAAAGAGATTCCGCCCCTTTAACAAATATGAAAAAGTAGCTACTTCACTGATAATTAAAAAAAAAAAATGAAGATTAACACAATGGAGATTACTTTATGCCCACTAGATTGGGAACATTTTTAAATAAAATAATATCAAGTATTGGTGTGGATATAGAACAATGGAAGCTCTTTGTCCTGATGGGAGAATAAGTGGTACAAGCACTTTGATAAAAATTTGGTATTTTCTAGCTAAATTGAAGATAAACATACTTGTAATTTAAGATTACACTTCTAGAAAGATGTCCTATAACAGTGTATGATTTTGTGCATCACCAGGACATGTATAATAGTGTTCAGAGTGGTAGTATTTGTGATAGCTACAAACTGTAAATAGTCCAGTGGTCCCTTAATAGTAGACTTGATGAATAACTTTGAAATATTCATATAATGAAATTGTTTACCACAGTGTATTCAGAAAAATGCAACAACATGGATGAATTCCATTTACATTAAGAACAGTTAAAAATTAAATCAATACTGTTTAAGATCACATAAAAAAGTAAAAGTATAAAGAAACAGAAGTTAGTAGTTATAAATTAAGATAGTGGCTACCTCTGGTGAAAAAAGGGGGTTTACAATTAAGAGTTACTTAGGGACATTTGGAGTGCAGGCAGCATTCTGTTGCTTGGTCTGTTTAAGAATTACATGTGATGGGGCGCCTGGGTGGCTCAGTGCGTTAAAGCCTCTGCCTTTGGCTCAGGTCATGATCCCAGGATCCTGGGATGGAGCCCCACATCAGGCTCTCTGCTCAGCAGGGAGCCTGCTTCCTCCTCTCTCTCTCTCTGCCTGCTGCTCTGCCTACTTGTGATCTTTGTCTGTCAAATAAATAAATAAAATCTTCAACAACAAAAAAAGAATTACATGTGATGACTTTATAATTATTTAGTACATTTACACTTAAGTTTTAGATAACTTTCTTCTTGCATTTAAACATTTTAAAAGCTTTAAACTTTGAAACAAGTAAATGTTTAATACATATGATTCAAGATGAAAATTTTGAAAAGGTATAATTGACGTCTCTCTTTCTCCCTATTCTGCTTATTTCTGTCTACTTTCCAACAAGATAACCAACAAGAATAACTATCTTCTACTGCATCTTTCCATTTATTTGTATACACATCTAGGTGAAAATATATGTGTATAATTTGCTCCCACATTTGAACAGAAAGAGTAGCATATTAACTGTTAAGTACCTTCCCTCTAGTAAACAGTAAATCTTAAAGAGATCTTTTCACATCAGTTTGTATTGAGCTTTCTTATTCTTTTTTATGATATTCCAGTGTGTGTATTTACTATAATGTATCTAGCCAGTCTGCCGTTGCTGAATGTTTGGGTTATTTACAGTGCTTCCTTTTGCAAGCAATGATGCAATTCATTATTTCATATCACCTATGAGTTTGCATTAAAAAATAATTTATCGAGGTGAAATTCACATTACAATTATTTCAAAGTGAACCATTTAGTGACATTTAGTACATACACAGTGTTGTGCTACCACCACCTCTGTCTAGTTCCAAAAAACTTTCATTGCTCCAAACTAAAGCCTGTTATTCTTTAACCAGTTTCTCCCCATTATTCCAAATCCCTAGCTCTGGCAACCACCAATCTCTCTTAATGGATTTATCTATTCTGAATATTTCCATAAGTGTAGTAATACAACATGTGATCTTTTGTGTTTTTTTCTCTTAGCATAATGTTTTAGAGTCTCATCTAGTTGGTAAAATTGGTACATCATTCTTTTATGGTTGAATACTATTTCATTGTATGTATACACCACAATTTGTAAGTCATTTCATCCACTGATGGACACTGGGTTGTTTCCACCTGTTGGCCAATGTGAATGGTGCTGTGATGAGCATATATGTACATGTACTTGTTTGAATAACTGTTTTCAGTTTTGGAGGGCTGTCCCTAATAGTGGAATTGCAGGGTCATATGGTGTCTGTGTTTAAGTTTTTGTGGAACCACCAAACTCTTTTCTGCAGCAGCTGCATTACTGCCGACAATGTATGAGGTTCCTAAATCTTCTACACTTGTTATTTCTCAACAACACTTGTTCTTTTCTCTTCCCTCCCCTCACCCTTCTTCACATCCTAGTGAGTGTGATGTGGTACCTCACTATGGTTTTGATTTGCATTTCCTTAATGATCAGTGATGCTGAGCATATTTTCATGTGCTTGTTGGCCAGTTGTATATCTTCTTTAGTGAAAACTCTGCTTTTCACCCATGTTTTAGTTGTGTTATTTGTCTTTTTGTTGTTGAGATTTAAGAGTCCTTTATGTATAGTCTAGATACTAGACTTTTGCCAGATAAAGAATTTGATATATTCTCCCTTATTTTCTCCCATTTGTAGGCTCTCTTTTTATTTTCTTGACAGTGTCTTTTGATGCACAGGTTTTAATTTTAATGAAATCCCGTTTATCTATTGTTTATTTTGTTTTTCATGCCTTTTTTTTTTTTTAATCTGAGACTCCATTGCCTGACCCAAGGTCATAAAGATTTACCCCTGTATGTTATTCTAAGATATTTATGGTTTTAAGCACTTACATTTAGGTCATTGATCCATTTTGAGTTAAATTTTGTATATAGTGTTAGATAGGAGCCCAGCATCATTCTTTTGCTTCCTAATTGTGGATCCCAGTTGTCCCAGTACCATTTGTTAATGAGACTATTTTTCTTCCATTGAATGGTCCTGACATCCCTGTTGAAAATCAATTGGCCATCAAAGTATGGATTTAGTTAGAGATTCTCAGTTCTATTGCATTAGTCTGTATATCTATATTATCAGCACCATAATGTTTTGATTTATGTAAATTTATACTAAGTTTTGAAATTAAGAAATGTGAGTCCTACAACTCCCATTTTTTTTTTTTTCAAGATTGTTTTGGCTATACAGGACCCCTTACATTTCCATATGAATTTGAAGATTGGCTTTTTCAGTTCTGCCAAAAAGGCAATTGGAATTTTTTCCTATTAATTAATTTTTACTGTGGTATAGTTGACATGCAGTATTGGTGAGTTTCAGGTGTACAACAATGATTTGACATTTATATACATTTATATATAAAATGATCATAATAAGTCTAATTTTCATCTGTCACCATGCAAAGTTATTACAATATTATTGACTATATTTCCCATGCTGTACATTGTATACTCATGACTTATTTATTTCATGACTAAGTTTCTACCTCTTAATACTTTTCAACTGTTTCACTCATTCTCTAGTCCCACTCCCCTCAGGCAGCCACCAGTTTGTTCTCTGTATTTGTGGATTTGTTTCTGTTTTAATGTTCATTTATTTATTTATTTTTTTTAGATTCCATATGTAAGTTAAATCATAGGGTTTTTTCCCCCCCCCCCCGACTTAATTTCGCTTAGCATAATATTGTTTGGGTCCATCGATGTTGTTGCCAGTGGCAAGATTTTTTTTTTATGGCTGATTAAAATACTCTGTGTGTGTGCGCACTTGTGCATGTGCACATGCGCGTGTGTGCACACAACATCTTTATCCATTTATCTACTGATGTATGCTTAGGTTACTTCCATATCTTGGCTATTGTAAGTAGTGATCTAATGAACGTAGCAAGTGCTCATCTTTTCAAATTAGTGTTTTTGTTTGCTTTGGGTAAATACTCAGAAGTAGGATTGCTGGATTATGTAGTATTTCTATTTTTAATTTTTTAAGAACCTCAGTACTGTTTTTCACAGTTCTCACACAAATTTACATACCCCCAACAGTGCATGAAGGTTCCCTTTTCTCTACATCCTGGCCAATACTAGTTATATATTGGCTTTTTAAATACTAGCCACTCTAATTGGTGTGAGGTGATATATCTTATTTTGATTTTGATTTGCATTTCCCTGATGATTATTTTTTTTAAAGATTTTATTTATTTATTTGACAGAGAGAGAGAGAGAGATCCCAAGTAGGCAGAGAGTCAGGCAGAGAGAGAGGGGGAAGCAGGCTCTCCGCTCAGCAGGGATGCTGAGGCAGATGCGGGGCTCGATCCCAGGACCCTGAGATCAGCGGCTTAATCCACTGAGCCACCCAGGCGCCCCTCCCTGATGATTATTGATGAACATCTTTTCATGTATCTGTTGGCCATCTGTTCTTTGGGAAAATGTCTGTCTGGGTCCTCTGACTATTTTTTAAACAGATTATTGGTGCTTTTTTGTTTGTCTTTTTTGTTTTTTTTGGTAATTGAGTTGTATGAGTTCTTTATATATTTTGGATATTAACCCCTTATCAGGTCTATCCTTTGCAAATATTTTCTCCCATTCAGTAGATGTTGCTTTCATTTTTTGATATTTTTTCTTTTGCTATTTCAAAGCCTTTTAGTTTGATATATTCCCACTTGTTTATTTGTGCTTTTGTTGCCCTTGCCTGAGAAACAGATCCAAAAATAACATTGCTAAGACCAGTGTCCAAGAGTTTATTGTCTATGTTTTCTTTAAGGTGTTTTACGGTTTCAGATTTTACATGTAGGCCTTTAACCTGTTATGAGTTTACTTTTGTATATCGTATAAGAAAGTATGTCATTCTTTTGCAGGTACCTGTTCAGTTTTTCTAGTACCATTTATTGAAGAGACTATTTTTTCTACCTTGTATGTTTTTTGCTTTCTTTGTCATAGATTAATTGGTTATGTAAGTGTGGTTTTGACCCTCTATTCTATTCCATTGATTTATAAGTCTGTTTTTGTGTCACTACTCTACTATTTTGATTACTACAGCTTCGTAGTATCATTTGATACCTGCATGCATGATACCTCTAAGCTTTGTTCTTCTTTCTCATGATTGCCTTGGCCATTTGGGGTTTTGTCTTTCCATAAAAATTTTAGGATTATTTGTTCTAGTTCTTTGGGAAAAAGCTTTTGGTATTTTGAGAAGATTGCATTGAATTTGTAGATTACTTTGAGTAATATGGACATTTTAAAATAGTAATTCTACCAATCTATGAATATGGTCTTGATCTCAGGATCATGAGTTCAAACCCTACATTGGGTTCCATGCCCAGCATGGAGAAAAATGGAATGTAAAGTAGAATAATATTACATTGTATGATATCATAGTTGTGATCATATCACAGTTTTTTATACATTAATCAGCTCTTGGACATTTGGGTTGTTTCTGGGTTTGGGCTATTATGGTATCATAAGTGATGCTTACTTCGGGTTTAATTCACCTCCATCTCTTTTTATAACTTCTTTTAAGGTAGAAGCTTAAAAACATTGATTTTCATTCTACTTTTCTAATATAACACAGAAAGCTATAATTTTCCTTTTGAACACTGCTTTAACATCCTATAATTTTTGATATGTTTTAATTTGAAATATTTTCTAATTTCTCATATGATTTCCCCTTTGATCCAGATTGTTTTGAATTTTGTTTAATTTTCATATATTTGAGGATTTTCCAAATATCTTTCTGTTACTGATTTTTTATTTAATTACATTGTGATTACAAAAACATATTCTGTATTATTTTGGTCCTTTTCAATTTATTGAGATTTGTTTTATGGCTTGTCATATAGTCTATCTTAGTGAACAGTGCATGCATACTTGAAAAGAATATATATTGTTTTATTTATGGGTTTTTCTTTAAACATTTTTTTAAAAAGATTTATTTATTTATTTATTTGACAGAGAGAGAGAGAGAGATCACAAGTAGGCAGAGAGGGAGGCAGAGAGAGAGAGGAAAGGAAGTAGGCTTCCCGCCGAGCAGAGAGCCCGATGCGGGACTCAATCCCAGGACGCTGAGATCATGGCCTGAGCCGAAGGCAGCGGCTTAACCCACTGAGCTACCCAGGCGCCCTTCTTTAAACATTTATTAGGTTTATTTAGTTGATAATGCCAGTCAAGTCTTTTATATCCTTACTGATTTTCTTCCTATCTGGTTCAAATCTCCAGTTATAAGTTTGGGTTTGTCTATTTCTCTTTTTAGTTATTTCCATTTTGCTTCATATATTTTGTTAGTACCTGCATAGATGTATAGTTTTATTTTTATGTCTTTTTGATTTGACCCTTTTTTTTTTTTTAAAGATTTTATTTATTTATTTGACAGAGAGAAATCACAAGTAGATGGAGAGGCAGGCAGAGAGAGAGAGAGAGGGAAGCAGGCTCCCTGCTGAGCAGAGAGCCCGATGCGGGACTCGATCCCAGGACCCTGAGATCATGACCTGAGCCGAAGGCAGTGGCTTAACCCACTGAGCCACCCAGGCGCCCTGATTTGACCCTTTTATGCTTATGTGTTTGTCCATATTCTGGAAATCTGCTTTCACGAATACTAACTTAATGATCAGTGCTTGGGTGGTATATCTGCTTCCACACTTTTACTTTAATTTCTATATGACTTTAAAGTGGTTTTCGTGTAGACAGTGTATGTTAGGTCTTTTTTTTTCCAATCTGAAAGTTTCTGCCTTTTAAGCAGATTATTTAGAGCATTTATATTTAATGTAATTATAATATAGTTGGGATTAAGTCCACCATTTTGGTGTTTATTTCTCCCATGTGTTGTTGGTTCTTTTTTCCTGCTTCTTCTCCTGCTCCCAAGTTAATTGTTCTTAGACTGGCCTTTTTGCTTCATTCTATGGATGTGTAGATTACTATTTGACAAATGTTTAAAAAGCACCCCATGTAGATTTCTGGAGCCCTTTCTCTGAATAGCTTCCTCACTTAGGGCACTTTCTTCTATAAATTGTAGCTACCATTCTCTCCCCAGACTTCAATGTCTCTCTTCAAATCAGGTAGACTGTCATACTTTATTTGGACCCCCCTCCCCCCACCGCCTTGTGCCAAAATCTTAGGAACATACCTCTATCTAAAAAGCTATTAGATTTATAAGATCATGTCATTTGTTTTCTTCTCTCAGGGATAACATTTATATGCTGCCTGGTGTTCCAATTCTGAAAAACAGTTGTTTTTCAAAACTGCTGAAGTAAGCAGCATAGCTGTACCTCTTCTTAGACAGAAATGGAGATGACTTTTTTCCTTTCAAAACTAATTTTTTAAATAGTGTATCTCATTTAGCTATTGTTTAATCTCTTTCCTCCACAATAAGTTTGAAAAGTGTATTTATCTCTTTCAAATGTTGGGTTCCTTGAGAAGCACTGCAATGTCTCTGACTTCTTATTTCATTCTTCACTCTAGTATAGTATGGTGACCAACAAAAGCCTTTTTTTGAAAAAAGTTTTTAAAGGTCAGAGTCATCTCTTAGTTGCCATATCTAATGCAGAACTTCTGCTTCCAGCAATGTGGTGGAATAAGTTTTTAGGAAAGCCTCCAGATACAAAGTATTAGAATGTAAAATATAAAAAAATATTTTATGCAATGCATGGTTAATCTAACTAGAAAAATGGAAATCCTCAGAATTGAAAAGGGAGGGAAAGAGAGAGAAATTTTTGTTTAATAGAGATGGACTGGAGCTGAAGCCTAGAACATGGGAGATATGAGGAGGCATATTAGAAATTCTGCATAAAGCCAAGGGCCTTCAAATGTTACTCACTTTGTTAATGGGTGAACTAGAACTCAAACCTACAACACAGAGATGCAAAGAGCTTGCCTTCGTCTGCCTTAGACTCTGATTAGATATGGAAAAAATAGTGTCTCCATAGAATTTATAATAACAGATTAGGCCTCTTATATCCTTAAAGTCTGAAATCATGCTTCAGATATGACTTAAGTAGACAAAAATCGGATTTTGAAATAGATAAGTTCATGTTCCAGGCTGGCAAACTTCTAGTGTTACAATTATCATATACAGAATGTAAAATCAAGTTATTTTTAAATGATTTTATTTATTTGAGAGACAGAGTGAGAGAGAGAAAGCACGAATTGGGGAGGGTCAGAGGGAGAAGCAGACTCCCTGCTGATCAGAGACAATGTGGAACTTGATTGTGGGATCCGGGATCATGACCTGAGCCAAAGGCAGATGCCTAACCTGACTGGGCCACCCAGCTGCCCACATAAGTTCAATATATTTAAGAAAAACAAGTTAGGGTGTGCCTGGCTGGCTCATCAGAAGAGTATGTGACTCTTGATCTTGGAATCATGAGTTTAAGCCTCATAATGGGTATGAGTATATAGACACAACTGAAGAGAGAATGGTGTATTGGGGAATAGATGTGAATGAAATAGATGTAGAGAAATAAGAATTGGAAAATGTAAAAAGAGATGAATAAATGTGGAGGTTAAGGAGAAGATACAACATATATATGTCTTCAGAGAAGGAAACACCCAGGAGAGCTGGCTTCTGCAACCACTTTTACCCTAGAGCTTTGGCAAGATTTTTGAAAGTTGGTAGACATGCTAGTAGATGATACCAATGGGGGATGCTCTTGGTGGCATTTGGGGAGACCTGAATCACATGGCTAGTTTTCACTTCAGAACATTTTGACCATTGTTCTTCTCAACATTTGCTGAATACTGGGGCTGCACAGAGCAGTAGGACACTTAAAAACATAAATGAAAAAAGCCACTTAAAAGCAGGGTGATGTTCAGTTTACCCTAAGACTTTTTATCTTCAGGTATGAATAGTCAGGAGAAATTTTATAAAATACATCAAACACTTAGTTGAAAACCTTGAAGGGCCAAGAGCAAATCAGATGTATTAACCATACTAGGGCTGCAACCCAGACTTAATTGAGGAACACTCGCATTGGATTAAAAAGGAGAAATCTGCACTGTATCTTCTTAGCAGTAGGAGGGCAAACTCTCTCTAAAGAAAGATTACATCATATGGATACTTTTGATTAAAAAAATACCATTTGGCATTCAGTTAAGGATTACTAGGCATTGCTGGAAGCCTGGACGGCACAGTTGGTTGGGCTTCCAACTCTGAGTTTTGGTCAGGTCATGATCACAGGGTTGTGAGATGGAGGGAGCCCTGTGTCTGGCTCGGCACCTCACATGGAGTCGGCTTGAGACTCTCCCTCTCCCTCTGCCCTTCCTGCTCTTTCTCTCTCCCTCTCTCTTAAATAAATAAATCTTTAAAAAAAATTACTAGGTATTGAAAAGATGAGACCACATGGCTAGACTTTAGGAGGAAAAACACAATAGCATCAGACTGTTGAGTGATTTTGATACTTGAATTAGCTGCTAAGAACTTTAAAATTAGCTGCTAAGAAATTTAAAAGAAAATAGAGAACAATTAGAAAAAATAGAAAACAATTAGAAAAAATAAACAGACTCTTTCACCAGATAGCTAGAGTCTGCTTTTTAAAAAGAGACTCCTAGACACATTTCAAACTGAAAAATAACAACATGTGAAGTAATACCTCACTAGATGAATTTAACTACAAATTAGATAACAAGAAAGTCAGGATTAATAAACTAAAAGACTTCTTAATATAAAATACCAAGTGGAAGCATAGGGATAAGAAAGAATTTTAAAAATACAAAAACCACAGCAGAGAGGAGTGTGCAACAGTGAAAAAAATCTAACCATTTATGTCTTTGAAGTCTAGGAGAAAAAAGAGAAGAGAATAGGGTGGAAGTAACATTTGAACAAACAGTAATAGAATATTTCCCAAACTAAAAAGAGACATTAACCTGTAGATTCCAGAAGTTCTGTGAACCTCAAAAAGAACAAACATATAGAAACTATATAAAGGCATATTATGGCAAGCCTGCTAAAATGAAAAACAGAGAAAAATTTTAAAAATAATCAGGGTAAAAAAGACATACTCTTAAATCAGGGCAACAATAAGACTTAACTACTAACCAGAAACAGTGAAAGCCAGATGAGATGAAGGTATCTTTAAAATGCTGAAAGAAAAAAATGGAAAAAAAAAAAAAAACAACCTAGAATTTGTGTAGTCACACAAAAAAAAATCCCTTAAAAACAATAATATACAAAACTTTCAAATAAAGAAAAGCGGAGAGAATTTGACACCAAATCTACATATAATAATAGCAAAGGAAGAAGAAACATGGTCTTAGCTGGAAACAAAGAATTGTAGGAAGGAGCGAACAGCAATAGAAAGGATAAGTATAAGGGTAATATAAATTTTGACTGTAATTAATAGTAATATATTGTAGTGTTTTGAATATATGTAAAACTAAAATGGCAACAACAATAATACAGAAAGAGGAGAGTAAACGGAGTATTCTAATGTCTTACTGTTTTCAGGAAATGATAAAAGAAATAATTTGTATTATTTTCTAAAAGCAAACATGTTAAAAATGTACATTTATAATCTCTAGGGAAACCACTAAAAAGTAGAAGTGTATAAATCTGATTGATCCCAAAGAAATCAAGATAGGAATCAATGAAATATAAAACAAACATACATACACAATAAATCTCATATACAATATAGAAAGTAAACAAATCTAATTGCTGGTTCTTTGAAAAAAAAAAATTGATAAACCCCAGCAAGATTCTTCAAGAAGAATCCAAATTTGGTTTGACATTCTTAACTTTATTAATTAATTTACCACATTATTAAATTTAAAAAGGAAAACCAGGTGTAATCATTTTAATGGGTTCACAAAAAGTATATGGTTAAATTCAACATTAATATATTAAAAAATATTTTGGCAGCCTATGAACATATTCTGATAAAGAGTATGATCCCCCCTAAAAAATCTACAATTATTCTTAATCTATATAATTCTTGATTCTTAGAAATTAAAAGCATTTCCTTTATAATGTGGTACAAAAGAATGTCTTCTTCGGTCATTTCTAATCATCCCTAAAATGGTGAACCCATCTAGAACCCCCTAAATATGATAAAATAAAATTTTAGAATATAGTGAAAAAAATTGTCACTATTTGTAGATAATATATTTGGATAATAGAAAACTAAAAGAAACTACAAATGTATTACTAGAAAAAAGTTTTTTAAAAAAGAAAGTTTAGCAAAGCTGTGGGTTATGTTCAAAATATAAAAGTCGATTTTATTTTTATATTCTTTTACAGTTGAAAAAAAATACTAAAGTGCCTAGAAAATTACAGCTAACAAAAGCTGTGAAGACTTTTAGAGAAGAAAATGATAAAGTTTTATTGAAAGAAATTACAGAGGACCTAAATAAATGATATATGTTATATTCATTGGTTGATAACCTTTAGTTATGATACCAAAATCAAACATCTCCTAAATGATTTACAGATTAAATGTAGAAAAGCTCTGCAGGTTTTTGTTGGAAATTAAGCTGTTTCTAAAATTTTGCAGAAGAGTGAAAGCCAGTAATAGCCAAGACACCCCTGACAAACAAGGTGGAGAAACTTGGAATATCCTATATCAAATTGTAAACACTGTAGTAATTAAGACATTGATTATTAGGATAGACACAAATGGTATAATATTAGAGATTCCTGAAATAGCCTGACACATACATGGAATGTGGTGTATATATATATAAAACAGGTAGCATTGTAGATCAGTTAGAAGAGGATGTTCAATAAAAAGTGCTCAGTGAGTTGATGATTCATATAAGAAAAAATCAGTTTCAGGTAAAGACCTAAATACAAAAGGCAAAACTTTAAAACATAGGGGGGAAAAAAGTGGAAATGTATCTTTTGACTTCAGGGTAGGGAAAGACTTCCTCATACAGACACAAAGTGCGAACTATATGTAAAGGAAACATTTGTTAACATCTTTTGATCAAAAGACATTGCAAAGAAAGTAAAAAGAGAACAGACAGGGAGCACTGCATAGAATCTACAAAGGATTTGTAATTTTCTAGAGTGTGTAAAGAAAACATTAAAAATCAGTAAGAAAAAGACATTCCAAGAGAAAAATCAGCAAAATATGTATTTCCCAAAAGAAGGAAAACTGAATGACCAGTTTTAGGTATGAAAAGGTGGTCAACTTGTAAGCAGAACAATGCAAGTTTCAACCATGAGATATTATTTGTATGCTCTGAGATTTGCAAAAGTAAAATCTGACAGTATGCCTGTTGGCATGAATCTAAAGCAGTTAGAGCCAAGGTCTACTTTGTTGGAGTGTAAATTTAGGTAAGACTACTTTGTAATACAATATATCATCTAGTGAAGTTGAATCTGTGCACTCATGGGTTTCTTTCACCTAGTATTTCCATTTCTAGCAGTATACTCCAGAGAAATTCTTATGGCCATGTACCAGGAGACAAATAAGTTACTCATACTAACATTGTTCATAACAATAAAAAGTAAGAAATACTCTAGATATTTATAAACAGGAGAATGATGCATTGCATGTACGTAATACAGCAAGCAGATACATTTAACAGTATTCTGTCTATATACATTTTAAAGCATACAGATTTTAAAAAGTTATATAGAATTATGTATGTTTATGTGGAAAAACTATAAAGGAAGTAAAGGAAGCGGTAAAATTAAAGTTCAAGATAGCAGCGACTTCTGGAGGTCTGAGAGAAAATATGTGATCAAGAAGGCACACTGTGTTAGCTGCATTTGACAGAAACCCACATAGTGACATAAACAAGACACAAGTCTGTCTTGTAACAGGTTGAAAACATCCAAGACATGACAGGTTCTGCATGGTTATCTAGGAGCCAGGCTCCTCTTCTTTGGAGCTCTTTATCCACGTGGTTATGGTGGCTCACCACCAGTTACAGTTCATGTGTAATGTGGAAGAATGGAGGAGTAAGTGACCTTAAAAAGAAAGTCGCACTTATGACTTCTCTTCATAAGAGAAGAGACTAGACTGTATCTATTGTATAGTAATTTTTCGATCCATGGAGACTTGAAAAATGTGCCTAGCTGAAAATCAGGAGTTCTAGAAGAGAGAGAATGAGAGCACAGGTATGGGGAATAAAGTGGCAATTTCTGCCACAGGTTCATGCGGCTAGGACAGGAGGGGGAAAGCACAATGATATTGGTACTGTTCTGTTTCTTGGAATAGGATGGTGAGTATAGTTGTTTTTTAAAATTTTATGCCTTCCCTATAAATTATATACTTTTGTATATATGAAATGTTTCATTATTAAAGCTAAAAAGTTTACTGGATACTTTTTAGCTTTATTTTGCTTGAATCTTATGCAGCATATGGTACTGTTGATCACAGTACCTCTAGACATAAGAATTTTTATTGTCAAGAATCTCCTGGTCTTTCTCTTATTTTTCCATCCATTCCTTTTCAGCCTCCTGGGCTTCACTTTCTCTGCAGGGAACAAAAAGGCCTTTTCCTAGATGCCCCTCACTTGTCTCCATAATTATTTAGGATAGTTTCAAATTGGCTAATGGGTTTCCTGGATTTGGAAAAATTTCAAGAGAAAACTAATTATATGGTAAATATTCAGATTTTATCACCTTTTATTCATAATGCTCTAGCCATATATGGAAAAGAGAGGTTAGCGCATTTTTTTCTTTGTAATTTTAAATATTTTTTATACCTTTCTGAAGTACATCATAAAAGGGTAAATAATTCTAGTGTGAGTCCAGAATACCAGCGTATCTTGTAAAGGTAAGAAACAGCAACTGTTCTCATAAGTATATACATAAAACGTCATTAGAATAAATCTTGGAAATGACTCACATTATTATAATCATGTATAAATGTGATATCTTTTTATAAAAACTCAGCAGTTTATTTGACCTCCCCGAACGACTGCGCTTCCTAACCCTCCTTGCCGCTAGGTATGACTGTCTGACTTAGGGCTTGGCTAGTGGAATGTAAACAGAAGTCACTACATGATAAATTTTGGCATATATTAACAGGAACTGGTTTTTTCCCCAGTGAAGTCATCTCAGGCAAACATGCATTTGAGAATTTGTATTCACTTAAATTTTTATTAAGGCAAGTAAGATTAAATTCAGTTAGTATTCACGTTTCAACCATGTGTCAGGGACTGTGTCAGGTTTCTGGGAATACCGGATTGAACAAATACTAATCCCAACCTTCAAGGAGCTAATAATAGTAGTCCAGAGGAAGTCTAGTTGAATGCTATGATAGATATGCCTAAGGTGCTATGGAAACAGAAATTGCCAAGGTTAGCTAGGAATCTCAAACTCAAGAAAGTTGACAAACCTAATGTAAGTTTATAAAATAAAAGCATTTAAAAATAGGATCTAAAGATCTTTGTTGTTATAAGCATTTTAAATATCAGTTACATTAAAAAACAAAATGAGTCCAAATATTACTATAGGAGGTAGAGGCTAAGGGGGAGGGAAGGAGAATAAATGAGCTCTGTTAATTTTTAAAATATCTTATCTATTGTTTAGATCTTTTTTGTATACTAATTTTCTAACCCTAAAGGATAATTTAAAATCCAGGGTTTTTAAAAAAAGATTTATTTTTTTAACAGAGAGATACAGTGAGAGAGGGAACAGAAGCAGGGGAAGTGGGAGAGGGAGAAGCAGGCCTCCTGCTGTGCAGGGATTTCCCCCCCCCCGCCCCCCCCACCCGCCCAGTATGGGCCTGGAGCCCAATGGGGGGCTGGAGCCCAATGTGAGGCTCGATATCAGGATGCTGGTATCATGACCTGAGCCGAAAGCAGACGCTTAGCAACTGAGCCACCCAGGTGCCCCTAAAATCCAGTTTTTAAACAGAATATGTATTTGTTAATATAGCAACATAGCTTTTTTTGATTTAGCAGTGTGGTTTTCTTAAAATTCCTGGACTCAAATCTTAACCTTATTTTCAGAAACACAAACTCATGTAGCATATACTGTGTGTTTTATCTATCTTTTTTAATGTATTAGGTTAAATTTTACTTAGTATAAACATATACAGTGTTCGTAGTACTGCACAATAATTCCAGTGTAGACATTGTCTGGCATTGGAATTTAAGGCAGGGATTCAAGTTTCATTCACTGACTGTAACAGATTACAAGGAAGAAAACAGTTTGCACAATTCTTAATCTTAACATAGCACCTGCTCTTAGCAGTTCTCACCATTGCGGCATATAGCTATTTTCTTTTAACCCAACATTCCTCAAACTCCTTTCTCTTTCTTTTGATTTCATAAACTGGGGGGGAAGACCCGTTTTCACAGACATTGCTCTTCCTCTTGAAAATCTGAAAAGAGATTAGTGAAATCTCATCATATTTATGGTCTTTAATAAATAAACCTCTCATAAACCCTTTTCATTTTCAAGCTTTTTCTCTAAGGTGACGTATTAAGCCAGGACTTGCTAGTGTCATTCAGATACTGTACTCTGTAATTATTAAACCCTCTCTGACTCAGTTTTTAAGCAAAAATGAAGTTTTTTTTTTCTTTGCAGACTTTGCCTTCAAAGGAAACGACGTTTTTAAATACCACACAAATGCCTTGCTTGCAATCAGCTTCGACTTGGAGTAGCTGTGAACACAATTCCAAATCTCAGATACTAAGAGAACATGTATCAGAATTGGACTCCTCTTTCCATTCTGTACTATCGTTGCCATCAGGTAAGCCTACTTATAAAAAAAAAATTCTAAGTAAACTCTGAATATTTTCTGTGGTGAAGTCTAATCCTATAGATACAAGGAATCTAGAATAAGATTTTATCAATTATTTTGCCAATTGATATTAGAACTAATATTTACAAACTAACAGTTTTCATAGAGGAATTAATCCTGTGAGTTAATGTTCTGTTTTTTTTTTATTAATTTTTTATTTTTTATAATGTTCTGTTTTTGCAAGTTGATTTTTAAATTCATTGGAAACCATTTTGAGTTATATTGGGAAATAATTAACTTTTGATCTTTTCATTGTTAAATTTTTAGAATTTTATTGATAAAATGACTATGCTGTTGAAATGTTTCTCAGTAAATCAGTTTTATTTTTCCCCCTAATGTGTTGGTTTGCATGGATTTTTCTCTGCTATATAATATTCTTCTGCTTATAATCAGCATTGAGTTTCCTCAGATAAGAAATTGCCCATCTTTAGGTATATCATCTTTTGAACCTCGAGAAAATCTATAATCTATAACTGGGTGAATGAGGCACATACAGCCCCATACCCTTTTAAGTTTCTAGTTCTTGGTCTTTGTTGGAACTGTTCCAGTTGTTTTTCTTTTTCTTTTCTTTTTTTTTTTAAGTTTTTTTTGTTTGGTTTGGTTGGGTTTTTGTTTAGTAATCTCTATGTGCAGTGACCCCCACACTCAAACTCAAAACCCCAAGATCAAGAGTTGGATGCTCTTCTGAGCCAGCCAGTCACCCTTCCAGTTGTTTCTATATTGAAATGAAATAAATACAAGGGTCAAAGAAACAGTCTTTACACTGGTTATATCAGGTTCTTCTCTTCAAGGGAAGACATCTCAGATGGGCTTTTGTTTCCTTTTCAGCTTTTTTTCCCCATCATCCAGGGACTGCTCCTTTTTGTAAAGCACTATTTTCTGTACCTGTTCCTGTCCTGAATCCTGAATCTTAGTTGTTTTGTTTTTTTTTTTTAATCATTATTCGAGTGGTTTCTTAGCTACAACATATTTAGAATTAAGTTCCTGACAGGAACTATGGTATTCTGTCTTTAAGGAAAGCTTAATAATAGAAACAAACAGTGATAAGTATAACAATGGTAATGCAGCTAACATTTGGGCTTAGCATACCTGTAAGCACATTCTATCTTCTTGTATAATTCTTCCATCATATTTATCTTCATATTTTCCTCTTTATCTTATATACAAAAAAGCTGAGGCTTAGAGATGTTAAATTATTATTCCAAGAGTATACAGCTAGTAAATGAAGGAGGCAGGATTTGATGTGAGGTAGACCTACTCCAGAGCCACACTCTAGCCTTACTCTTCACCGTCTGTTTTCTCCTGCTGCATTTATTTCTCTGAAGATATAATCCTGAGAGCTGGCATAATTATCCTTCACTTAATCCTCTTATGTCCCTTCCAATAAGTTAAGATTAACTTCCCCACCTATTAATTGGGTTATTCATTTCTTCTTGTATTCATTTAACAAAAATTACCTACTATTTACGGAGTACTAAGAGTATAAATACCAATAAATCCCTCAAAGTACTTGCATTCTCATTTGAGATAACTGAAATGTAAATTATTAAGTGTATTAAAGTGTTATGAAACATTCTTATAAAACCCCAAAGGTCAGAATGTGGGGACTAAGGAAGGTATATGGGTGGAACAAGTTTCTTCACTAGTTACATCATATTTTCTCACAACTCATGAAGAACAGTGGTAGAATAGGTGATATTTTCTTTATAATAGTAAGTGATATTTCTTTGGAGAAATAAACTTATGTTTTGGTAATTGGAAAATATTGGATTCCTGAAATGTTTAAATAACATATTTGATTTGTAATCTTAGTTTCATTTTTGTACAGTCATATTATAGTAGTGCTAGGATTGAAATCTTTCCTACCTCTGTTCTGGCCCTTTGGAGGACACTCCATTTTGAAACTCATGAACCTTTTTTTTTTTTTTTTTTTTTGTATATTTTTCCACACTTGAGTTGGATCTATTATTAAAATACTTAAAGGATAAAGACTTTTTGTTTAAAATCCAGACCTGTTTTGGGTATGTTCTGATTTGTGTGTTCATAACTAGTGTTTTTTCCAGTAGCAAAACTTCCAATATAGTAACTGCTTTATAAGATATTTCTTGTTGTTTCTTAGGGAGAAGTTTAGGTGTCTCTATTAAATACTTTTGAAGATGTTTTTGTTTTTATATTCTTGAGGAAAAAAACTTTAGTAAATGTGAAGTACATATACTTTATTATTTAGCTCCTCTTATGGTTGTGAGAATAGAGAATATAGGGAATTGACATCTAAGTCTCTATTTAAAGGAAGAGAGCTAGTCTGTAAATGTGTTTTAATCTTTGTAAAAACATATTTTGTGATTCATAATACTAGTAAACTAAGAGAATGTGCCACTTAGTATTTTTATCAAAGGTAGCTTCTGAATTATAGTGGTTTTTCTCTCAAGTACTTGAAACATATCTTTCAGAACCCTCATTATTTCAAATGTAAAGTTTGTATGGGCAGGGTGGAATGGACTTAGAGTGAGCCAAGTCTGGCTGTATGTTTTACTCAGGACCTTTGGATACATTTGTTTTATCTGGGAATAGTACTTAATACTTATAATTTTGATCATCTTATCTTTTATTTTGGTTTATAAACTTAGTCATCATTAGAGTTTTTATTTAGTGTATATAATCAGTGATTTCCAAAATACTGCTGTCTGTATGCTTGGAGGAAGTATTTTGCCACTTCTGATAGCACATTTTGAGTTTTTGCTTATTTTTCTAAGCGTATGTGCTACTTAGAGAAAGAAAGCAATCTTAATATTAGAATCC
The DNA here is from genome assembly GCF_022355385.1 of Mustela nigripes. NCBI lineage: Eukaryota > Metazoa > Chordata > Mammalia > Carnivora > Mustelidae > Mustela > Mustela nigripes. The sequence continues at coordinate 20,534,191 of NC_081559.1, read as the reverse complement.
ATATAAAATGGTATTCACTAAAAGTACCTTTTTTTTTTTACTTTATTTTTCCAGATGTGCCTCTTCATTTTCACTTTGAAACATTGTTTAAAAAGACTGAAATAAAAGGAGATCTTGCTGAAAATAAATTTGTAGGAGACTGTGTCATATCTCCATCACCTGGTATGTCATTTACAAATCTTGTACTTTATATGTTTTTACATCTTTCAGATACTTACTGTTTTTGCTTTCTAAGGAAATAAAATTTAACAAAGGAACAAAATGTAAATCCTTAATTTTTAATATTCACTTTTTACAAATCACACACATACTCACACAAATAGAAAATACATAGGAGTGATCTTAATAAGAAATATGATACTTACTGAATGAAAATTATGAAATATTATTAATAAATATAAAAGGAAATCTACACATGGAGAATACAGCATTCCTAGATGATGGGAATTAATAAGGATATCAGTTCTTCCTGTTGGTATATATGATTAATGCAATGTAACTTGAAGTTTTAATAGAATTTGGTTAACTTAACAAACTACGTGTAAAGCCCACTGGGAAAGATAAATAGGAAAATACAAAAGTAACTGCTGGAAAAAGTATTAAGAGAATCTATCCTAACCACATATGGAAACATAACAAAAATCTGTAATAGCATAGATTTTGTATGCATTTAAGGAAGTAAATCCATGAAGCAGACTATATAGCTTATGCTTTATTATATAAGGGAAGAATTATAAATCAATGAGATCATGGAGAATTATTCAATAAATTATTCAATAAATTATTCAAAAAGTCTTTGGGGGGAAATTTTGTTACATAATTGTTTCGTACCATATATCAGAATGAATTCTAGTTCATTTCATATTCTAGTTCATTTCATATCTAGAAATAAAACACTAACATTACAAAATAAAACTAGAAGAATTATAATGAAACAGTTATGAGTATTATGAATGGGGGCAGGGACATTGTGCTTGGAAACAATCAGAAGGAAGAAAAACATCAACATGTTTTGACTATCTACAAAGCGAAAATCTTAACATCAAAAAAGCCATATAAACTAAGAAAAATTACTTCCAGATGAATAATCATCTACCTCAAAATAATTATCTACCTCAAAAACTTAAGAGTCAATTCAGTGCCTGTTAGAATTGGAGTTGTGAAAAGTAGATTTGAAAATAAATTTACAAAAATCAGCTTTTATAAATACCAGTAATAACCAGTTAGAATATGTAAAGGAATTTTACTAGACACATTAATTGAAAATATAAAGTATCTAGGATTAATTAAACTTAGTAAGGACCTACACGAAGAAAACTTAAAAAGTTTACTGAGGAACACAAGAATATGTACCTACAGAGAGAAATAACCCTGTTCTTATCAGAAGACAGTATTGTGTGAGGCACCTGGGTGGCTTAGTTAAGTATCCAGCTCTTGATCTCAGGGTCAGGAGTTCAGGCCACACGTTAGGCTCCGAACCTAGCATAGAACACACTTCTAAAAAAAAAAGGACAGTATTGGAGCTTAAGATGTTATTTTTTTCCCCCAGTTTATAACATTCATTAGAATCATAGAGGTATTCTTTTTTTTCTTTTTTTTTTAAGATTTTATTTATTTGTCAGCAAGAGAGCACAAGCAGGGGGAATAACAGGCAGAGGAAGAAGCAGGCTTCTTGCTGAGCAAGGAATCCAGTGTGCGACTGGATCCCAGGATCCCAGGACTCAGGGATCATGTCCTGAGACGAAGGCAGATGCTTAACTGACTGAGCCATCCAGACATCCCAGTATTCTTCTTTTCTATTGGAACAAAGTTATTCTAAAGTTTATCTGGGAGAAAAAAATGTTGACTAGCTAATAAAATTTTTTAAAGAAAAGGAAGTGCCAGGTAACAATAAGGAAGTAAAAAGGAAGTGCCAGGTAACAAAATTATAAAGCTATAAGCAGTATTTTATTGTGGTGTTGATGGAAGCCAGATCAAGGAACCTAAATAGCCTAGAGACAGACCCATCTGGCCACTATATGATAAAAAGGAGGTTTTTCCTATCACTGTGGGAAGGATGGCCTCATCAATAAATAATAACAATAATTCTTATGAAGCATTCCTTAAACGCCACTACTGGTTGAAGGGCTTTATATCTGTTGGTTGCTTTAATTTGTACAATCCTGTAAAGTGAGTATTATTATTATTTTTCTTGACTAATTCTCCCAAATAGTGATATGGTCAGAATTCAAGTCCAAGCACTCTGGTTCAGAGTCCATGTTTTAAACAACTAAAAAGTTTGTTCTAAAATCAGTGGATTAAACAATGACTTTTTGGGGGAAAAAAAAAAAGCTACCTCATAATGCACATTAATGTTCGTCCATCTTCAATTTATTTTAAATACATTCCAGATGGATTAAAGAGTTAAATTTTAAAGTCCTGACTTAAAAGAATTAGAAGAAAAAAAAGATGTACTTGATGGTGATAATGAAAATCATAATCATAAGTAACATTTACTGAGTGCTTATGTGTAGATACTCTGCTAAATATTTACTATTTTTTCCGATTATATTAAGACATTTAAACATTATAATAATTCTGACAAGATGTATGTAGTGAAGTCAGGACCCTCAAATATTAGGTAGCATTAAGAATACAAACCTTTTGGGAAGTACCGTGAAGTTAATTACAATGCCTTTAAATTATGTATTTTTAAAATAAGCTCACTGAGGAAAAATAACAGTTTACTTGTGCAAATGTTTACTAAACTGTTAGCCCTGAATTTTGACCGAGTAAATTCATTTTCTGGTAACCTAGCCTAATGGCAAATACAAAACCACCTTTATGTACAAATTATTCATTTTACTATTATTTGTGTTAATGAACAATTGGAAATAAGGTAAAGAGTGTAACTGAGATACGGTTAACCAACACAGTGCAATGTGTACCTTTTAAAAATACCTTTAAAGTTCATGTAAAGGTAGAAACATCAACGAATGTCAAGTAACAGAAGAGGACAGAAGTGTTTTACTTTTATGTATGGTACAATTATAACCACGTAGAAATGTTCATTCTTCAGTAAACCAAATGGAATGTGTGGGTCTTTTGGAGATCCTGATTTGAACAACTCAGCTGTACACATTCACACAATTTTTGAGATCATGAAATTTGAACACGCATGGCTGTTGGATATTAATGAAGTTTGTTAGATGTAATAATACATGTGGTTACATAACACACACACACTCTTTATGTTTGTTAGAAATTTAAACTCACATATCTGTTGTTGGGATTTGCTTTAAAATAGGCTAGCAAAAAAAAAGTTGGGGATGGTCACCAGTGTGTAATCACTGATGATGAATGATAGGTACAGGGGAGTTCGTTCATCTCTTCATTTGTGTTCATTGAAATTTTTTCACAGTAAAAAGTTTTTAAAAAATTGAAAGCACTAAGGTCAAGGAACAATTGTCTATGCTTAGGGAAAAAAAGACCAAAGAAATACAGGAAAATATAGGTTTATGTTCAGATACTTTTTCATGATACAATTCTACTACTTGAAATTTATACTGAGGTTAATTTTAGAAAAAGAAAAAAATGTGTGCATGAAGGTGATTAGTTTTAAGAATGACCATAATAGAAATACCATGATGATAACAACTAGCTCTAACAGCTAGAGGATAAATGATATTATCTCTAACCAGAAGAATGTTAGGTAACCATCTGAAAAAATAACAATGGGTGAATTAATAAAATTTGAGAAGTATAATTGTATACATATTTAAATGAAATTACACTTGAAATGTGAATATGAATTATATGCATTTGTATGACTGAATGAAATATACAAAAATGAAATTATATGCTGTTAGATAAGTGAGATTAGATGGTTTTATTATTTCAAATGTTATTTTCTAAAATTAAAAAAAAAGGGCAGTGTAAATGTGTTAGGCACAGAAATAATAGTAACATATCAATGATGTAATGACATGGTAGTAATGGGGAATTAAGAGCTAGGAATAGAAGACATTTGAGATGAATGGTGCAATATTATTAGGTGAATCAGTGAAGTATATTGTATTTATCCCAATCTCTCCTCCCTTATTTTCTTTCCCGACCACTCCCAACTCAAATTAAGCATTAGATTTCATCCTATGTAAGGCATGTCTGAAATACTGGTCATCATTATTTGTTGTTAGTGATTTCTGTAGAATTAAATAAAACTCTAGAGCTCAACATTTATCAACCATTTACTCTGTGCCAGGCAGACTGACGAATCAAAAGATGAATCACAGAGACTCAAAGAAATTATAATGTATTAAGAGGAAGCAGACACACAAGTAACTATTAAAATGATGTGGGCACAGATATGATAAAAAAAATTTCTAAAAAGAAGAGGGAGAGTGTAACTCACTGCCTAGGGGAAGACAAGGGGAAGGAAGCGGGTAAGGGTGATGGGGAGGGGGCAAGAGGAACTCAGAAAGATGGTGATGCCAACTGCAGCTTTAAGTACTTGGAATTTAGAAGAAGAGTAAAGTGTTCCAGATCATTCATTCTCAAACTTTTATGTGCAAACAAATTACTTGAGGGATGTTGTTAGAATGCAGTTTTTGCTTCAGTAAGTCTGGAAAGGGGTCTGATTCTGCATTTCTAACAAGTCCTAAGTTGTTCAAATGCTGTTGGCCCATATTGGTTTTAAAATGGAAACAAATGTGATTTGTCATGGAGACAAAAAACGGTGTGGTGTTCAAGTGTATACAAAATGCCTGGTACTATATGGTAAATTGTATGAAGGGAAGTAGATGGATGTCTGTGTGCCTTCCACATAGCTTTTATTTATCCTCTGTTATCCAGAAGAATTTCAAGAATGTACAGCTGACTTCAGATAACAAGTAGGGAAAAGAAAAATTGTAGTGGGTTGAAGAGTAAACTGTTAGTTGCCAATCCTGAGGAAATACCAGGCAAAGCCAGTTAAGGGCCTGTACTCATCAAAATATGCAGCCATGAAAGACAAGACAGTGTAACTGTTGCAGATATAAGAAAACTTTAGACACATGACAACTAAATGCAGAATGAACAGAATTTTCTATAAAGAACATTATAGGAATAATTGGTGAAATTTAAATGAGTCCATGGTTAATGGTATTAATTTGATTGACAGTTGTGTGGCCATGTAAGAAAATGCCCTTGTTTTTGAAAAATACACATCGACAAATTTAGAAGGAAATTGTATATCAGCAACCTAATCTCATTGGAGTTCAGAAAGATAAAGTAAATATAAATTTAACATTTGTGGAATTTGAATAAAGGGTATATGGACTACTTTTTACTATTGCAAGCTTTCTGTTAGTCTGAAATTATGTCAAAATGAAGTTTATATTTTAGAGTGGACAGAGAACAGTGGCACCACAACCCACACAAGCCAGACCTAGGGCTCAAGCTTCTCTACCTACACTTCCTGATACCTAAACCCACTGTCAATATAATCTTACTCATTTGTCTCAAACACGGCCTGCTGCATTTCTACCACTTTCACAGTCCAGTCTAATGATCCCTCATCTATACTGCTGAAACAGCCTGATCAGTTTTTTTCCCTCCAGTCCCTGTAGCTAGTGATCTTTGGAAAATGTAAATCTACTTATAACACTGTTTCCTCACCTCCACTCCTTAAAATGTCTGACAGAGGGAATATTATAGGAGACCCCTAAAACCCTACTTAGGACAACCCCTACCTGTTCATGGTTCTTTCTCATTATACTTCCTTACTCTATACTACTTGCTGTTCCATTGCCCAATTTATTTGTTGTTTTGGGCCTTTGTACGTACCATTCTCTCTTCCTTCCCCTTGCCATCAGTGATTTCTGTTCATATTTGAAATCTTGTCACTTTGCCTGGGTACTTCTCCTAGAGCTCGCTTACTGTTTCATACTCCCATTAACTTCTTTAAATAGTACTTCTCTTTTCTGTTACGCATTAGTTATAGTTTTTGAGATGCTTATAAACTTCATTAGTAACAAGGATCATCACTGTTTTTGCTCACCAGTGTCCCAAGGGTATAATACAGTGCCTGGCATGTAATCAGCTCTCTATAAAGTTACTGAATGAATAAATCAAAGGGAAGAAAGGGAAGGCAGGAAATTGAGATACTAGGTCAAGGTGTGTTTTAGGATAGAATCCAGATTTTGGAGAGCAAGAACTGAAAGGCTAAGAGGGTTGTAAGTAGGTGAAGAGCATGTGCAGTCTGATTTTGAATTGTCCTGTATTTCCTACTGTTTCAAGAGTCCACCGCAACCTTATGATACTAAGGAAAAAGTCGTATAAAGAAGACTCAAGTAAAATTAAGTAAAAAGTGCCACCTTAGGAAAGGCTGAAGTTTCTTCAAAAAGGTTAATTTGGTTCTAGAAAATACGGAAGATGGTAAATTGCTTTTAGAAGGGTGAATTGACTGGTATTTGTTTTAAAATACTCCAGAAATGTTCCCATTAAAACAGAGAGCATTACTGGGACACCTGCATGTATTAGGCATATTATTTTAAAACCTCTCACAATTCTAGTTACACCTTTCTAGAAATGAGTTTGAAATTATGCCTGCCAATTCATTTGGTTTTATATTTAACATCTTTCTCTGCATTCTTTTCAGTGGTAAGAAATCTTGGGGGCCATCTAGAGTCCTGCAATTTTCCCTGAGCTCTTTAATTCTTTTTTTTTTTTTTAAAGATTTGAGAGAAAGAGGCAAAGAGAAAGGGATGTCCCAAGCAGACTCTGCACTGATCTCACAATCAGGAATGGAGCCAAAACTGAGTTGGGCACTCAACCAACTGAAGCCACCCAGGCACCCCTCCCTCCCTGAGCTCCTTAAAGTCACTGTTGTTTTCCATCGTTTAGTTTTGCTTTGTCAATTTGATCCTCATGACTTTGCAGTAATCTTTTTAATCCCTTTTCTGTTAACTTTTAGGGTATCCTTGTTGTGAAGTGATGCATGATTAGGATTTTTTTCTTCCCCACTTGACACTCAAATGAGTTCTTAAAATCTTAATGGAAAAATTTTTGTCTATCGTTTCTTCAACTTTGCCTCATTGTTATGTTGCCCCATTTCATCCTTTTCTCCCCCCATATTTTCTACCACTCTTTTCCTTCACTTGTACAGTTCCTCTGCCAACCCACTGACTGTCATGTTCAGCCATGTCCATTCTATTACTCAGACCAGGTAGTTATGGTTGTTTTTAAATTTGAGCAATTATATTTTCCATCTCTGAGGTCTCTCTTAAGGAACCTTTTGCCTATTTCTTTTGGCAATGTTGTTTTTAAAAGACTTGTTTGTATTCTGTGAATCCATTCACGGTTTCTGGGTGGTTAGTTTGTTTGTACTTCACTTTTTATGGTGCTGTGCAGACTTCTGGAGTTTTGTTTTCTCACCTTTAAAGTTGATATTCACTATTAATACTTTCTGCCACTGTTATTTATGAGATCCTTTTCATAGATGGCACAGAAATTTGCACTCGGTAGTATTTTCAGAAGCAGTTAGGGATGGGCAGGACATATTTCAAAGTGAGGCACTGGGCATTGCTTTCTCTCTCTCCCCATCCATTTCTCTGCCCAAGACAGAAACCAAGATTTTGTTACCTATTAAGGCAAATAATCTCAAGGAGTGTGGCTGAGGAGTTGGCATGTGTAGTTACCCTATCAGATAACTATCCATCTAGGTAATTGTCCTGCACCATTTCCCTTTCCTCCAGGTCTAGAGCACCTCTGATGATCCTATTTTTGTGGCAGCACTTTCCCACATGCTTTTTTGCACTGCTCTTCAAATTCCGTATGATGTCTTTCAGAGATTCCACACAAATTCTGCTTTACTTACAAGTTCCCTTTTGTGGCTTGCTAATGGGGATGTATATATGAAGATCTAGACATGTCTATGTATAAATTTCTATTATTTATAGACTGCTTTGTCATCTTGAGATCAGAATCCCAGTTATTGTTAGTAGGCCATCCGTCCCCACCCCCCACCCCAGTGTTGGTGAGATTTGGCACTTCAGCCTGCATTTCTTTTTCATCTCTAAACCCTTCAAAAATGAAGCCAATTTGGTTATTAAGCCAGCACTGGAAATACGGGGTTCAGATAGGCAATAATAATAAAACTACATTTATTGAATACTTACCATGTCAGATATCCTTCTAATGACTATTACAGGGATTAACTCATTTAACCCTCATTAAGCCCATGACAGCTGTTCTAACTCCTATTTTACAGATAAGGCAACTGAGGCACAGAGCTATTATATTAAGTGACATAAAAGTTTGAGAATACCAGTGTTTTAAAAAGTGAAAGAATGGTGCTGGGTACTGTCAGTTTGATGAAATCTGGTTCTTGCTCAAGAGGCCCCTATTTATTGTGATTTTGTAGAATCTTTATCCTGAATTATTTCCAGATTTAAGGGGGAGGGGGAGCTAATTAGGGGTTCAGATATATATTCAGATTATATTCAGCCAAGATTTACAGACTGGAACCAACCAAAGATTCTGTAATTGAGAAGACTTTGGAAAAGGTCACCTTTCCTTTTCATCCACTTCAAGTAATGGAGCAACTATAGGAAATTGGATACTTCTTGAAGATGTTTTTAAGGAACCTTATTATTGGTATTTTCAGTTTAGGAACATTCCATTTTGATATATAAGTCTCTCTCTCTCGTTATATTTATTTTGAACTGGTGAATTAATGTTCTGCAATGTTTTAAGTAAAAACATTAACATGTTCATTATGTGTTAAGGAAAAGTTCACATTTCCTTTCTATTTGTTTTAGTACATAATACTTCTCTGAATCAATGGAGAAATGGATATTCTCCTACTTGCAAGCCTCAAATAAGGTCAGAATCTTCTGCACAGTTGTTCCAGGGAAGAAAGAAGAGACACTTGAGTGAAACAGCATTAGGTAGGTTAAAATGAAGACATATGCACTAGTATTAAAAACTGAAAATAAATTATCTTCAAAGAACCTCTGCTTCATGGAAATTTATAATCCAGAATAGTCCCTATTATACAAAATATCCATGGTCCTATGAATGCTAAACAACATATTCATGTAGTCAATTCAGAATTATTTGTGGACTGGGCATCCATCTACTTAATGACAGGGATTTCCTTCCTATATTCCCTAACTTGGGTTATCTTCTCCTGACTGTCCTGCTAGACAGAACTTAAGCCAGCATCGTGTTCTGGACTCAAAATATGTCAGTAGAGTTGCCTTACAACCATATCTAGTACTTACATGGATGCCATGTTCACTGTCTGTTCACTGAAGCTCCCTTAGGAACCTATAGTTCCAAGATGACCAACAGGTATCTTTGAAACTAGAACTCTTCTAGTAATACAAAGTGGGGTTTGTTGGAGGGATTTAGGACTATCAGTTTCCAGAGTTATTGCAAATAATGATTAAAAAATAAAACTTACCAGAAAATATACATTTTAAATGGCAACATATTTACACTTTGTTCCTGTTCATTGTTCCAATAGACAGAACACTATATACATTAGTCAAGTGTTCCCCAGATGTAGTATGTCAGTATACCGAATATTTAGAAACTGCATTCAAGATGTACTGGACTGTAATTATACTTAATGGATTTAACATATTTATCACTAATATCTCTAGAACTGCCACCGTATCAGCCCATGTCACCACCTGATAATCACTAACAGATAAGCTAGTATGGTGCAAAATTAAACTCCTAGACGCAAGCAGAGATTGCATTGTGCTTTTTAGTGCCATAATCTTAGAGACAACCAAGACACCTTAGCTTTTGAAGAACTTATATACATGTACAGATCTTCCTCTCTTGACTTAGGACATGGTGACATTCCAATAAGCCCATGATAACTTGAAAATACCTTGAGTCAAAAAAGTATTTAATAACACTAACCTACCACCCATAGCTTAGCCTCAAATGGGCTGAGAACACTTACATTAACCTAAGTTGGGCAAAATAATCTAACACAAGGCTTATTTTAAAATAAAGCACAGGGGGCTCCTGGGTGGCTCAGTGGGTTAAAGCCTCTGCCTTCAGCACAGGTCATGGAATTGATCCCAGGGTCCTGGAATTGAGCCCCACATCGGGCTCTCTGCTCAGCGCGGAGCCTGCTTCCTTCCTCCTCTCTTCTCTCTCTGCCTGCCTCTCTGCCTACTTGTGATCTCTGCCTATCAAATAAATAAATAGAATCTTTAAAAAAAAATATATATATATATAAAATAAATAAAATAAAGCACTGAAGGGCACCTGGGTGTTTCAGTTGGCTAAGCGGCTGCCTTTAGCTCAGGTCCTCATTGGGATTGAGCCCCGCATTGGGGCTCCCTGCTTGGTGGAGAGTCGCTTCTCCCTCACCCTCTCCCTGTCACTCTGCCTACTTGTGCTATTTCTGTCATATAAATAAAATAAAAAATAACAGTAATGTGTTGAATATCCCATGTTAATTTATTGACTACTGTACTGAAACAGTATGACTTGTTGTATGGGTAGAGAATGGTTGCAAGTGTACTGATTATTTATCTTCATGATCACATGGCTGACTGGAAGTTGTGGCTTGTTGCTGCTGCCCAGCAGAAGTATCCTGTTGCATAATGCTAGCCCAGAAAAAGGTCAAAATTCAAGGTATGATTTCGACTAGACGCCCTGTCACTTTTGGACCATCATAAAGTTGAAAAATCCTAAGCTGAACCATTGTAAACTGAGGGCTGTATATGTATCAACACACAGAAGATACTTGTCTCTCTTAATAAAACCCACTATGAATTCACATTACCTAAGATATAAAATGTTTCACTTGAATTGATCTAACTTCAAGTTTGATGGAAATACAGGAAGAGAAATAGTAAGATGCTATACTACAAGAGCTAACTAGATAACTCCCTAATATGCAGAACACCTTAACAAATGTCGTGAAAAACAAACTCTTCCAGACTGCAAGAAACCTAAAAGACAATAACCAATTTCAGTATATGGATCCTGATTTGAAGAATCTACTAACCATAAAGGACAGTTTTTAGCAACTAGAGAAATGTAAATATGGACTGGGTATTAGATTTTACACTACATAGGAAAATGCTTTTTAAGTACAGAAGTAAAATAAGGGTGGTAAAGTGAATAAATAAATACATATTCACAAATAGGGGATCAAAATAAATGGAAAAAGGAAACATGGAAGAAACAGAAAATACCAAGAATAGCCACAAAGTTCTAATCAATATCCTGAGCGAAAAAGAGAAATTCCATCTATAAAATAAGGACAGTATAAATGAGTGACAGACCAAGAACTTTCAGTAGAAAAAGTCTCAAGTAGAATGGTCTGAAGATCAAGTTAAGGATATCTCCCAGAAATCAGAACAAAAAGTCAAAGATAAAAGAAAAGTAGAGAAAATTAAGGGCTAAGTCTTTGGAGGTTAACTTCCAAATAATAAGCATTACAGAAAACATGAACAGAATAAAGAGAAGGGATGAGATTTTTAAAAATGAGATGTACTGGATAAAAACTTGCCAGGGCCCCTGAAAGTGGAAATAATTGTGACAGATCTGTGGGTAAGATTTCTTTTTCATTTCCTTAAATTTCTGATACATAAATTTTAAAAAAGAAAATCAAACATAAGGAATTATGTTACCTAAGCAGGAAAGTAATTTTAATACCTATTTAATGTTAATGTATAACATTATCCATGGTTCTTTCCATGTCAGGAGAAAGAACCAGATTTGAAGAATTCGCTTTTCAACGCACAGAACCAGGATCCCATAGCAATTTTACTGCTGTTACTAATGTCAATGTTATATCAAGAACCCAGAATTCATCATCACAAGTAGGTTTTTTTGCATATTGAACTCTAAAACTGCTTTATAGACTTAAAACCGGCTGATAAACTAGAATATTTTGTTAATCTGTAAACAACAGCCTTACTTTGCTAGCACATATTGGCTTATTTAGGAATATCTTATTAGGTAACGATAAATTTGATTAAACTATTTTTTTTTAAACTAGTGAGCTAATTACTCAGTAATCCTTGATTATGGCATTTTATTTTCTTGTGTGAAAAACTATTATTAACTGTTCCTACTCCTTACCATGAAGCTTAGTAAAAATCCAGCACTCATATTGTTCTTATGCTTTTATCATCTGGTCAGAGAACACAGGTTAAAAGGCAAAAGGATTTACAAAAAACTGTAAAGCTCAAGGACCAGGAACACATACATGAAAATTATAAAAATGATCTTTGCTAAGTTAACACACCCAAGTATTCTCACAGTCTTTCCTAATAAGGAAGTGTGTTTGTTAAACGGTCATTTTCTTGATATTTAGGGGACTTTATGGTAACCTTCTTTGATAAGAACTTTGAAACTTAAGGTATTCGTATTTTTATGGTCTTATAAATAAGTTTATATGTATGCAGACACAAATGTACACTGCATACCTGACAGAAGGAACTGTGTTGTTTTATACAAGATAGGCAGTGTTCTTGTTTTTGTTAACATTTTATACTCAGGCCTATCATAACATATTTATCAAACACTTATAGTATGCCTCATGAGAAGAGGGCGTCTTATAAAACTACTGTGACCCTACTTTGCAGAATACTGCACGACGGAGACTGAGAAGTGAGAGCTCTTACGACATAGATAATATTGTGATTCCCATGTCATTAGTTGCCCCAGCTAAGTTAGAGAAACTCCAATACAAGGAAATACTTACTCCAAGGTATGTATACTTACATCTTTCTATTTTCTTTCTTCCTTTTCTTGAATAAACTTAAATTTTCAGACTGAAGTTAAAATTTTAATTAATTAAAGGAAGATGCTCCTCTCTCCCTTCTTCCACTTGTAAAACCATGGAGGGAAAATGGTGAAAAAACCCTTTATATTACTCATGCTGAAAAAAAAGTGCCATATATTATCACTTTGTCAATTTTTATGAAGAACTAGGAATTCCTAAGACTGACTGACTCTGCACTCTTAAGTCTTTTATATAGTAATATTTAGTTATTATATTTATATATATATATATATATATATATATATAAAAAATATGGCACAAAAAGGTACTTTAGGGATGTAAATAAGTATAACAAGAAGTAATCCTTGATCTTTAAAATGGAGTTTTGCACAAGATTGCAAAAGCGTTCAAAGAAAGTAACTACCTTTGCAAGGAATATTCACATTATAAGACGGTAAGACTTGTCAAAACAACAAAAATTATGATTTTGAGGTATTGTTGCCAAGTCAGCAACAGATTAGTAGGAAGATCTGGGAAGACGTCATGAAGAATAGTTTATTCACACAGGGAAACCGCAAAAAGGTACACAGACAAGTGTGCAAGGCTAAACGGGAGATAGATTTTGTGTAGCGTGATGAAGTTATGGCTAGAAAAGAAATCAGTACCAGATTATAGAGGTCCCAGAATGCCACACACAGATCTGCTTCCTACTGGCACTGAAGTTAGTCAGTTGTTTTTTTTTTTTTTTTTTTAAGATTTTATTTATTTATTTGACAGAGAGAAATCACAAGTAGCTGGAGAGGCAGGCAGAGAGAGAGGAGGAAGCAGGCTCCCTGCTGAGCAGCGAGCCCGATGCGGGACTCGATCCCAGGACCCTGAGATCACGACCTGAGCCGAAGGCAGCGGCTTAACCCACTGAGCCACCCAGGCGCCCATCAGTTGTTTTTTTTAAGCAACAATAAAAGTAGTTTTTTAAGAACGTGAATTTGGCAGCAGGAAGTAGAAGAGGTTGAAAACAGAGATAAAAGCTCACTGACAACTACAGTAATTCCTACCATCTCTATTCTAGCTGATTTTCAAATTTCCTTATCCCTAATTACTTTGAGGTACTAAGAGCTCTTAAGAGGTGCCTGGGTGGCTCAGTTGGTAAAGGGACTGCTTTCAGCTCAGGTTATGATCCTGCAGTCCCGGGATCGAGTCCTGCATTGGACTCCCTGATGGGCAGGCAATCTGCTTCTCCCTCTGCCCCTGCCCCTTCTCATGCTCTCTTTCTCTCTCTCAAATAAAGAAAATCTTTTTAAAAATTTTTAAAAAGCTCTTAATACTGTACAAGGTATATGAGAAATCCTACAGAGAACCTGTTGAGACCTTCTACATAAAAGAAGTAACATTTGTGGTTATGATGTTCTGCAGCAATGATGTTTTTCAATGTACTTTGGAAGGCTGGAGCTGGCTGGTTGGGTTGGTTGGTTAAATACAAAGGAATTCTGTGGTTCAGTAGTTAAACCTGAGAGACCATGACGGGTGTCTTCACACAAATTGGCAAATGCTCAAGTCAGAGCTCTCTTCCCCCCAACCTCCCCAACCCACATACTCCATACTCCAACCCCCCCCCCAAATGTCCTCCCGCCTCCCTGCCAAGCCACTGTAGCACCAGCTACTGACTGAATTCAAAATTGGTACATTCTTAGGTATAGAATGCAGCTATGCAGAAGAGACCGTTTACTCTAAGGCCAAAAGTCTCACCTTCTCATCTTTTTTTTCATAACACAAATTGTTCTCTTTAAAAAGAAAAAGTATGAAAATACAACCATTTGAATTAATGGAAGCCCCGAGAAAAGAAAACATTACTTCATTGGCTGTGCTTAGAGAATATAATTGCTACTCTTAGCTAACAAAAGCTGAAATTGGTTTGTATCTTCAACAGCTGGAGGATGGCTGTTCTTCAGCCTTTGGAAGAATACCATGTAGGTGAAGAGGTAAGTTTCCTTTCACTTATGGATAATTGCACTTTATATATTATGAAGCCTGCTTAAATTTGGTATTTGAGGAACTAAAGTGAAATATATAAGCTCCTTAACATATACTGATTTTAACATATACTGATATTTTTTCACTTATGAAAACAAAATTCTTCATTAAGGATATTAGTTTCATAAGGAAAACGTTTTTGTGCAAATTTGCAAAGACAATTTATGAAGAAATGTAGTAAAAACACAAATCATTTGCTTACATAAATTGCTGAAATACTGAATTTACATAAATATCTATATTCATTCCCAGTATTAGTCATATTTTCCTGCATGAAGAGATATAGTCTTAATATTTAAGCCTACAATACCACATTCAAAACGTTGGGAGCAAACGGCTTTTGATTTTGGAAACCTTTGGACTTGAGAAAGTAATGTGAACATGATAGATACATCACATAAGACATAGAGGGAGTTTAGAATAGATTGTTTCTCAGAAAATAGTTCTAGAATTTGGCCAGATCAGGCTATGTCACCGAATGAATTAGGAACACTTACTGTTTCAGAGTTCAAGAACTGCAGGAAAGGGACGGAGAGCCTGTATGGGTAAAACTTCCATTAAGACAAGAACAATTTCATGGAAAAATACCAAATAACTAGACTAATTTGAAGGTGATATTCTGCAGTAGCAATATAATATAAGGCATTTTCTGTCATAATCTTTCTAGGCCCACGGACTCTGTTTTACAACCTCCAGTAATAACTTTTTAATGCCCTCCCTCCTTTAACGTGCTCTTCTCTAGTTTAAAAGGAGCCTAGCCAGGAAACCCAGATTCTTAAACTACTGTCACTGAAGTCTTAGAATTCCAGATAAATCATTAGTTAAATGAATTTTCTCTCCTCAGTTTTACTTTTCTTTGCTATTAACATTCCTAGAACAGTATATTCCATAAAGGGCAATCAATATAAACCTTTGAATGAATTAAGCATTAAGAATTTTTTAACGCAAAGCACTGTGAACCTATCTGTAATCTAGATAAGTCTACAAAATGACAGATTAGGGAAAAAGTTCTCAAAGAAAAAACAAAAAGTTAACTCCCTCTATTTTGGAATTTGACACTCATAACACTTGTTCTCTGAATTTAGATTTACTTTATAATTTTCTTCCTACTTTGTTCTCTTGATGAGGAATTGACACCTGTTCTCATATTTCAAAATGTTTCTGATAAAAGAAAAACTTTATTTCTAATTCCAGGTAGAAGATCTTTCTGATGAAGTCTTCTCCCTAAGACACAAAAAATATGAAGAGAGAGAGCAAGCCAGATGGTCACTATGGGAACAAAGCAAGTGGCATAGGAGAAACAGCAGGCAGGTGTTATCAATTTACAACCCCAAACCATGAAATCCATGTAGAATCAACAAAAATTCTGCATGACTAATGAGAGATACCTCTCAAAATGAAGAATAACATCCGTTATTTTTTACTAGAAGCAAAACACGGCATTTACTGAGTACATTTAAAATATATTTGGCTAATTACAGTGATGAGATGCATTTCTATATTTTCCTCCACTATTTCCTCATGTTTATTGTTAGCCTGAGGAATAGATTTAACTCCTCAAATAATGTGGAAATCCTCCCTAGATAAAGTAGGTCCTTTCAGTATACTCTAACAGCAGACCTAACACTAGGGATTAGAATCTGGGTGATCTAGTTTAACATAATAACCACTTAAAAAACACGTTCTTAAAAAAATTTTCTCAAGAAACATATCTAGTCTAAAAAGCAGATGGTCTAAAATACTTTGAAAATATGACTTTGGGGGGAAAGAAAACCCTAAAAACATAATTAGTAATTATATATTTGAGAAAGTCCATGGTATTTTATATTTACATTTGATTGTGTTTTAATATAGCCAAAACACACAGAGCAAGATCATGTTCAAGTCTGGTAGTCCACTAAATTTAGTGTGGGACTCATTTACTTAGTGCAGGTGACCCCTGAACACAGGTTTGAACTTTATGAACTATATGGGTCCACTTATACATGGACTTTTTATAGTACAGTCCTATAAATGTGTAACATTTCCTTTTTTCTAGCTTACTTTACTGTAAGAATATAGTATATAATAAATATAACATACAAAATATGTGAATTGCTTGTTTACATTATCGGTAAGGCTTCCTGGAGTAGAGTAGTAGGCTATTAGTAGTTACGTTTGGGGAGAATCAAAAGTTACATGCAATTTTTGACTGCATAGCAGGTTTGGTGCTAACCCCTGTGTTATTCAAGGGTCAGCTGTATTTTTCTTTGCCTTTTTTTTTTTTTTAAAGACTTTATTTTTAAGTAATCTCCCCAAACCCAACTTGGGGCTACAACTCACAACCCGGAGATCAAGAGTCACAAGCTAGACCGATTGAGCTAGGCACCCCTCAGCTGTTGTTTTTAAAACACATTTCTCTGTTTAGGTCTCAAAATACTAGATTTGTATTAGATCCTTACTCTAAGAGCTGTTTTCACACACACACACACACACACACGAGACTCAGTTCTCAACTTTCTCCACATTCCAAAGATACAACTTTCTGGAAGTAAAGAGGAAAATGTGAATCAAGTCCTACAGGGATGACATTGTAACAGAGAATTCTCTGGGAACTCAGCAAGACTGTAGAAGTCAAGTAACTCTCCATTCTCATTTAAAAACAAAATAATAACAACAAACCCCAAACTCAAACCCACTACTACAATTTGGCAAATTCATAGAGTATTATTTCTAAGATGCTGTTTAAGTCTTTGAGGTAACATCAGCACGATCAGCAGATGAATTTTTAAAAATCTTCTGAGCAGGACTGTTTAAAGAAAAGCTACGAAATTCAATTGATTTAGTAACACCTTGGGGTTGTTCATAAAATGTTAAGACCTGAAGAAGTAACAAATATTTTCTTGATTTTCTTGCTAGAGCCTACAGTAAAAATGTGGAAGGACAGGACTTGCTTTTGAAAGAATACCCTAGTGACTTCAGTGGCGGCCAGCACTGTGCTGCTGGAAGTCCTGCTGAGCTCTCTTCAGAGAGCCAGGATCTTGGTGCACAGGGCTCACCTTCGTTAAATGAAAGTCAAGAAATCAAGGTAAGTGGAATATATACAACTAGTTAAACCTCCTTTTAAATGCCTTTTAATTTTTTAAAAGGCTGTGTGTGTAGAAAGTGCTTGTTGCAAATTATTATGTAAGAAATCAGAGGGTATGTATTCAAGTGTTCTAGTTCCGTCACTAATACATACTTTATCTTTTCCTTAAAGTGTAAGTATCTAATTTCACATACTCGCTTCTCTGAAGCGAGAATTCTATCCAAGCTTCACTACAAAACCAACCTATTAGAGAGAGCAGCACCCTGTCTGTGACACAGTAAATGCTAGCTGCTATTTCTCTTCTTTTTCTAAGAGATTTTTACCTGTCTCCCCATAGATCCAGTTCTTACCTCACAGGGAGTGTTTTTCTAACACAGCCTCTATATGTTTTTGCACCGTTCTTCATAAGGAGGTATTGGAAAAGAACAAGATCTAGAATGGAGATCAGAAACTGTAGAAAGTTTGGGGAAGGTAGAGTCAATACGGTGTCTGTAATAATTATGGGCCAAAAATGAAGACATGAAAGTAGGGAATCAAAACACACTTGAAAGGGGCTTTCTGAACATACTCCGATGCTGAAAATGAAAACTGATGCCCTACAACAGTGTCTCCTCTTTGTGGAAGGGCACAGTGAAAACCTAATTCCCAAAGGTCTTTAAGCAATTCCCAGTAACGACCCATTTGAGTTGCTAGATATTCAGGTCGAAATGAGTTTGCATTTATGCGCTAAAGAACAAAACAGGAATTACAAAATTGACATTTAAGGATCATTTGATACGTGAATTTAAACAAATCAGTTGAAACTTAACTGAAAATGTTCTCTCTCTCAGTCTTTGTGGTGGGAACGACGGACTTTTCCGCTGAAGGACGAAGACACAGAAGCCTTACTATGCCAGGATGAAAAGAAGGATCACAGTGAAAGTTTGAGCCCAGCCTCCCGTGGTGAAACCTTCTGTCCCAGTGCCCCAGAGAACAGTCACCATCCAAAAAGGCAGGCAGACGAAATGGAAGAGTACAAACCTTTCGGTCTAGGACTTACTCATATTAAAAAAAATAGGTGACAGGGAACAGGTTTAAAAAAGTATGTACGTGAATGGAAAACAGGGGGGAAAAAAAAAGCCCTGCTTTCCATCCCCCACCCCTTCAGTCACAGTTCCAGAGTAAGAGCATGTACTGCATGTATTAATCTTTGATGCTGTTATAAAACAGGCAAGGTAGGTCTTTTTCCTTCTTGAACCACAGGAATAACTAGCTTTTCACCTACAAGACAAGTGCTAGTCTTTTGTGTTTATGATGCAAATCACAAGCACCAAAAAATTAACTGCTGCAATCTGTTGTTAAATCACATTACTGGGTAAATGACTTTTCAAAGACTTTTCTGTGTGTGTGTGTGTACACACACACATACATATACACCTGTGCATCAAACGACAACTCTTTCCTGTACATTTCTATGTAATTTCTAGGGTGATTCATTAAAATTACTTCAGAAATATATTATACACATATGTGTGTATAGCGTATACATACCTATATACACAATCATTTTTAAAAACACTCGCAGTGACCACTCCACTTGAAAATGCATGTATGAACTACCCCATGAAATGTAAGCTGTACCCTAAACAAAGCACAGGTTCCAGTGATAATAGGTATCTAAAAGTCTTGGCTATGGGGAGATAATTTTTTAAAAAACACGTTTAACCAATAGAAGTTATTTATGGAAATTTCTATACAAGATAACACAATATGCCTTTATCTAAAATCACTGTTATCTGTTAGACTAAGGGTTACTTTCCATTCGCTCCTAACAGATGAAGGAAGACAAAGTAGAGTTAAATATTGGTCTCTTTGAAAACCTGAATTTTATCTATTTTATGTATCTCATGGAGAGAAGACACCAACTTAAAATAAGCAACAGGAAAGTCCTATCAGTATATAACAGTATAAAAAACTGTTGTATTTCTAGTTAATTTGGTTATTCCTTACTCTAGCTCACTCAATTCAAATAAGCATCTATTCTTACTTGTATCTTAGAGTGAGAAAATTTTTCAAAGGATAACGCTTCAATACTGAATACAGGAGGGTACATTAAGGAAAGTTCCTTTTGAAGCTAACACATAACTTTCTCTATGTAAAAGCTGAGGCAATTTCTCTCATATTAAAAAAAAAGGTTATTCAAGTTATACTACCCATAGAACTGACAATCCTGGCCATCTGGCCTAGTCGGGGGGGGGGATTTGACACTAAGTTTTTTGTTAGGGATTGGAAATTATACTAGTCCCTTTAAGGAAGGAAAAAAATGCAAATTCAATACTGACAAATTTTTGCTGTAGTTTTACTGTACATTTATTTTTAAAAAAGGAAACAAAAGCCAGACAAACCCAAGTTGTCTAGGCAAATAAGCTCAAATCTTTGTCATGTCCGACATTATAATCTTCTATGTAAGTTTTTTAATTAAAGTTATTTCTATATGCCTCGTGTGGTCTGATTTGATTAAACGCCACCTATTCACGGCACAAACCTTTCCTAAGTCAAAATAAAAGGACAAATTTTTATCTTGTAGGATAGAAAACACCAAGGAAGCTCTCATGTGGAAGCGTTCATGTTCTCATTTTTCAAACCTTATTTCTTAAAACTCATAGTAGCCTAAAGAAGTTTAATGACACTAGTTTACTGTTTACTTCCTGCCATACGTATTATATAGCAAGAGTACTGGCAAGAATGAAGTAACAGATAACACATTTGTGGTCAAAGTATAATCTGGGACACAGTTTTAAGTATTTAGTGTACGGATTAACTCTGTACCTTGTCATCTTTTGGCCTACCTCGTCTTTGCTGGATTAATATAATATATATCCTTGGGGTCAAATCCATAGTATCCAGAATATCCTCAGCCATCTGGTTCTGCTTTAGCGTAAAATTAGACTGCAAATAAGACAATGTTACATAAAAGAGGCTTCCTTTGCCTATCTACATCCCAAGGGCTCCATCTGTTAAAAAAAAAAAAAAAAAAGTACAAACCCAGAACTGCTGTGCCCCACTGGGTTCTTTCAATGGGACCAAGCTGTTGCTGAGCTCTAGTATCTTCATTTTTTAAATGGGGACAAAAGTGCCTGTTCTGCTACTCTTAAGACTGATTTATGCATTTAATGAGCTTATATTGAAGGACTTTATAGGCTACAAAATATAAATGACAGCTACTTTGTATTGAGCATCAATTCTACTATAGTTCTGGAAATAGTAGCAGAAGCTTTACAGATAGCCTATGATCTCTCTTAATGCTCAATATAACCTTACATGGTTATTATAATTATATTCAATGTATAAATCAGTTAACAGATACTCAAAGAGACTGGTTGATTTGATTTGCTGAAGTCAAATAAGTCAAATAGTTGGAAAGGAGAGGAGTCCAGATTCAACTCCATAGTACTTCCAAATAGAAGCTTTCCTTTCCTTTCTGCTCAAAGCTAGCACAAGATTATTGTTAAGAAAAGGAACGGGTGGGATCACTGTATAACTTGCCCCTCCAGCAGAGCTGACAAAGAAAACAACTTGATAAAATCTCTATTTGTAATTTTAGAATAGTCCACCTGAAATACACTGTTTTTACAGTTTTTATGCATCAAATATAAGGTGCAAAGTAAAAGACCGATGTTAAAGAAGCAAGAATACAGTGCGCTATCCTAAGCAGATTCAAACTTAGATTTTTCACAAGTTCCATTCTACTCCTGTTATCATGCGCACAGACAAATCAAAATAACACGAAACAGGGATAAGGACTTCCTTTGCTTTGGAAAACCAAGAAAAGAGAAGATTTAAAATGCAGAAAAAAAACATCTTTTTTCATAGTAGCTAGTACACCTTCATTAGGCTTTAAGACACACTTCTGTTCATAACCTTAATACAGCCATATTTTTACTTTATAAAAATCAAGTCTCCCAGTAAAAACGGTATTTTACCACACTAATCTTTAAATTCTATCACTAAAAAGGTAGTTATACACACCAATTTCTAACCTCTTGGAACGTTCTGCAGAATAGATTTTAGTCACTGGAATGAATAGCTGCTCAGTAAAACAGCACTGCTTCAACTGTGATAGGATTCAATAGTCAATACTCTTGTCTTCCAGTAAAAAAGAATTCACATGAGCATAAACACTGGACTCCTTGTGGTTTCATCGATCAAGAGAACGTTTCTGAGCAGCTTCTGAGCAAACATTTCTTAACAGGTTGATCACAGATCTGGGGTCATCGCTCCTCATAATGGCACTGCCAGACACAATCATGTTAGCTCCTGCCTGGAAGAAGTAAACATTCAGGTTATGCTTCAAAGGAAGATGCACAGAGGCTTAAAACAGAATTTCTGGATTAGAGTATCTACCCTTGCACTGTCAGTGCTTGAACATACGAAAGCTACCTTGAGATGACAGACTTAAGCAATCTAGTTCAATGAAGATAAAGTTGAAATACTTACCAAGTGAAGATACCAAGTTATTTTTAAATGGGTTTATGAAATCACAGACTTGTGACCACCTTTAAAATAAGCAACACTGTTGCACCTTTGCTAATAATTTAGAAAAAGCTGTAAAAACCTTTAATCCTCAATTCTATTAAGGTTACTCCAAAATATGCCAATGCTGACCCAGCTATTAAGAAAACAAAGTATCGGGGCGCCTGGGTGGCTCAGTGGGTTGGGCCGCTGCCTTCGGCTCAGGTCATGATCTCAGGGTCTTGGGATCGAGTCCCGCATCGGGCTCTCTGCTCAGCGGGGAGCCTGCTTCCCTCCCTCTCTGCCTGCCTCTCCATCTACTTGTGGTTTCTCTCTGTCAAATAAATAAAATCTTAAAAAAAAAAAAAAAAAAAAAGAAAGAAAACAAAGTATCTTTTAATCTTTATGTAGTTGACCCTTGAATAATGCAGGGGTCAGGGGTACTGACCCACGGTGCAGTCAGAAATCCACGTGTAACTTTTGACTCCCCCAAATCTAACTACTAATCACCTCCTATTAACTGGAAGCCTTACCAATAACATAAATAGCTGATTCATAAATACTTTGTAAGTTACATGTATTATGTACTATATTCTCATAATAAAGTAAGCTAAAGAAAAGAAAAATTGTTAAAAATTATATGGGAAATACAATACTGTAAAAAAGGACCCATGCAGTTCAGACCCATGTTCTTCAAGAGTCAACAGTATATGAATTGGTAGACAATTACTGCTAAAATGTGAAACTATAAAATATGGCAACATTAAATTTTCTCATTTTGATGTCAGAAAGAATGAAACACGTTTTAATGCATGCTTCACTGCATCCCACAAAGACTTTGAAGGGTTTAAGAAAGACTTTTGAGATACTTCTTAATGTGGAAGCCAAGAAATCACAGAGAAAAGCATATAAGGTAAGTCCAAATTTAGTTCTGAGCTCCCCGGATTTGACTCGAGGAGGGAAAGCCAATCTGTCCTGTGATCTGCTTCCAGAACAAAGTATCAGGAAGCTACTGGGAGAGGCCCTGGAAGGGAGGAAAATTCTCCCAAGAGACACTGTCATACAGCACACTGCATCTCCAAAGACAATTCTCATAAAAATGAAAACAAGCATTAGTTTTATAGGATTACAGCGTAACATGTAAGCAGGAAAAGCCCAGCAGCAAAAACACAGTTCAGTGAAAAGTGATCAAAGGATATATGCTCACTAATTGTTTGGTCCACTCCTCTTTCGTAGATATCTCACAGCCAAGCTTTTGAGAAGTACCAGGCAGAAAAGTATGGCATTTATACAAAACACTGAAAGTGCAGATTAGAGCATGTCACTTAACAAAAATAGACCATATAAACTTTAATGGCCTGCAGTATTACCGAAGGGGCTGGCACCCCCCCCACCCCGTTTTTTAAAGGATTTATTTTTCAAAGAGAGAGCATGAGCAGGAGGGGCAGAGGGAGAGAGAGAATCTTAAGACGACTCCACACTGAGCGTGGAGCCCAACACAGGGCTTGATCTCACAACCCTGAGATCATTTGGCTGGCACCCTCTTATGAAACTGAGGGCCTAACCGGCTTGGCCAGTTACTTGGGAAAACTCATCCCACCTCTACATAGAGAATCCTAACCCTAACGCTAACGCTAACCCTAACCTAGATTTCCACCAGAAACAGCTCAGTTCTTGCAAGGGACAAACTAGTAACTAATACACCTCAGTTACACAAAATAACCATCTTTTCCCCTTATAAGCAGGTATGTTTTCTTTCGGTGTTTTGGAAAAATGTCTTGCTCCAAGGCCTAGAACTTAGTAATTTTGGAAAGGCTGGCATTAAGCATATTCTTTAAAAAAACAAAACAAAACAAAAAAACAAAACCCAGAAACAAAAACCGAAAAACTTCCTTCGGCATCACTCAGATAGCTGGTACTTACTTCTTAATGAACGTGTAACTGAGAATATATCACTTACTGCTCTTCATTTTCATAGTTTTACATTTGAATAAGAAAAGTGTTCTTCCCAGAAAGAAAGGCAATTTAGGAAATGAAGGGGAAATCTCTTTGGCACACAAGACAACATCCTACTAGACACATTTGAAAGGAAACGGGTCTGGGTCACAGCTGCGGAGCAGTCTCACCTCTGCACATTTATGGATAGTGTCAGGGCCTACTCCACCATCGACTTCTATGTCCAAGGATGGGAACTGGGTCCTCAACCAATGAACCTAGATATACACGAAAAAACAAGTGACTCCTATGGTGGATACATGGGGGGGAAACAAAACCAAATAAACAAAAAATCAGAGAGCCATCATCAGCCGCTGCAACACAACTCCAAATATCTCACACAGTATTTATTTATTTGTTTACTTACTTATTTAGTTATTTTACGTGATCTCTATACCCAACGGGGGGCTCGAACTCAGAACCCGGAGATCAAGAGCTGCATGCTTAGCCAGGCACCCCATCACACAGATAACTTTGTATGAATACAAACGACAATTGGGGATACTTTCCTTTTTCATATACTGAAACAAATTCAGTTTCATAAAAGCAAGGCTTGTTCTGTTTGGGAAACAGCATTCAGTCTGTCATGCCTTTGCAGCGAATATACCTCATGCCAATAAGACAAACACAAAACCCTACTACGCAATGAAAAGAGATCTCCCAAGAGGTCTGAAGGCTACAAAGATAACAGCTTTGAAAGAAAATGTCAAGATGAAGATGTTAAATTTTTTTCCTCATTTCCAAACCTCCATCTTTTAGGGCACCTCCTGTCACACCATATTACAGTGACCTGTAGGCCTCCCTCCCACATCACCTTCAGAGCGAGACAGGTCTAAAATACACAAGCGGTTCAATGTACGCTTACTGAATGAGCACAAACAACAAAAGCCTCACCCCCAAATGAAAGAGTTTTTTACCTTTGGCATCATATCTTCCATGAATTTCTGTCCTCCAAACCCAGGTTCCACTGTCATAACCAAGGCCATATCTATCTGATTAGCCCATGGTGCCAAATACTCAACTGTGGTTCCCGGTTTGATGGCAAGGCCAACCTATAATAACAGAGACAAATTTGCTACATCACATTAGCAATTCTTTACATATTTTATAACTGTGTACATCAGACCCAGTAGAAGTATCTACTCTTAGAGAACAGAACAGACACAGACAGGGAATGCATAAATTATTCAGATTACAAGTACTTTTTTAAAGTCAACAAGGCTACCCCCATGTAAATGTTTCTAAAAGGCAGTCATTTTCAGGAAACATGAGTGGAATCTAGAAATCCTGTCTCCCAAACAAGTTATACTTAAATGCTGGTTTCTCAGCTGAAGAACAGCTGCCGCAGTCCGGTCTGGTCCGCCGATCACTTCTGGTCTTCCACCCAAACGTCCACAGTGACAGCGAACGGCAGAGAATGTTACAGTCCCTGCTGCCTTCTCACCTTCATCCCATTCTCCCGAATGTCTTTAATCAACGCCCCTGGGTTCTCAGTAGCCTCAAGATGAAAGGTATATTGATTGGCTCCCGCCACGGCCATTGGTTTGACCCACTGTTCCGGCCTGGACACCATCATGTGCATGTCTAGAAAGGAAAGACACAACTCCTAAATATTACTGAAAGGAAACTACCTGGCTCAGATAACTGAAGCCAGCCCACCGTTTTTGCTGCTTTGGATAATGAACTATTTGGCACTAAAGTAATTCTTAAATAATTACCCTTCTGTAGCTAGACAGGGCTTTGGTTAAACTCACTTACCAAAAAAACCCTACATTTTTCCACCCAAAGCATACGGTGCTGTATATGATAAGAACTAGAACTCAGGAAACCTAGGTCCAGGAAATGCCACTCTAAAAAACTTTTAAAAAGCTCTATTATCTATGTAGACTTAGTTCCTCATCTATAAAATAAAAGAGCTAAATTAAATGATTCTACCAATATCTTAATGGGGCACTTACTGCACCATTAACTGCTCGAGGCCCCAGGGACAGTGCAAAACCAGATGGACAGAAGCCTCTGCTGACATGGGGCTTACATTCTTAGTAGGGGAGACACACCATAAAGAAAAGAAGTAAACACAGTACGCACTGGCATGGGAGTTAATACAGCCAGTGTGGCCGGCTGCGGGGCCGGGGGGGAGGGGGGGAGCCCTGCAAGGGGAGGGGAGAACAGGTAAGGTCAAAGGGGCACAGGGTGGGTAGACTCAGGACAGAGCTCTGAAGCCACTGGGCTTGACTCTGAATGAGACGGGGGGACGTGGTGGGATCTTGAGCGAAATGCCAAGATCTCACGGAGAAGGCCACGGCGGTCACCCAGGGAAGCAAGGACAACAGCAGCCACCGAGGCTGGTGAGAAGCGGAGGGCTTCTGGCTCTGCAGCAGCGGCCGGCCAGCCGGAGGGGCCGTGGGCTACCACGGCGGCCGGTGAGGGGGCAGGGGCCAGGAACGCGTGGGAGAAACTGCAGGTCTGACCGCATCCTAACCAGAGAGCTCATCACAGAGACAGGCTAGGGGACACAGGGTGGCCTTCCGTGGGATCCGGACTTCAAACACAGGAGCAATTAATGAGAAGAAGGTGGCTTAAAAGAGGCTGAATCAAGAAATGCTGCTGTCAGGAAGAAAACAGTAAATATTCCTCTGCCAGATGGATGTGCTAAGAAGAGTTGTCAGACTGTTTGTTTTTTGCCAGAGGACGCATACTTGATACAGCTGAGCTCGAGTGAAAAAAAAAATTTCTAGTATTCCAGAACTCGACTAAGACCATAAAATGCAATACTTTGAAAACTATCAGGAAAAAGAGAATACTGCTTGACAAATGAAGCCAAGGTTAAAGTTTGTATTTCCAAACTAACAAAAGTAACAAAAATAAAACCTAGATTAATAGGTAAAACGTTGTTTTTAAAAGACAGACTCTATTTGGTGTTCATTTCTTTGTGTTCTAAACAATAAACAGCAAGGGAAAAAAAAATCAGTCTGCTTTAAAATATCTAGTTTACTCGTTTCTTAAGTTACCAGACTGCTATGTTGTGCACTCTCCAGTATGCAGGCCCCATGGGCAGCCCTCACTGGACAATCTCCAGTGTTCAGAGAGCCACGGGTCAGTGGAACTGCCTATAGTTAATATACTGAGGTCAGCAGTTCTCAAACATTCCGTCATCAGTCTTCCATCAAGAATTACTGACAATTCCTGAAGTGCTGCTGATGTGGGCTATATTTATAAATATTTAAAATGTATTAGAAATTCAAACTCAGGGCACCTGGGTGGCTCAGTAGGTTAAAGCCTTCAGCTCAGGTCATGATCTCAGGGTCCTGGGATCGAGCCCCACATTGGGCTCTCTGCTCAGGGGGGAGCCTGTCTCCCCCTCTCTCCCTCTGCCTGTCTCTCTGCCTACTTGTGATCTCTGTCTGTAAATAAATAAATAAAATCTTAAAAAAATATTCAAACTCCGAAATGTTTAAGTGTCTACTTATTAATTCACTTAAAAATAATAAGCAATAATAAATCTATCACGTTGATATAAGAGTGACGCTATTTTACACTTTTGTTAAGTTCCTACTGTCTGGTCTGACAGAAGACCTCTCTATTTTCACATCTGCTCTGCGTTCAGTCGGTTGCATTATGTTGTTTTATGTGAAGGGAAAAAAGTACACGGAAAAGGGAGGGGCACAGTTATTTCAGACTAGTGCAGATATTCTTCTATTTCTACCTCAAGACTTGACAAGTAGGACTTTTATAAAGGTTAGCTGCAATGTGGCATCTGTAAACTCTCCCAGTCTGCACTTTGTTACACTGAAAGCTGTGGGCCTATCCTAATACACTTTAAATGGATCTTTTAAGTACCAGTTCACTGACTGACACAGATCTTCCAAAGAGTGACACATTTCACTATATTCTATCAGAAAATCCCACTTGTTAATATCACTACAGATTTTATCGGAACAGCTGTAAATAGCAGAAAGCTACTGACCTCACAGAGGCAGACACAATTTTTCAAAATTCCAATTTTCACTTGCAAGCTCTAACTTTATCAGTGGAAACAAAAATGAGGCATCTCCCTTGAAGTGACAGGCTAACTCAGTTATTTCAAAGAAAATGGCAGTAAGATACCGGAGTCTGATAACCACAGTTCATCTGCCGGCTGTTCATTCAAGTGAAAATAGTGTTGGTGAGAAAGGCGGCCAGTCAGTTCACAGCTCAGGGTGGTGCAAGTGGTTTTCCTTGAGAAAACCATCATCACCCCGTACGCAGGAGAAATGCTTCATATGTACTTCCCATTCTGCCACACAGAGTAGTAAAAGAAACTCACCTAAGTATCAAGATTTACGGTAGTTAGTAATCAGTACTGATTCTTCAAGGATATTTACTATGAAATATCAAGGATATTACTATGATATTTACTATGAACAAGGATATTTACTATGAAGGCTGACGAAGAGTAACACAGAAACTCCTTGGATCCTTCAATACCATTGCTCTGATTCGGGCCACACAAACTCACCACCGCTTTTGTACTATCAGTATAAAAAATGGCAAATAACACTATCTTATGAAAACAGTGTTCGCCTCCTGTTCCATCTGCAAGGGATTCCTGTGGGTGCTCAGACCATACCCGAAGACCACGGATTTAGAGAACCGCAAAACAAAAAGAACAAGAACACAAAACCAACAGATTTTCCCAATCGCTTGATTGCTTAATGGTTATTTCTACTCAATACTGAGATTGAACAGTTCAGAACTTTAGCAGTTACACATGCAACTTGTGAATCATTTCTTAGAATATACACATGAATCAGTTACCCGACAACGACCGAGATCCAAGAATCAAACAAAAAACACACTTCTTAGTATAAGAAACAAAGGTCACAAACCCGAACAGCAGAGCATTTGAAATCCATTCATCTTTACTGCAGACCCACTTCTAGAAAGACTGATGAGCAAGTTTATCGGCAGAGAAACTGAAAGCAGAAAGAAAAAGCAGACTGCGCGTGGTCGTGTCAATAGGGTTGGTAAGACAGGCACAAACACAGGAGACACAGACAGCAATGAGAAGTGATGCCAGGAGTCCAATGAAAGAGAAAAGGGAAAAAATAATTCATTTAAATCCATACAAAGCCAGATGCACAGGACTCTGCAGTCATGGCACAGCGGGCACAAACAAGGTTACTTATTGTATTCACCTCTGATATTCCTAAGGACAAATTTTTCTTGGTAAATTCATTTTTTAAAATGTAATTAAAAAGTTCAGATCATCAGAGGATTATATTCCATTATCTGAAAATTTCAAAATGGTGAATGTGCTAATCGAATACGGTTTCCCTTCTGCTACATAAACTGATAAGGTACATTTTCTTTCGTGCAAAGTCCATGGATACCATAAGGCTCTGCCCGAGAGACACTTCCACCAGGACGGCCACGGTCCACAAATGGCACCATTCAATGCAGCAGTCACCAGACTCACGTGGCTATCTAGAGCCTTGCGATATGATTAATGCCACCGAGAAGCTTCATCTTTCATTTCTTTTAATCTGAAGGATTAAAAGCCACATATGGCTAGTGACGACCATATAGGGCTGCGCAGCTAGAATCCTTCATAAAATTGGTCCATAATCTACCAAAAAAAAAAAAAAAAATCTAAGTTTAAGCCACGGCTAACTTCATTTAAAAGAGCAATAACAACGTGAGGACTAAATCCATGTTTATGAGAAATAACCTCCAGGTTACTGGGTCTTCTTAAAAGTCTTAACTCACCTTATCCTACAACATCACAGTGGAGCATATACACTGGCCCCACTTGCAGAAACTTCAATTTGCATGAAATAATTGGTTTCACTTCTAAATTCAGATGTAACAATTACACTAAACTCCAACTTTCTGTCTACGATTACGTCTAGGAAAGCCATAGTAAACAAAGGGGATTAAATTCCTGCTCTAAAGGAGTTTACAGTTAGATAAAAGTAATCTGACTGAAGGAAGTTCTAGATAGAAAATTCAGAAGGTGACACGGTAACTGGACAAAGGTTAATCTAGGATGGGGTGCTCAGAAAGGTCTCTCTGAGGAAATGCCAATAATTCAGGCCCAAAAGATAAGGCAGAGCCGGCCAAGTGAGCAGTGTTCCAGGCAAAGAGATCAGCGAAAACTGCCAAGGCCCTGAAGCAAGAAAGAGTCTGGCTTATTACAAGCAGCCAATGGAGCCTCGGCACAGAGAGCAGGCGAAAGGGTTCAAGATGAGATTGGAAGCTGAGAAATAAACCGTCTCCTTTTCCTTTACTCGAGCAACACATCCGGCTTCCGACAGCACAACACCCACTTACCAAAGAAAGGATCCTGGCCTAGCTGCTTTCGGAGGCTTTCTACCACAGGGTGCCCAAAGGTGATGTTGGGAACAAAATGCCTATAAGACAAACAAAATCTTACTCTGAAAATGTTTTTGACTCAGTTTCTGTATTTATCTCAAATGTATTCTCCTGGGGGTTAGGAGGATCATCTGGGATTGCAGTATTTTTCAATGCAGTATTTAACATCAACAGTATTAAACAATACCAAAAACATCTCGATAATTTCAGCTTTACAAAGGAGTTATTGCCTTGATATGTCAACAAATCCTAACAACGGCACAAGACTTAACTCTGTAATTCATCATCCAACAGGTAAAAATGGAAGGAAGACAATCAAAACCCAAAAGTTATGACTTGCCCAAGTCACACACTAGTTAGGAAGTTCTGGACTTTAACACGGGTCTCAAACCCTCATCTGTCACAGGATGCCTGTGGCTACTTCTAACCCACCTCAATCACAGGGCACTAAATGACAATTTAACATTTCTTAAAGATTATCAGCAAAGAAGCTTGATGTGTATATTAATAACCACCATTTCCGGAGGGTTTACAACATGCCAGGTGCTGTACCTTCTTTCATTACATCTTCAAGACAGCTGTTCGATCTCCACCTGAAGAGCACAGGATAAATAATTTCCTTAAGTCACCCAGTTCATAATCTGTGGCAGCACAATTCAAACGAGGTCTTCCTCACAACCGACCCAAAGTCCTTCACACCATAACCTACTTCAGGTAGTCCTTCTATAACTAGCTCACTACAGTGTTTAACAAAACTCCCTCTCTACAAGGACAAGCCCGGGTTTTATACAGAAATACGGGAATTCCTGCCTACCTAGAGAAGCTTACCATATCAGTGGCAAGGGATGGCTCAGGCCTCAACAGAAGCCATGACCCTGCGGTCCCAGCTGTTGGTGAGAGCCAACTCCTTTCATATATCCAGGTGGCCCGTGCAACTGGAGCTCACCAAAGGACTGTGAATTTAAGTGATGGTGGCACTACAGAACCCAGGAGGTTAAGAAGTATTCCTTTTTTGCTCTCACTATACCTTCTTATCAGTGGAGAAACCCTGAGGGACTGGCAGAGTCATAAGACGGAAGGAGACAACGTCCCCGAATTTCTTCAGGGAGGGACGTTCACACTCAACCGGGGCAGGACCCAGAACAAGCTTTTAATACTAATCCACTGAACTCTGGGCTTTGTTGGTTAAAAGTAGTAGATATTACCCTACACGGGGATTGCAAGGAAAGCGAGACAAAAACTGGGCAATATGAAAGTAATATGGCACTTGAAAAGAGGGGAGGATCACAAGATTTACAGAATAAAGAGAACTTGTAAAGGTGGGAAAAGAAATGAAGCAAAGGCAGAGATAAGCAAGTCATGGTCAAAGAAGGAGAGGTGGTGGTCAGCTTGGCGAGCATGAGAAGAACAGGAGGCCGACTACGTCACATTAAGGGTATCGGACGCCAAGCTCGGTGGTTGTGGACTCCATGCTATGGTAAATGTGAGGTGAGGTTTTAAAGCCAGAAGCAGGCGGGCTCAGTCCATGAAGCTTGTGACTTTTGCCCTTCTCAGAGTTGTGAGTTCGAGCACCACAGTGGGTGTAGAGATGACTTAAAATGATAATGATAATATTAAAGCAAGAAGCAAATAAAAAATGAAGTGCAAATAATGAAACAGAATGGTGGACCGGGCAGTCCACTGGAAGAAAGGAGGGGGTGTTGGAAAATGGCAAGAACACTAAGAATGGAAATGAAGACAGATACACATGACAGGACTGTCAACTGATCAGATTTGTAGAGCTGAACAGAGAATACACCATGATCAACACCTTAAGCTTAGAGGACAGAATAAGTGCTCATAAAAAAATTAAGACTGACATGGGCCAGCCACCATTCTAAGCACGCTCCAAATGTGAACTCATTAAACCACACGAGGGGGTAGGTACTCCTAATACCTGTACTTTATAGATAAGGAAAAGAGGCTCAAGGTCACACAGCCAGTAAGTGCCAGGGTAGGCATTAAACACAGGCCATCTGGCTCCAAAGTTCAGGTTCTTAACTATTATGCTCACCTGCCCATCTACTGACGACTAACCAAAAAAAAAAAAAAAAAGAAAGAAAGTTCAGGGGAGGAGGAGAGGTCAGGAATCAGGACACTCTAAGAGGGACTGGGTAAGTAGGGACACCTGCAAACACTGTGGTCCTTGGAGGCTGGCTGTCCAGTACTTAGGAAATCATTCTACTGTTTACTTAAGAGCAGTGACTGCCTGTGCTACAGATAAGATGCTTATTGTGTTTACTCAGAACTTGGAGGTGAGGACCAGGGAAGCAGACAGTGAGGCTTATTGGATATTATACAACTCTGGGACAGAAGATTTGGATTTTGTTCCCTGTTCTTGTAATTTGCTGCATGGTCTTGGAAGGGCTTTTGTTGCCTCAACTTTAGGCTGCCTTTATAACCAAAATAGACTGTCTACTTTCACATGTATCTACATACACACATCTTGAGAAAAACAGGAGAAAAAAACAAATATACCTTTTATTTATTGGGAAACAAGAATAAAATATTACCTAAAACGACTGATCCTCAAATGGTTGGACTAACTGCACTGATGACCACAGCTATACACTGGGTTCACCTCGGCCACTCGAAGGACAGAAACCTACCGACATCCTCAGAAGAAACAAAAGACTTATGCTTAAGCCGAAACAAAAAAGGCAACAAACCCAAGCATGGAAGTTAGGGGGTCTTAATCTGCCTGACAACAGTAACCCTGGGCGCACCCCTCACGAAAGTATCTACCCGCCCTCCTCCAACCCTACGACACCAAAGAGGACCTGAGAATCTAAATTCTCAACAGATTCCCCTGGGAGTTCTTAGACTAGCTTGGAAAATACCAAATTACTTCACTATCATGAAGAGAAATCTCATCAAGGAAGCCTGTTTCACCATTATATTGTCTTTTTTTCCCTTAAAGGTACGTACTGAAGTCTGCAAAGAAGAAAACACAATAAAAAAGTATCTCCTCCCCCCCCCCCCACAAGAGACTTACTGAGATTAAGCTATAATTGGTTTCCAACACAGGAATACAATTATTTTCTCTTTCATCATGTATCATCATGAACCTTAAACTTTGTAACTGTCATACAATCGATTTCAGACAGATAAAACCTTTACCAGATCTCCCAGCAAGGCTAAGATGCCAAGACTACGACTAAGGCTGATCTAAAATGTAGCAAGACTGTAACCAGAAAACATTTCCTCAGAATCAGGAAACACAACTTCATGTGCCTACAGGGGCTGGCAGAAAACATGGCGGAGCACAACAGGGCAGATGGGCAGAGGAGACAAATGAAGAACATCCACGAGCCTAGCTAACGGTGGCTACCATTCAGCTCCGGCCCACTGTGGCCTCATGAGACTGGGGACCCACTACAGGCAAATCTCTGGATGTCTGTCAAAGGTCAGCAACCCAGTACTAATGTGAAAGCTCCCCAATTTCAAATCCTGGTGACCCATTTAGAAACTGCGTATTTCCTCTGTTCCTACACTCAGGACCAGCACATTTCTGGTCACTGCCGGTCGTGACAGGTGTATAAGCATCCTAATTTTCTTTTCTAGAGAACTCACCTGTCCTTCTTTTCAAGTATCAACCAGACTAGTGCACTGCCCCCACCCCCACTCCCTCAATATTCCCAAAACTCATTCCTGACTTTCAAGATGAAGACATTCAGTTTTAATTAGTAGAGAAACTGGGGGCTGCAGAGAGAAACAGGTGCATCCAAATTGTAATACCGGAGATTTTTTTTTAAAGGGACCAGGAAAACGAAAAGCATGAAGGCAATCTCTGGAGGGAAGGTAAGTTGTGGCTGGCCACTTTGGATAAGGGAATCCACACCCCCACTTTCATACACCTGGTCTAAGAAAACAGCCAGCTTTGCCTCTTCTGGTAGGACATCAGAAAGAGGCTGACCATCCCTAAATTAGTTTCCACTTCTGCAAAGGGGGATAAAAATGCCTCTTAGCTCAAAAAGTTGTGAATGTTAAAAGGGAAAGGGCTTTAAAATGGTGTTTGTTGGATTTAATTTTGTCCAACCAAGAGGTTACTTGGTAAAGAGGGAAAGGCATCAATAAAAAACAAATACTTTTATCTTAATAAGCTCCAGGTTTGCCATAGGGCTGGGAGGGGTCAAAAGTGATTCACTTAGAAAAACCTCTATTATGACAGAACCAATCATTCATTCAGCCAATTATAACTAAGCCTGTCATGCTGCTTTACCTGAGGAGAACTGAGGTGAGCCAAAGAGACCCTGCTTTCAGGGAGTTTACAGCGTTAGCAGCAGAGACGTGAAATAAATAACAAAAATAAGTCTATAGTTACTCTTTGAGGAAAAAGAATGTGTGACTCGTTCTCTACAAGCTCAGTTCCCACAGAAGACAATAGTTTCTGAGACAACACAAGCTGTTGCCTGTTCTAATCCTGGCTCCTCCATTTCCTAACTAGGAGACCTCAGACAGGTGACTTGACCTCTTTATGTCCAATTCCCCACTGTCCCAGGCTGATGCCAATAACAGTACCATAAGGTTGTGTGAGTTAAACCACAAAGAGCATCAGAACAGAAATAGTTAAGTGTTCAAAAATATTAGCTACTACTGTTATCATTAATATTCCTAACCTGTGAACAGAAACAAATTTTTTCCAGTTATTTAAACATGGTACAAAACTTACTTAAAAACCAAACCGCTTTGCCTATTAAAAAGACAACACACGTACACTTGTAGCCCGCTCTATCCTCAGGTAGGTATCTCCGACACAAAATTGTGTCCTGGACATGAAGTACACACTCCATTCAGTTACATGTAAAAGTTCAGAACTTTCCAGAAAAGCAGAATTATGTCTATGATAGCGCAACAAAAATCAAGTTTCTGTGAGAGATAATACTTAATCTCACACACTCAGCCTAGAATTCTTGGTGTTCTAAGACCAAGATTTCACCATTACCAGTTGGGATACTGATAACTGAATGAGATGCAACAGGGAAACAAATGATTTAACCAGACAGAACAAAGGAAGACAAAACTCTTGTAACAGGAGTGACATTAAAAAGAAAAGGAAGTCACTGATCGTCTTTTGTAAATAACACAAATTTCCAAATTTGCATGTGATCACACAGGAGGAGTTTCACCTATTTAAAATAAATTTATTTTTCTGCCCCAAGCCAAGGTAATGGCTGTTATCCAGGCTAGTTATCAGCCGGGCTCAAAAAAACTACTTGGGGAGCCCAAGAAAACACAATTTGCAACTCTGTCACAATGTTGTGTAATCCTGAGAGAGTCCTACTGTTTTCTCTAGGCTCACTTCCACATTTTACAGCCAACTTCAACAAACTAGCATCACCCTGATTCTGAACAGTATTAGGTGCTGTAACTACAGTGCTTAAAAATTACTTACAAAAAACTGACCTCCCTGAAGAGCAGGGTGCCTGAAGAGAAAATAAACAGGAACATCAAAATTCGAACAATGATACAACAACTAATAATTACAGAGGATTTACTGTATGCCAGGCACTGTGTGCTTTACGTGTTAGCTCATTTCATCTTCCAAAGCTGCCTAAGCGGTAGGTTCTATCATCACCCCCATTTCTCACTGAATGAAACTGAAGCTCAATGAGGTTAAGTGGCTTGTCCCAGGGGATCCATCCCATGGCAGACTCGGGCAATCGGGCCACCTCACTACAGGCGCCGAGCTCTTGGTCGTTACCCAAACCTGTCTCCCCAGCTTTGCCACTAACTAGCTATATGAGCTTGGGCAAGTCATGCCTATCCCCTTGGGCCTCAGTTTCTCTAACTGAAAATGAGAGACGTGTCCTGGAGGTTTACGACTGCGACCCGCTCCCAAGGGCTGGGAGACCACACGTTACGTGGGGGGAGGGGAAAAGGTGGAGGTTTGGGACGCTGTCGCAGCCCAGGACTCGGCCTCGGGTCCGCTCCAGGAAGGGCCTTCAGGACTCTCACCCCAGTCCCTTTTTCAGTACCGCGTTTCGAGGGACGCGCTCCGCGGTACAGGGAAGCCGTGCACCCAACAGGCACTCAATAAAGGTGCGCCGAGCCCGCCCCGCGCGGCAACCCTGACCCGAGCCCCGCGGAGTTACCCGTCCATTACATCCAGGTGCAAATAATCGGCCCCAGAGTCCAGCATCCGGAGACACTCGGCCCCCAAATTGGCCAAATCGCTGTTAAGGATGGACGGGCCAATCTTGCAGCCAGACGCCATGGTGCTGATTCCCCAGAGCAAGTTACCCACGAGTCTCCCGGTAAGGCGAAAGTGTTGCCCCGATTGGCTGCGCAGTTTTAGCCCCTTCCCGGTAGAGTCTTCCGGACTCCACCGGAAGCAGCTGCCCGCCGGGAGGAAGTCCCGCCTCCCCGGGGGTCGGGGCTGTCCGCCCAGGGGGATGGGGGCGGGGCCTCGCCTGCAGGCCTGTTCTTTTCTTTGACCTTCCTTCTGGCAATATAAGCGTTTTAGATTTCCCAATCCTCACAGAATTTGAGTTTTTTAGATTTTTTTGATTTACATCCTCTGCAGTTCCCTTTCCCCGGCTCTTGTTCTCACTTCACTTTTTGCTTCCCTATAGTTTGCATCTGCACTGCTTTCCTCTCCTCTCCAGCTCTTGTGCTTGCCTGGGTGGCTCAGTGGGTTAAGCTCTGCCTTCGGCTCAGGTCTTGATCTCAGGGGCCTGGGATCCAGTCCCGCATCGGGCTCTCTGCTGGGCAGGGAGCCTGCTTCCTCCTCCCTCTCTCTCTTTCTCTCCCTCTCTGCCTACTTGTGATCTCTGTCAAATGGATAAAATCTTAAAAAAACAAACAAACAAACAAACAAAACCCACAACAAAGGGGCGCCTGGGTGGCTCAGTAGGTTAAGCATCTGCCTTGCTAAGGTCCTGATCCCAGGTTCCAGCCCAGAGTTTGAGCTCCCTGCTCAGCCGGAGGTCTGCTTCTCCCTCGGCCTCCCCATCCCCCACAGGGTTGTGCTCTCTCCCTCATGGCTCATGGTCTCTAATAAATAAAATCCTTTCTTCTCATCTCCGTTCCCTTGAACTCCTCTGAAGAGGGGAAGGAGTCAGATTTAGGGCAGAGTCCTCTCCCTTCCAAGTGCTAACTAGGTAACCTGGCAGTCACTCCCCCCTGTCTCCTAATTCTCATCTGTTAGGATCCTCCCAGTCTTTAGGGTTGTTACAAGGGTTAGATAAGTGAATCCAGGTAAGGCAGCCAGCTTATGATATCGGGCTCAGTACAAAATGTGGTGGTTATTATTACTCTTCTTCTGGGCTTCCAGCCCTCATCCTTACCTAGTTTTTCCCTCTCAGTAATTCGGTGACAAATTGTAATATTTATTTACTATCCAGACACAATCTGGAAGAGGATGAGTGTCTGTTTCTCTGATAAATGTGTCAAGGTCATTGTGTCAGGACCAGACGAAATTAAACCACTTGGGGGGGGGGTAGGGGGAGATTTAGCAAGAGCATAGCTTAGATTATAGGGAATGGGCACTTCTACTCTATACAAAAGACAGCTGATGGTAACTTGGCTTCCATGGTGGTTCTGGCCACATTCAGAGGGCAACCAGTTTGTTCATGTTCCTCCCAGGAAATCTACCAGTTATTCCAGTATGTCACAATCTGAGCAGAGAAATCAAGCTGGGTACCCATTTTCCCAAGTGGCCCATCCTGCTTTATTTGGAAGGATATTGGTGGAAAGCTTGAGTAAAATGGAACTCCACCAGAGCTGGAGGGAAGAAGTGGAGAGTGTCTAAGTGAAAGGTGACTTGGAGCCAGACTGTGGGGGTTAAAAAGAGACAACAAGGCACACCCACGCCAACTGAACACTTTTCTGAATGAGCTAACCTATTCCCTATGTCAAGAAATGAGAAATGAAACTTAATTAGGCATCTTGAATGTTTTTAGCTTTATTTTATTATATGTGCATATTCAAACACAGAGGTCTTAATATCTTTCATAAATATCTTTCATAAACGTTTCAGTATTTATTCATATGCATTTTTTCCCATGCTCTTTGGTCATTCAGTATTCATAACAGACTTCAAAGTCATCTGAGGGAAGTTGGCTGTGTAATCACTCTTTCGTTTTTACCTATAAAATGGCTAATAAAGGATTTGCATCCTGCAGTCACAGTGGCTATTGAAAAATATGGAGGTACATTGATCTGTAATGCTAAACGATCCTGAAATAATAGAAGCAAATTTGTCGTAAGCTTTTCCAAATACATTCTGCCCTTGTTTTTATTGTCCTGAGTGTCAAACCAAACTTTGTTTCTGAAATGCTGCAGTTTAGACCCACTAAAGTAATGAGGAAGTGGGACTTTCTGCTCACTGCCAAGACAAGGCCATGGAATTGGAAGTGTGAGGTCATAGGGCAACAGCATAACTCGGTGTGATAGCAGCAAATTCCAGAGACTTCATAAAGTATCCTGTATAACTTGAGGAAGGGTATTTAGTTTGCCTTTTGGACTATAATTCCATTTATCACCCTTTTTCCCTGTTGGTCCCTTTAAATACCCTTGTCTCATCTTAGATGGGCTTAGAGCTAGGCAGCAGAGTGAAGAATGTTCTTCACTGGCTAAAGGGACAGATACTAAAGAAAGGAGGAGATGTCACCCTGCCTAATGTTCTCTTGCAGGCCTGAAAGAGCAAGCCAGTTAGTACCAGCCTGTACAACAGGCCCTAACCAGACAGCCAAACACCATATATATATATATTTTTTTTTACCTTCACTATTGTCATGCCCAATTATGCCTTTTGATACTGTGGTTCTCAGTGACTTGTCCCAATGCACTCAATAACTCAGTTTCCTTTTTGGAAAAAATCAAATAACTTATCTAATAGAATTATAAAAAGCAGCAAATACTGAAAAATGAAAGTAAAATGTTTTGTTATAGAAAATGCTGTATCCAGGATTTGAACTGCTTTAATTGAATCCAAGTAGTATAAATCTATACCCACTATAATGGGTGATACATATTTATTCTGAGGTCTCTCAAAAGATAATTTCAGAAGAAGCAACCTCTTGGTTCAGTCCAATTTTTTATACATGGGTGGTAGGTACCTGTGTTGATTTTCCTTTAAACAAGATAAATATCATTAAGCATCAAAACTTAAGAAATAATCGAGTATGACCAATCTGTATTTATCATATACAATAATTTTTAGTCATATACTCAATAATATTTTCATTACAAAAAATTGTTATCTTGAATTTTTTTCTGATCTTCCCCAACTGTTTTTTTTTTTAATAGTTATTCTTTCAAAGTCCAGGTAACAGTACTCCTGAGAATACATCTTGAGACAATCTTATGCACATACATATAAATACTTTATCAATTACACATAAACATTCAACACATTACATTCAACACATTTAAGGGCACCTTAAAAGGAACAGATGCACACATCTGCAAAACCTCAGTAGTCCCAGTATGAAAACATTCCCACTCTATAAGGCCCTGTTTCTCAGAGTGGAGGCTTTTTTTTTGCAAGGTGCAACAACTTAGCTTATTAAAAATGTTTCCAACAGACTTCCATAACACTAGAGTGGAGGAGTCAGGCTGAAAGGCAGACAGGCCAGTATCATCATGTTCAAAACAGCCCAGTACTTTCTAAGTACACATAAAGTTATTTAGAATTCTCAGATATTCAACAATCTTCCTTGACCTCTTTACTTTTTAAATATTTGATACAATTATACATGGAGAATTTGGATCAAGAATCAAAAAACTGGAACAAAGTGCACACATATATAGAGACTCATATAGCCCAGACACTCGTAATTACCAAACATAAGGCCTCTAACACTAATTGAGCAGCATAATTTTTAACAGGCAAAATACATCAGCTTAGAAAGAATCATAAAACCACTTTATATGTATATTTCTGCACTTGAAAATTAATTCAGCATTAAGTAAATATTCTGAAAATTGTGTAAAACATTAAAGGAGGCCATACACGACCTCTATTTTCTCAAGCTTTAGATTTGAAATTTTTCATTTTGTCCGTTATCTTTAACGCACAGATATCTTTCATTCTCTCAGTAAATGGGACCAAACCCCCAAATTCTATTTGAAAGTATAAATCACAACCTAAGCAATACCTATTTAATAAGCAATTCTGACAGAAAAAATAACTTTCCTTTGTGATTTGGGTGACTTCAGCAGGTCTTCTCTCTTTATAAACATACTTTTCATAGTCAACATAGTTGAAGTTGAAGCATACAGAATGTGTTTTCAATTCATTGCAATGTAATCAAAAGCTGTAACTTTAATTGGAGTACTAGAAAAATGCACGTGGGCATACACACACGCGCACGCGCGCACACACACACACACACACACACATGTGCATACATACCCCACACCAATTTAGGTACATATATGGATTTTTATAAGTTTAGTACTTATGTAACAGTTTTCTAATGTAAACTGTTAAAATTTTGAAATTCGGTTTTGAACTCTATGATGCCAAGCCCTACTACAGGATTAGTAACACTCTAGATAAGGCCTCATGAGCCTTCT
This sequence comes from Mustela nigripes, assembly GCF_022355385.1. Taxonomy (NCBI): domain Eukaryota; kingdom Metazoa; phylum Chordata; class Mammalia; order Carnivora; family Mustelidae; genus Mustela; species Mustela nigripes. The sequence goes on along the minus strand of NC_081559.1, from coordinate 20,492,966 downwards.
AAGTTTTATGCTTTTCTTGACATAAAATACACAAGCTGACTGTCTATGAAGAGATTGCTCACTTTATAATTTTTCCTCATAAACGTAGATGTCTAAAGGATCATAGGAAAATTGTTAACATTGAGAAGAAGTTATTTTATTGAACCAACTCTAACAATAATCTTAATATCTGAAAATATGCCCTCAAGGGCAGGCACAGGATACTGAATCATATTTTCCAATATCTCCTAATCTTGGCATTAATGTGGTCATGGCTAGAAGTAGGAATACCATCTCTTTCTAGCTATTATATTTACATTTAGTTTTCATCATAGTATTGGCTGTTTAGGTTCTTAATTCAAAATTATGTCTGATTCTTTTTCAGAATATTTTCTGTCTAATGTGGTTGTGAAATGGAATGATCTTAGGGCATTAGCATTTTGATTTACAACATGCAATGTAAATGGTGGTTGAAAAATAAATATTGAAAAATCCACAGCTTTAAAAATAGTATTTTTTTTCCTTCTTGTAAATGGCTGTATTGTTGATCAAAGCAAAGATGGCTGCAGGCTTATTTATTAGTCTTCTCAAACTAATATTTTCCTTATTGATCATTTTTATGTAAATTGCTATTCATACAGCCACCTGATTTAACACTTTTGAAACTATAAAAATAAACATTTGCATGAGATGTATAATGTGAGTAATCTCAAAAATTGCATTCTCTTTAGAACATATTATTTGTTAAGATTCCTAAGTAAGCAGCTCCATAATAGTATATATTTTTAACTGCTCAAGGCTTCTTGAATCATAAACATTGTGCAGTGAAATGGCTCTTTCCTCTTAGTCTTCCCTGGTTTTTATGGTCTTCACACAACCAAATTATCTTAGCCATTGATTTTTTTAAAGATGCTTATGAAACGTGCGCATTAGCAGCAAAATCTACTGAGATTTGTGTCACCCGTTGGATGTAAAGTGCTGTGTTTTCATCTTTTCCAAGCGAAAGTGTTCACCTTTTAGCAAAGCGATCCCTCCTACATCTTGTCTACACCTGCCACTCTTAACAAGATCTGCAATTAAACATGAGACTCATCTAGGTCTCCGTCAGTCTCCCCCAGCTCGGTGGGCGTAAGCGTGAACTGGCTGGACAGCAGGGGGTTCTCCATGCCGTGTTCCTCGCTGATGTGGAGGACGGTGTCTCCGTGCTGTAGGAGGATGGATGTCTCAAGGCCTGTGAATTCATCAGGGTCTGAGAGTTGCTCAGAGAGGGGGCCGTGGGCTGGAGCACCTTGTACTTCTGCGTCCTCTTTCTTTTCTCCTTCTTCGGTGGGGAGGGGCTCACTCTGTCATCAAAAGGATCATAGAAAGGCAGGATAAGTGGGAGGGAAGAGGATCAAAAATGTCATTGTCTACCTGAAGCTGGGCAAGGATGCACACGGCCAGTCCCAGCTCTAGCTTCGGCATATGCAAGCTTATACGAATCCTTTAGCCATATGGACCCCTTCCACCTTGCAAGCCTGTTTCCTAAGCTTTAGCATGACTGTATCTTTTTGCCCTGCTTACCTTGGAGACTGTGAGGATAAGAGGAGATGATGATGTTACAAGGCTTGCTAACCATTAAACACTCTACAAACGTGTATAGTAATATTGCCCCTTAGCTTTCTTTAAGTGCCACTGGGAAGAACATGGGGCCTATGGGAATTTGTTTATAAAAATTGGAAGAAGAAAAAAAATCAAAACAACAAGAATAATATCAAAAAGATGAGGAAAAAGATTGGAATAGAGGATTCCTCTCATTTCATAGGATAGAGACAGCTATTTACAAGGTTCCAAAGGGGAAATTTATTTTCCTTTTATATTGAACTATCTTTCAACAGGTGTCATAGCATGGTTTTCAATGGTTATTTTAGTTGCAAAATATTTTCTTTTGGGTTTTTCATAACAAAGAATCCCAAGATTTCTCTTATTACTTCTTAAGTAGATATATTCCTGACCATATGCATGCTCTTGTTCATGACAACAGGACTGTTGTCCGTCTGGGTAACAAAAGGTTATAGACCCAGACTTCCACTACATGGGATAAATTTGCATATCCACGTTGTTCCTAGGCACACTGTATGAAGGGGGCAAGCCTTGCCTGTGTCTTTAGAGCCCTCACCTGCCTGGGAGACAGGCTGTGAAGATCAGCGACTACAATGGCAGGGGAAGACGTGAGGACTGGTTTGCCCATTCCTTCCGGCTTCTTAGATGGGGCTGGACTGCAGCCTTGTGGCTGGCCTGTGGCGGGAAGTGTTTCTGGAAGGGTGGCAGCTGGCTCCGGCTGAGCCTCAATGAAGGTCACAGAACGTTTCTGGTCCGCTGTAGGTCAGAAGTAAAGCAGTAAATAGGGAAAAAATATATTTATTGTCCAGGGCTTAATAATTAGCTTTAACCTGGCTTTTCTTTGTAAAGGCTCTGCTGGCTTATTAATAAAGAAGAGCATATTTGACTACTATGTATATGTTTTGATTTCACCTTCTTACAAAGAGTAGAATTTGGGTAGAAAAAATCAGTTTTACATAAATGGCTTAAACAAGATTTCCATCAAGCATTAGGTGAACTTGGTCGTCACTCATAACAGCCACCAACAAGACTTAAAAGTTCCTATCATTCGTTTCTTTGTCTTCAGTAAGACATATAGCAAACTCAGTTCCTGACTTGGGTAAAGAAAACACAACCTGGTAGAATCAAATGTCATAGCATTCGTGGTTTACACTGGACTCTTCCATTTCCCTAGACTTACGGGGCTGCGATAGAAAGATGAAAAGCAGGAAAGGCACTAAAGTGGCCTGGGAAACTTCTTCCCTAATGCCGAGCATGAGCTCGGGTCTGCAGACCTTCCTGACTGAGTTCCATGACACAGAGTCAATGATATAGTCAGAAGGGACACAGGAGGCCTCACCAGATGGCTTCGTTTTAGGTTGAATACTCCTGCGAGTGGTTGACAGCCGAGCCCCGTGGCGGTTTTTGGGTTCAGTCTGTGTCTTCTGACGTGACAGGAGAGGACGTCTTAGCTAAAGAGAATAGGCAGAATAAAGCTGGCAAGAGGGCACTAACTGCCTGAGAGGAAGCTGTGTTCAGAGAATTCTGACTCTGGTGTATTCTTTCCTTTAAGGGTTTCCGTGGATACCTGTATTCGTAGCTGATAAAATAAACTTCTTTCTGTATATGGAACACTGAGTATTTGAATCTGGCATTCCCTTTAACCAATTCTATCTCCCAATTATTAGTCCTTTAGGTATCCATTAATTAACATAATTTAAAATAGTCAATGTGATAATTTCAGGATACAAAATTAATAAGTATTGCTTATCGATCAGCTTTTGCTCATCTAAAAGTTGTAGCTAACCGCATGATAACTCTCAAGGGGAGGTTGTTGAAAAAATTTCAGATGCTGAGAAAGTGTCTGGTATGCAAATGTTGGGGAGCTCCCATCGAAGCGACTGTACAAAGTCTCATTGAAATTTGTATGTAGAAATAGAGGGACCCCATCTGAGGAAACCTGCAAAGATGATCTTTACTTTGATTTTGATTTTAACCTGAATCATTAATCTTGAAATGAAGAAGAACAGTCTACCTGGGTCTATGCCTCTATAGAGAAACAGGCCTTACATCAACTTCCTAACAAATCTTCCTTGCTCAGAATGTTTGGTTGGGAAAGAAAGTTTCTGGACCTGGGACAAAGAGAATTATAGGCCTGCTTATGCAACTAAGGAATCAGCTTTAGTAGTAAGAAGACTCAAAACTAAAATAGAAGCCAATCTCTCCGCTTGCCCAAGTACTTACGTTTTAAAGTTGCTCGGTACTGCTTATTTCAGGCAGGGAGAAGGCAAAATACGGTCTTCATGTACGTGGGCATTACAAATTAACTAGAGCTTCCGTTTCATAGGATGACTCTCCTGCCCTTTCTGGGTCTGCTTACCTGCCTCAGGCCCCTCTTCCTCCCCAACGGCTGCTGAATGAGGAGGTTCTGTTGGCCAGGTTCACTCTGGACACTTGCCACCCTGTCAAGCATCAACAGTGTTAGTGGACCGCAGAGAGGGTACAGACGACCATCCTCGGGTGGGTGTTAGCCAAAACCACTTCTATGAAACAGTCACTTCAAAGATACCATTATCTTTGAAGGAAGTTTGGGAAAGTATCCCTGGGATGAAAGATTTCAAGGGTTTGGGAGGGAGGACGAGGCCTCGTAGCCCCAAGCTGCCAAAATTGAGATTTTGTTTTTAGTCACTGATGCCATGTCTATCATCCAACAAAACATTGGTTCGATCACACCCCTGGTTTGGAAGCCACCAAAAGGTTAAAGATGTCACATTCTAATCTCAATTTTTTTTTTTTCCAAGGGGGAAGGGAAAAGGTGGTGACAAACAAACACAAACAACTCTATCACATGAATGGGAACACCTTGGTTAAAATTTCAATTTAAATGAAAATAAGATGGACAGATATCAAACACATCAGACACAGAATCCATTTGGGTGAAGGGGCACATTCAACACATGTTTGCAGCCTGAAGTCTCTGTGACTACTGAGTAAGTGAATAGTCACATGGGTAGACAATTAAATGTTTTTAGGAAAAGATTTTAGATTTAGAAGGCCGGCAAAATAATCAAGCTATCAGAAGAATTCAGAAACTTATCAATCGAGTAGCTGCACTCAAACACATTGTGCAATTTATAAAAAACAAAAAGCTGCTCCCCCCAAATTTACTGTGTATGCATGTATTTTATATGCAAAAATGATTCCTGACCGTGGTGGCTACTTCAGTGTTGGGTGAGGCTGAAAATACTCTCGTGGGCGCATGATCCGTTTTCATTCTGCATGCATGCATAATAGGCATTTATAACGGGAACGGCGGTGGAGAGAAGAAATGTTTTGTGCCCCAGAGAACACTGTAACCCAATGGATGATGCCATTGTGCTTATTTGGTTAATGGGCAATTAATTTCTGTTTTGCCTTTGCAAAAGGAGAGTCATCTACAAATTGTCTTTAGAGTAAAATATTCCACAGAGGAATGCAGAGTCAGCAACGGTCCAGGAAAAAAAAAAAGACTCTATTCATTCATTTCCATTAAAAAAAAAAAAAGAGCTATCTAAAATATCTAATTGTAGTTGTAGAGAAAGAAATTGGTGGCAGGATAGACAATCAGATGTTTTCCCTGTTATGTTAACAACTGGTTAACCGTCACGTGGGTGACAGTCATATTTGTCATTTGTTTTAAAAGTCTTACTCATATATCTACTAGATGAAAATCAAAGATTCCCAAATGGAGTATATCAAAGTTTTTATGAAATAGGGATGTCATTATATCATAATTATACCATTTGGGATACACAGTACAGAATTCCATAAAGAGTCCCCAAAACAGATGCTTTTTAAACTTTCTTGTTCTAGTTAATATCAAGTTCAAAAGATCAATATACATTATTTTTATACATATGTGACCTTCCTATGAAGATGGAAAATTATTCAAAGGAACAATGCAATAAATTCTGATAAGCAATCCAGACTAAGTTGCTGGCATGTTTGAAGTGACATCTCCTTATTAATTATATATTTTAACATGTGCTTTAAGTTCAAAAGAGTATTCAATCACCATATGCACAAGAGTAGAAACAAGTTTCTCCCAAACACCAAGCAAAGCTTTCTTTGGGATGGTTTCTTCGTTGACATCTACATGTTACCTCAGTTCCCTTGGCCGTAAAGGGAGGTTAATACTTACCACCTACCTCCCATTAAGGTCGAGAAAAGAAGTTAGTTGATGTAAAATGGTTGGAGCATGAAAAGGGATGTATATAGCATGCTTCTTTGTTTGACGTTAGCTATTTGTAATGAGTTTATTGCTTCTAGAACGCTAAAAGGAAGTGGGTTATAAAATGTTTTGAAAATAATTGGGCTGAGAAAATGAAATTGAGGCAGTCCACTTGTCTTGTTTTTAATTCAGTAATCCGGAGTTGTGAGGAAAAAATGGTGCAAGAAAACAAATACACGTTACTGGGGGAGTGTTACATGTCAAAGCATAATGGGAGTTTCATGATGGTTATTTTGAGAGAGGATCATAAGCATCAAAATTTTCTCTATGGATAGAGAGGCTTATATCTAAGAAATGAATCAAGTTTACAGCTTCAGTAATTAGCTGTTCTATATATAAATGATAGAGCATTTCATCAGTGGAATGCACGTATCAAAGATGAAATTACAGAACATGTCCCTGGAAATAGCATATCCCTGCTAATACATTATATTCTCCCCAAAAGAGATGTACTGGGGACATCAAAGTCCGGCTGAACTATGTGCAGTTAGGGCACATTAATAAAACAGCCAGAAAAGTTCAAAATGGAAGTAATTCTTGCAGAACACATTACTTTCTCTCAGGTCTATATCAAATTGCATATAAAAAGTAGTTTCAATTTAGTTTCAAATTCTCTCCAAGTCATGTACTATTTTAGTCATCTGTAGGATTTATGATTTGTGACCATAAGAATGTACAGTACTAAAACCAACCAGGAGAAGACCAAGGTGTTTGCCCTAACTGCCTCTCTAAAGTAAACTGCTTTCTTGAAAATGTTGATCTTGAGAATGAGAAATGGTCGATTTTCCACAGTTAATAATTGCTTAAAACGATAAAGAGAAAAGGAAATAAAACATTCTCAATTGAAGCTAAAATTATCCTTTGTATTTTGGAGTCACTGAAAAACATCACTATGGCAAACCATACAATGATCCAGATTTTAGGGAAGGACATGCATTTAGGGCTTGTCAGAACTTGACTCAACTGTCTACGAAAAACAAAAACACCTTACCCAAAATGCAAGGAAGTAATAAGCTAGCGAAGTTCAGACCATGTTAGGAGAACAATTTTCGGCACAAATTACCTCTTTTTCTCTGTTTCAGCCTGAGGGCCTGGAGTGTAGTGTAGAAATATGTATGCATCTCCTAAATAGATATATACCTAATGGTACTTTTAAAATACTGGATAGGTGGATAAGCATTCAGTAATGTAATAAAAATGTAATAATAATTCATATTATTCATCTAAAGTTACAAAAAGTGTGTAGATTGAGACATAGATATATTTCATAAATAAAAAATTTAAGTGGATGCACTAGGTAAGACTAGCACATGGAAAATGAATTCATATTTTCATTACCTCTACCTGTGCCTTTAGGTTCAATTTCAATATGGTTAGAGAAATATAGAGGTGGAATACAAGACACAAAGCATAGCCATTTACCCTGAGTGACTGTCTTATGATGGGAATGCATAAAGCCAGCACCAAAGGAGCCATAAACTTACATTTGTAGAGAACAGGGAAATAAACAGGAGACAAAATTCGACTTTTCCCTTTCCCCATAAAAGATCATCGTTTAAAATTTACTTGGCCTCCACAATGTCGCAGAGTAACGATTCCTGTCCCCTCAGAAGTCCTTCTAGCTGGACCAAGAATCAAATTAACATGAGACAGAATAACAGGAGAAAATCAAATTTCATAGGTTTAAGTACGGAGAATCCACATAGACATGGACATTCCAAAGACAGTCAGGCAAAATGACATCTCCATGTCATTCCGAACTAAGGAGAAGGGCTTGGGGTAGGGATTTCAGAAGCAAGGAAGGCACTTTGCAGGGTGACAAGAAGAGCTGGTGTTTGGTAATTTGATGTTTGCCCTACCTACCATACGGATGGGTCCACTCAGATAAAGTTGATCTCGTTTAATAACCCTTATTCTGGGAAAGTCCCTCAACATAGAGTCTGCTGTGTGGATAAGAGAAGGACAGAAATTTCTCTCGATGCCACAGGGTCTCAAGTGCTTTCACCTCAAAATAATCCATATGCCCAAACGGCAGACTTTGGGGGAGTCTGTTCTGACCCCTCCCTCAACAACATTGAGAAAATGCATTTTAAATGCCACAGAATTTAGAGATTAATGGCTAGAATCAGAATAAAAAGGGAGGATCATCTGGATCTCAGATAGCCAGTAAGAGCTGAGGCAGCATTGGCAAGGACATATCTGTGTAACACAACACATATTTTCTTAGCCGGTCATTCTCAGTTACATGAGAAAGGTTTAAATATTTTTCTAAGTCCTTGGAATGGACTTGCCAAGTTTTCATACTTTGGAAACGTGGATGATCATGATATGGGTTCTACTAAATAGGTTATTTTTATTTTGTCTCACCCAGGCTACATAGTCTTGTTCAAACTGGAGCCACATTCTTATTTTTCACTGGGATTAAAACTACCCTTACAAAATCAAATAACATTATGATCTCTTTTTTAAAAAAAAAAAATAAGAGTTGATTGTCAATTCCTGTCTTTCAAAGTATTCTAACGTGTTCGAACAAAATCTGATTTTCAAGTACAAACATCCAGGCCAAGTGCTTGAGTAACTTCTGTATGTCTAATTCTTCTGGAGAAAACACGATGGACAGTGTGTGTAGCTGGGGGCAGGACCAGGGACGGAACCTCTGCAGTGCGTTTATATGCCTCTAAGAGTAATAGTCTCAACAGAAGAGGATGGGATACTCTTTTTTAATGTGTTAATTTCCAAAAGAAAGAATCTTTGCTCCATAGAATGGTGCTTCTAGGAGGCTGATACCTCTTATGATAAATATTTAAAAGAAACCAGATAGTACAGGTTAAAAAAAAAATCCTGAAAGAAATTTTCAAAAGGTCTACATAATTTTTATTGGTTTCTACCTATTCATCGGGTCACCCTAGTTATTCTGGTCTCTTCCTCATTTGTCCCTCAGGCCAACTTTTCCCTTTCACCTAAAATAAATGCTCTTTCAAAAGCACATCTCCAGAACATTTGCCAAAATGTGGGAGTTAGGAGAGAAGCAGGGTGTATTACTTTCCTTTGGGCATGATTCCTGGTATTCTTTTTTTTTTTTTTTTCTGTAAGTAGGCTCCACAACCAGCATGGATCCCAACGCTGGGCTCGAACTCACAACCCTGAGCTGAAGACCTGAGCTGAGATCAAGAGTCGGACATTTAACCAACTGAGCCACTCAGGACCCTGCTTCCTGGTTATCTTTAAGGTTTGGAGCCAGATTTTCCTTAGGACTACTTTGGGTGTATTTTAGGTCCTGAGTGTTCAGATACGTGCTCAATATAACTGCCATGGTTGATCCCCACTGTTTCTGTAGTATCTGAAGAGTCTGCAACATAAAGAAGTTTCGTGCCAAATATAAGAATGTCTGGAAACCAAATATAAATAAGTGCATATCCTATTTTATAAACCGACCTCTTAGTAAATACCAAAAGTTCCTCTCCTCCAAAGAGAACTTGGTGACATGATGGAGTTCAAGAAATACAATTTGCAAGGTCTGGCAAAGGTGGATGTGCTACTGGCTGATGGGATGCTTCTGCATTAACAGAATTATTTAGAATCCAAGTGAACACCTCGTCCTCTCTTTCCTTAATGACCACCACCGAGTGTGGGCAGGTAACACCCAGAACTAAAACTTGCCAGTTATAGGAACAACAGATCAACAACAGTTGGTCTAAAACAGTCTCCGAAGTCCTGACATGACTGACTAACTCAGTTGTAGATAAAAGCTATAGTTTTGGCACTGAAGCAGTCTTATGTAGCAAGAACGTTGGGTTTATTCCCACTGGTGCAGGATCCAGGGCAGACTGGCTCTGATACTGTCAAGTTCAGCAATTTGAACCCTGAACCTGCCAGAGAGGTCCAAATCCTTTAGAAAGTTTATAAAAGTCAACTCAAATTCCTGCCTTCTGTCACCAAACCCGGACTAGTATTTTTACTTAGTAAGAGTAGAATTTGGCCTAATTAGAAAAGCCCTGGGACAAAGTTGGCCAAATGGAAGTCAACAAAGGGCTTAATCTTTTCCACACTCGGAGGGACACTATAGTTCTCTTCTAAGCGAGGTTCATCTATCTCACATGTAATTTTAAGCATCAAACAAATGCATTCTTTGAAAGTAGTGGTCCTGGTGCTAGACTCAGTTCCAATCTCTTCAACCACTGTGAGCAATGAAGGAAAACCATCTTGAGGACTGTGTTGTACATCCACACCCCCACAGCTCTTGATAATGGACTTGAGTCTGCACTCTGCAGCACGTCCACATTTACCAACAGTAAGAGACTGATCTGTCAAGGCAAGGGCTCGCAAACACAAATGAATGCTGTGAATTATGAGTCTAGTAAAAAAAAAAAATGATACACCTGATGATGGACTAAATTTCCCATTTTCATTTGCCAAAGAAAATGTGAAATCTGAACAAGATGCAAAGAAAACAAAAAGAAAACGAAGAATATCCTGTCACAGGAACAGCCTCTCAACATTTCCTCATCTTTGTGATAAAGCAATAAACGTATTGTACTCACTATGTAACGCAGACCTGGAAGGGAATGTTTTCTCTTGAGATGGAACTAAGGCATTGTTAGAATGAACAAGAAGCATCACCCCTAATGAGGATTAGTTGAGAGGTGTGAATCAACAGCACAAGATTAGGAATGTTTGACGTGGTTTATCTGAGTGTTAAAGGTGCAGTCCCCCTTTCTGACTCCTTAAACCAATAGTCAAGATATCTTATTGTCTGCATCATAAGACTTCTCTTACTTACCAAGAAATGTCCGTGTCTGACATTTCATGGCAAGTTTTGGAGTCATCTTTGTGCTGGGACAGACGTTCTTTTTATCAGTGTTGTTTGAACAAGCTACTATAATAGCTTGCCACATGGCATGCATCAAAGAGAGGGAATTATAGAAATTATATCGACATCACATCTCTTATTATAGCAGCATTGTTTGTTTTCTTACCATCCATGCTATGAACTAAAAGACCTGTCTGGATTTAATAAGGGGCTTCTTGATGATGGGGAGTTGTATTAAAAGACTTCTGAAAAACAATTCTTAAGGGATATCAGTGTGGGAGGGAATGATTCGATGGGATGAAATTAACATTTAGCATATCAAACTTTTTAGACATCCATGGGACAAGCCCTTAAAAGAACTCCACGGATTTTTTTTTTTTTTAAGTAAGCTTTTTAGCCATTTGTGATTGAGCTCTGAAACTGAAAATGAAGGAGGCTACACCTTTGACTTCCAGGCTCTTGTGTTCATGAGCAACAAAGGGCAAGAAATGGAAATAGGTATCAAAACGGGGGCGGGGGTGGGAAGGGGCGAGAGGAGACAGAGAGACAGAGAGACGGAGGAGACAGGGAACAGCTAGTTTCCCAGCACAGACACCAATAGACAGGTAGCGTTGACACTGTACCTAGAGAGGCTGCCCTCGGCGGCCAGGCCCTGGGAGTCATCGAGGACATTAGGTTCACTGCAGGAGGGGTAGGGAGATGAAGCATTTAGGGAAAGAAAATGCAAACAAATAAAAGAAAAAGAAAAAAAGGCATGCAATTTTCTGCTTCCAAGAGCCAAAAATAAATAAATAAATTTAACAGAACAAGAAGGAAAAGGAGACAGGTAACCATTTCACCTTGTGCTGGGTTTGTCAAGACATAGGACTCGAGGCAATGGGGGAGGAGGGACTTTGGGTGGGTGCGACTCTCAGAGGAGTGATCTGTTCATTGGTCAAGAGTTAGGACTTAAAAATGAGCTCCAAAGGGACACATGAGCTCTGAAATGCATTGTGGAATGAGTCCATAGAAGATGAGACTATCGTTCCTTTGGTGACCATTTGGCTGAGTGGTTATTACTTTCCATTTGTCTTATTATGTACGTGATTCTTCATCGACCAGGACGCTGCTTCTTTCTCATGTGTTGTGACATTATCACACAGAAGCCACTTACCATGAATTGCCACAACCAAACTCTTGGAACTGATGCCATTAAGAAAAGCAAAGAAAGAGCTCAACTTCCCTTGCTAATTTTGCGATGAAAGTGCAAGTCAACAGCCAATGGGAGGAAGATAACCCTAGAAGAGTCACCTGGAACTCTCATTTACCTCCTTACTCCACCGTCTAGGGACTGAATTGAATGCCAAAAGAAGAAACCTGTCAGGTTGGTGAGAGAATAATTAAATAGTTTACTGAGTTCTTTGGATGCAGCTGATTTGGGGATTTGTGAACAGAAATTGTGTCATAATTTCTCTCTCTACTTCACTACCTAGCATCAGGCTAAGCAAGCACCCACAAGGCACTCAATAAATACTTATTAAATTGAAAGGAATGAAACTATTTAGAAAGATGGAGTGCCTACCCCACCAATTGTTTACCTAATTGTACACTATAGAAATGGTTTCTGTGTCCAGACAGAGGGTCCCTTTCCCTAATGCACATAGACATTACTACCTTCACTAGCCTTCCAAAATATAATCAAACCAAAAGGCTTAACTATATGATTTTTCTGTATTTCCAGCATATCCACAAGAGAATAAACTTTCTCCCTTGAAACAATTTAACCTTTTAATGAATATGTACAAAGGGAATGGATGGTCTGGTTAGTTTAAGGTAAATCACCAAAAACCCTCTATGCTAAATTCCTACAATTCCTTAATTTAAATAAAACTTTTACATGAATTGCTAGACGCTTTTCTTTTATCCTTGATAGAAGCTTGCACATGCTAGCAATTAAAAATGAATTGATAGTTACCAAAACTAACTGCTTATAGGACTTTATATCCTTTTTTTGGGAGATTTTATAGTTTAGCTCTAGTTTTGTTCATGCATTTTATTTAAAAGACCTCCTTTTTAAAGGTAAATTACCAAAAGGTAGGTAAAACAATCTCTAACAATGATAGTAACCCTTATCCATTGTTAATTTTTGTATTAACCAAATAGTACATAAAATATTGCTTTCTTACAAGTATGAAATTTACTTATTAGTCATTTTTTAAATCATTTTCCCCTAGTTTTTAATATTCTCCGAAGTTAGACTTTATTTCACAAATTTTATTTCAATGGTAAAGTTCATGAACTATTTGCTAAAGGATTTGGGCATAGGGTAATTATTCCTGCACAAAACTTATTTTATATGGACATTAGAATGTACTATGATTTTTATTATTTTCCATGTATGAAGTATACCACATTGAACCTGTAGATATTAAAAATAAAATAAGCTAGCCAAAAACACATAAGGCCAACTCTTTGAAAGAATTCCGTTTCTGAAGTGAAAATATCATTGGCTCTGAAAAAGACAATATTTTGACTCTTACATCAGATAATTTTCTATATTTGAGACATATCTATATCTATATATCTTGGAACTTTTATGTATGTTCTTATAGGTCAGAGAACACATAAAGAAAATGTCTTACAGTGTTTAGTCACAGAACATGGAACTAGAGAGAATGTACTGTAAAGATCACTTTAGCCGACCTCCTTCTTTCACAGAGAAGAGCACTGTTGGCCCCTGTTAAATGACCTGCCCAAGGTCACACATAGTGGCATAGGTCCTTTTCTGCTTGGTTAAGCATCACTACCTCCAACTAAATACTTGTGACCTACCAAAAGTCTAAACTTCACCACATATATCAAGCTAGTCCTACACACTCGCCAGGTACTCATTATTAGCTTAGCTAATGATATAGGTGAAATATGAAAATGTCACTTGACAACCAGAAGAAAAGACTTCTAGAGAGTTTTTAAGTTGAAACAGTGCTTGGATCAGAAACTGGGACCTGGCTTAGAAAACTCTCTGCAAACTGTTGCCTGCATTGAAAAGTCCTTTGTTGAATGGTCTACAGAAAAACACGAGCATCAGCTTCTCTTTTGGCCTTTTAGGCCAAAAAAAAAAAAAAAAAGAAAGAATTTTCGAAATTCTACCTTTGCCCCCAAATGCAGAGAATAAGATATCCATGGCTCTTTACCTTTGGCTGGGTAACATGCCCACCTCAGCCTGAGGTGCAGACATGCTAGAGACGTGGCTGGAGAACCGCCTCCTTCCAATGGCACTCAGGAGGTAAGCTTCTTGTTCACTTACCACACTGGGCATGCTTACAGAGTCATCTGATAGGGGACAAAGGAATGCAGCGTTATAAAACTACGACCTCAATCAGAAGACCCAAACAGAGTTTGTACTTGGGTTCCATCCTTGGCTTGGATTTCTACCTTAGGGTACTCTCTAAAGCTAAGTTATCATAATGTAAGACTCCCACAGGTCCGAGTTTTTAATGTGTACAAAGGGACAAACAACTTTTCACGTCCACACATTTCCCACCCTCCAACAGCCTTCATGAAATACATGTAAACATCTTGTCCATTTTTACAAGAAAATTATTTGTGAAAGACAAGAGGCATCCGATTTCAGAAAAGCTGGGCTAAAAATTTTTAAACGTTCTGAGAATAGAGCAAAAAGGAATATTGTTACTAAGTGAGTCAAGTATATTTTTTTGACACTGAAAAACTATATTCAGTACATTTAATGATTTTTAGACTGCTGAGGGCAAGACTATTTCAGATTGTTTTAGGGTAAATATTTAAAAGCCTATAAAATTAAAAAAACACAAATGCTTATTTCCACTTAAAGTCTTAAACTTGACACAGACAGTCTGATTTTCTTCATGAAGTGAAAACCAGTATTTTCAAATCCATATGAAAGTTAGCTTTAACACAGTATTTGTGACAAGGTGGCCTCATTTTAAGTGAGTTAATGTTGTTTGTTGCTGAACAGTAAACATATTTTTATTTATTTTTTAAAGGTTTTATTGATCTATTTACTTGAGAGAGAGAGCACACACACAAGCAGTGGGAGGGACAGAGGGAGAGGGAGAGGGAAAGAATCTCAAGCAGAGGCTACTCTAAGTGTGACACAAGCCTTGATCCCAGGACCCTGAGATCATGACCTGAGCCAAAACCAAGTGTCAGACGCATAACCAACTGAGCCACCCAGGCACCCCTGAACAGTAAACATATTTTGATTAATGTAGCATTGTGGTTAACCTATGCTACCATACAAGGTCATCTGACATCTTTTATTTAAAATACCCCAGGTGGTCATATTTCTAATGAAACTTCTTTCAAACCAAAAAGGTGTATATGAAAAGTGCCAGAAATTTTAATTTGTTACTAATGACTGACTTGAAGTTGATTCATGTTATAGAATGGCTTTCTTTTTTTAGGTGTGTTCACAGAGAAGGGAATAAACAAAGGTTCCTTGAAAACATGAAAAACATGGTAATGTAAATAGAGCCATTTCTACAAAGTCCTTTCCCATATCTCACTGATTTTTCCTCCTATTTAAACTCATAAATCACTTCACAGTCTCTCAATATTTGTTTGATGATTAATTACATGCTGCTTTCCATTCACCCTTTTATTAAATGTTCTTTATTGAAAATGTCTGTCATCTCCTCTACAGGACTCGATCTAAGATCTCAGAGAACATATTTTTTCTCATACTTTCTTATACCTCATCTTGTACCTGTTAGGTCTTAATATGGGTTTGATGACAGAATGGGAAAATAGTTTAATCGAAAGCAGTCAGCCATTTGGCTTTTATACCCAGCCCATATGAATTACTACACACCCACATTAAAACCACACATTTGTTAGCAACTCTGTTTCCACTGGGTTGGTTGTGATGTCTAAGATTATAGCCAAAAATTGCATGCTCGTCAGTGGGTGTAAGTGAGGGCTCCCAATCAGAGATATCTCTTTTTATTTCCTCTCTACCTTTCTTCCATATCTCCTTCCTTCTGGCTAGGAGGTTACCTACAAAAGATATTCAGCTCTCCTAAAGATAGGTGGTATCATTTCCCATAATAAAAAAAAAAAGAAAGAAAAAGAAAGCCTGCTGGGAGACATTACTTCAAGCATAGAGAAGAATAGATATTACTAAAGTTTTGAACTATTACTAGGACTTACTGAATATAAAAACTGCTGATCCTTATTGCTCTCATTTTGTTTTCTTGGTCAAGATTTTTCAAGTTTTCCCATTACAATTTTAAGGGTATTTCCTTGCACAATGAGCAGGGCAATTTAGAAACAAGTGTATCTGTAGGTCAGGTGAAGGACAACATGATCTTCACTTCATTATCTGATTAACCCTGAAACCAAACCTGGAAATGTGGCTGCATTTTTTTTTTTCTTTTCCTCTCCTCCACATCCAACTCTAATAGGGAATTAAAATACTTTCATTCATTTTAGTTAATTAAAATTCCAAACTCAACTCCTATTTTTCCTAATTTAGTTTAGAATGGGGTTTTTTGTTGTTTGATATGGAGAGCCTCTGGGTGAAGACCTAGATTTTGTCTTCATTCTTAAGGCACTGACAACATTCTTTGTTAAATAAATGTTATACACCAGAGTGTCTTTTTTTCTTTTTTAAGATTTTATTTATTTATTTGACAGAGAGAGAGAGAGAGCGCGCACAGGGAGGGTGAGCGGCAGGCAGAGGGTAAGGGAGAAGCAGTCTCCCCACTTAGCAAGAGCCATATGTGGGGCTCTATCCTAGGACCCTGGGATCATCACCTGAGCCGAAGGCAGGTGCTTAACTGACTGAGCCACCCAGGCACCCCTCAGAGTATCTTTAAGTCACAACTAGAAAATAAGGCAATAAAAATAATTAAATGACCGTGGTATTTAATTGGAACTTTCACTCTTACTTTTAAAACCTACTCCTATTAAGCATACATATAAAACATGTCCTTGACTGGTCTCATTTCAGGACTCCAAATCTTACGTGTAAATGTTAGAAGCTCCTGGACCACCTCCATCATTGGGAACACTCTTGATTCAAATTTGGGGTGTATTTTCCTTTTGGATTGTAGTCCCTCAAGACAGCCTATTGGTTTACGTTCTAGAAAGTATAGCCAACTGGTCTTTTCTGAGTCCTGAGTAGATGCATTGCTTAGTTTTCCTTGCGTGATGGGGACATGTGAGTGCTAGTTAATCCTCTCAGCAAAATGGCCAGGAGAAAGGGGAATAAACACTTCTCTTAGTTCCTTAAGTACAATTTAAAGGAGAGTAGTAGAAAAGGTTGAATTTATAAGCTCCAGGTATAGGGGTCCCTTAAGATTTACTTTTGTCTGAATTCCTTCCAAATGACCAAGGCAATTGAGGAATTTATAGAAGAGTGGGCAGTAGGAATCATGGAATCAGTCACAATTCCATTTTATTTATTTTATTTTATTTATAGGTTTATTTGTTTTAGAGAGTGAGAGAGCACCAGTGAGAAGAGGGCAGAGTGAGAGGGAGAGAGAATCTCCTGCGGACCCCCCACTGAGCACAGAGCCCAACATGGGGCTTGATGCCACGACTCTGAGATCATGACCTGAGCCGAAACCAAGAGTCCGACACTTAACCGACTCCACCATCCAGGCGCCCCACAATTCCACTTTAAATCCTTTTTGTAAAAATGACCAGGGACCAGTACTGAAAAAAGTCAGAATGGCAGCACTCCTTCCCAAGACCTCATTTGCATGGCCAACCAGGGTCCCACATGCCACCCCCACATTTACCCCATCCTGTGGAGTGACCTACTTTCCTCATCTTCCTCATCAGTCCTACTCAGGGTGTCTTGCGAAGCCTGCTGGGAGGGTTCACTGTCCTGCTCCCAGACAGTGCCAGTGCCCGTGTTGGAGCGGGACATGGTGGCCAGGCTCAGGCGGTAAGCAGAGGTGGATGTGCCCACAGTACTGATGGACGTCTTCCCTTGGTAGGCTGGGGGTGAAGAGACCAAAGGAAAAGCATGGTGAGTGTCTCAAAAGAAAACAAATGCTTGCTTCAAACTCCTCCCTAGTATCAAGGATACCTGTGTTTTTTAGGAAACGCCAGTTAAATAGTGTGTCCCAGGTAAGCAGTCTTTTTAAGATAAAGTAGCAAGTGGAAGTGAGATTTAAAAAAGAAAAAGAAGAATTGGCTATTGATTTACTCATAACTGAACAGTTTCCTTAGGGGAATATAATAATGTAAAATGCTTTGACATTGCTTCCTCTCTCATTGCTTTCGATTTGAAATGTGAAGGCTAGAAGAATGCAAAATAATTTTGACATGAATTGAAGCTTCCATCCTGGCAGATTTTACTGAGGAATATACCTTCCTGACACAAGCATGTAGGAGGAATAAATGCATTGTCTGATAGGAACTTCTCAACCAAAATCAGAATACATAAAACTGTGTTCACATTCTCCTTTCCTGGAAGTTATAACTTACAAATTATCCCCTTGAATGTGTCACGTTATTTTATTATAAAGCAGAATATTTGAAAGGCACTCTGCAGATTTCACTAGGATTGTACTTGTCAAAATATATCAGAAGCAATAGTACATTTTAGGAAGAAAAAAAAAAAGCCACACGGATGATAGTCTACTTATGGATAATGACTGCCCTCTAATGGCAGATAATGATTTGTTTTCCCTCCTAGTAATTTCCTGTTAATAACTGTTAAGAAGTAAACAATGCACCCTCAAAAGAAAATCTTTTAAATAATGTAAAGGAAGGACCTCCTAACCTGCCAGCTCTAATTAAACCATTCCTCCCCCAATCTGTAAAAGATCAAGGGTTTGTAAGCAATCATTCTAGTTCCGTGTGCAGATACTTTATTCTCTACCGAGTTTCAGTGTCCTCACTCCTTAAGCGGACTCTCAGTTATGCACCTTGTGGGCATCTGTGTGGATTAAGTGAAATAACATCTATGAAACCATCTAAAAATAACAGAGCTTAAAAGAATGCAAATTCCTCTCCTTTCCAAATAGGAAGCGAAGGCAAGCATTTCAATTCTTTTTTTCTAGTTAAATAGTCAAAAAAGAACTTCACTACTGAAATGAAGATTGGGAAAAAGAAGTTTAGAAAAGAGCAAAATTAAAATCCCATGATACCCCTTGCTTTGTTGGCACTGATTGCATGGTCCAATCTGCCAGCGAACTTACATGACTACCTCATCCGTGGTTCCAGAAAGAGTGGTGACCTGGATGGGCATTCTTTGTAGGTGCGAGTTCCATGAGGCAAACCGGTGCAAGATACCCCCCGGTTACTCACCTGAGCCACTATGAACTGCCTCTTTTAGGATTTTGAGTTCACTGTTGAACTCGGCGATGAGGGAGCTCTTGCACAGCGGCCGTGGGATGAAGCGTCGCTCCAGCTGGTCGGCGATGTGCTGCCGGGCGGAGAGCTCTTCATGATTTTCTGCTGGTTGGGCCAGAAGCTGAAAGGAAGGTATGGATTCTCAGGTCCTCAATTTGCCCATCTGTAAAATGGGCTACTTATTGTACCTATTTCATAGTTGGTTGTGAGGCTGAAATAAGGTAATGCAAATGAAGTTTTCAGGACAGTGCATTCTATAGGAAGCTCTTAATACATCATTTTGCATCAGTGCTCCAGGAAATTCGGGCATGAGAAGAATAACACAGTAGCTGAATACTGAGGGAGGATGGGGGGTATGTTTTAACTGTTCCACCTTTTCTAGGTTTATTTAATTTGGGTCTCTGTCATGTCACTGAAGAATGGAGGACATCCCCCAGATACTCCCCTTGGGCCAATTTTTTTTTTCCTTTCTTTTTCCCTAGGGGGCAGTGGTGAGTCCAGAGACGGCAGAGGTTTACAGACTATTAAGACACTCTCAGTGCGAAGGTACTGGTAAACATTGGAGCCTCTGGGATCCATTTTTGAGCTGTTCTCTTACAAATGCAGTATTAGAAGTTCCTCCTAACTAGCTCTCCTGCGTCCCGCGAACACCGTGCGCATCCCTGGGGCTCGGCACCTCTTGGAGAAGCACACACACCTTGCACTGGATGAACGGCCGCAAGAGCACGAAGATGGGGATTCGGGTCCGCACGATGAAGTCGAGAAAGTCCCACAGGGCCAGGCCCCCCACCTTGCGCAGAGCCATCTCCTTCACCTGGAGGCTCAGCCAGTACCACTGGCTTCCCAGCTGCCTCTCGAAGCAGACGAGAATCACCTTCAGCGCTTCACACCGGGAAAAGAGAAAAGTAAGCCGGCACACTGGTGCTGCCGAGGAACCCAGCCCACATCCACAGCCCTTTATGCGTCAGAACATTTTCTGAATTTCTCAATCGTCTCCGTGTTCCCAAGAACCTCGATGCCCTCCTGAGAGAGTGTTCGGACATCAAAAGTCAGGATGTTTTGATCTGTTTGGATTCTGATCAGGAGAATATAGCTCCCTTTCTTAAGTACATTTAACTACTATTTTGCAAAACACAGAGCAAAGTGGTTCACGGAATGGAAAGGGAGATGCATCCTAAACATAATGTGGGGTTAATATTTTGCTTTCTGAAAGTTCTGTCACAGTGGCTTAATGGTAATACCAGCATACCACTCATATCTTAAACTAAAACATGGGTGATTTAAATGATTTTTTTTTCTTTTAAGCATGGAGGGAATATATTCTTGCTATTTAAAGTAAAATCAAACTATGCAGAAATGCACACATTTAGAAATAGAAAAAGTTTTTCCCCTTCCCAGCTCGCTTTCTTACCCCACCACTCCCCAGAGGTAACCAGGAAAAGTGTTTGAGTAGATCCTTCCAGATTAAAAAAAAACCTCTCTCCCTTGGGGTGCCTGGGTGGCTCAGTGGGTTGGGCCGCTGCCTTCGGCTTGGGTCATGATCTCAGGGTCCTGAGATCGGGCCCCGCATCGGGCTCTCTGCTCAGCGGGGAGCCTGCTTCCTCCTCTCTCTCTCTCTGCCTGCCTCTCTGCCTACTTGTGGTTTCTCTCTGTCAAATAAATAAATAAAATCTTTAAAAACAAAAAACAAAACCTCTTTCCCTCCTTTCCCCCTCACATTGCACATCACGCTGATGACTAAACCCTGCTGGATTTCTTTTGCAAGATCCCTTCCTTCCTCAGAGTCTGGAAGCCTGTCACAATCTACATTTATTTATTTTTTTA
This sequence comes from Mustela nigripes, assembly GCF_022355385.1. Taxonomy (NCBI): domain Eukaryota; kingdom Metazoa; phylum Chordata; class Mammalia; order Carnivora; family Mustelidae; genus Mustela; species Mustela nigripes. The sequence goes on along the minus strand of NC_081559.1, from coordinate 20,472,174 downwards.
TTTTGTACAAAGAAGATTCCCAAACATTGTGTCAGGACAAACCAGAATATTGTTAGGGTGTCCAACGTTCTTGCCGGAGCATCCTCTGACCCCTCAGCTGTCCACATGATGTCTGCTATGGGCCAGTCAAGGGAAACCGGGCCTTCCTCATCCTGTCTTAAGACCCGTCTCAGCAGCAAGAAGACACAGAAACCCAACTCCTTACAACCCTCAAAGTCACACACACCTTTATATACCAAAATAGGTGTATTTAGGACATTTCCGGGGGGAAAACGTGCCATAGAGCACACAGAGAGATGTTGTAAGTCTCCCTTCCCCTTGTCCGCCTCCTCAAAATCTCACTTTTCACAGCCATGGTTCATCCCAGTTCCTTTCCCCTGACTAAACAAACAAATGAAAGCGGGGGGGGGGGGGGCCCCCCCCCCCCCCCCAAAAAAAAACAAAAGAAAACAAACAAAACAAAAAAACACCTCCTCCTCTTTCCTACCCTGATCCCGGGGACAGTTCTCCTGCTGGGTGCCTGTTAGCCCTCTTTGGGTCTCTGCCTTTCTGCTTTTCACCTTCACCTTCATCAGCCTAACTCAGAAGCAGGATAACAAAGCATTCAAGAGCAGGGACTCTGGTGCCAGATGGATTTGGAATTTGGCTCTGGCGTTTATTAACTGTGTGATTTTAGGTAGGTTATTCAAACTTTCTGGGCCTTTGCCTCTTCGGTCCTAAAAGTAGAAGAACATTTACTTCCTAGAGTTGTTGTAAGGATTCAAAGTATAGAAAACACTGCTTGGTACACAGTTAAGTGTTCAAAATAAATGTAAAAGTCAACTTGAAACAGAGGTCCAGGAGCCTGGCCAAGGAACCAAAGGATCCACCTTCATTAAAAAGGCAGAAAGTATAATGACCTGAAAACAATCACTCGTCAAGTGTTTTCTCCCAGCCTTGCCTTATGTGTTAAGCCTTTTGTTTCCATCATCTTATGTGCAGTGCCAAACCTTACGCAGGCCTTGGTCCCACAATCTAGATTTTATTGGAACCTTACATTCTCATGGCTTTGGCAACTCAGCCCCACACTTGTCAGGTCCTGTGCAAATGCTTTCTTATTTCTTGTTTTCATTTTCATTTTCATTGTCAATCACATAATTTTCTAATACTCTTCTTTCTTTCTTTCTTTTTTTAAGTTATCTCTATGCCCAATATGAACTCACAACCCTGAGATCAATGCCATACTGACTGAGCCAGCCAGGCGTCCCAAATATTTCCCCTTATGATACAGTCCAAACAATTCACACACGCCAGACTCCAAGGACCTGTTTTTACGAGTGTGTGTGGTTCATCTTACACTCCCCATACCAAGATCTGCTTTGATAAATTGAAAAATGTCGGGCACGGTCTTTTCAACTTGATGCTTTTGAGATTTTCTACTGCCAGGGCTCCTTACTCTCCATGCTATGGCAGGAATAGTCTTCTCCCCTGTGTTAGTTCAATTAGGGCCAAGGAGCAGCCCTCCAGTGTTCCGTGGGTCAGGATCAAGTTAAAGGTAGGGACTGGGTGATGGAAATGTAGGAGTGAAGCAAGAAAGAAAGCGGTAAACCTCTGAGGGGAGAACATGTTGACTGGCCTCTCCAGAGTGAAAATCAGGATGGATATTTAGAGATTCTATCATAAGAGAATAAAAATAGCTAGGAAAGGGATGTAGCACAAGGCCGCCATGTCTTGCTGCCCAGGTTGTAGACTGCCCTACTCTAGGGGCTCCATTCACATACATGACAGACCAGTGAGTCCCATGCGCTATGTCCCTATATACTAGTGGAGCCTACATCTGTTAACCACTATCAATGACAGTCTCAGTAGTGATCTCATACTTAATCAGGAAGGAGGGATTCTTACTGCAGATGCCTTCCTTACATGCCCAGATGCTGTGAGAAGCACAACCAAGAAATTCAGGCACCACAGATAGGAAAGCACTTTGTTCTTTGCCATACGTTTACTGGCATGCCTGTATCGACTCCTTTGCAAGGGTGATGCTTCTTACTTGTTCAAGTGGCTTCTTTAAATACTTTCCGGATTGAAGTCTTTTAAAATCGTTTTGAGTCGAAGTGTAACACGCTCAGTGAAGTCCTTACGTCATACACATACATGCACAAACACACGTATATGGGGGTGGGTGGAGAGTGTGGGGAGCATACCCACCCAAATACGCGGCTTGGCTGGTGGACTCGGCCAGCCCCCCCTCCCTGCGCAAGTCTTTGCCCGCATCCCCAGGGGTGGAGCAGTGGGCGGGGGAGCTCTCCAGCATGAAGTTCTTGCTCCTGGAGGTGCTGATGATCCGCGGCGGCAGGAGCACGTTAATGACCGTCTGCAGGAGCAGCTGCACCTCGGGCTGCTCCAGCCATGGGCTGTCTACGGGGGCAGCATTCGGAAGACGGAAGCGGAAAGAAAAGCAAGTCATGAGCTAGGCTTTGCACATCAGACCCAGAAAAGTTTAGCTCTCTTTCCAGTTCCAAACTAGAACACTCTAGAAATTTGGGTGTTTCCCCACCAAGTACAGCTTCTCCTCTGGACAGACACCGCATTCCTGATACTGGGTGTTCTCTCCATAATCAGCAGCCAAGGCCATATATATTCCTAGCCAAATCTCTGCTTACCATTTCAATCTCCTTTCTCTTTTCTGCTCAAATACTCACAACGTATCGTTTCTACATTTGAGATAAGCTTTTCCTAAAAAGAAAAATCCTCCAAGAAGGAAAGGTAATGAAGATAGATTGAAATGTAACAGCAGTGGCAGGGTTTAGACTGACCCGAATGGCAGGAAATGATAAAATCCATTTACTTGTCAATTCATACCACACTGTATTTCAGTGAATACCATTTTCTTAACGGAAACAGTGGTCTCCCGATTTTTGCTGTACGGAAGGACAGGTCTTCTAGGAACTGGAGCAGGGAAACACTTGACCCAGGGTGGCTAAATGGAAATGAAAGAAAAATTCTCTTTCCTAAGATAACCCTGTTTCAATCATTTGGATCGACTTCAGTGACGGCCTTCTTGGGGAAAAAGAATAAGAAACAACAGCCTGACACTTAAGAAGACACCACAGTGATAAATTTCCTTTAGTTAAATTAATCAGACCTTTGCTTCCAGATCCTACTGTGAGCACAAATGGGACGAGTAGATTTAAAAGCATCCCCTCCCTTCGCTCTTGATTGGTGAATGGGGAGATCACATGGCTTAAGGGAAAATCTTCTTTTAAAGCCTGTGCAGCAATAATAGAAAAAAAAAGATTAATTGACCCCCACACCCATTCGGTATGTTTGCTTTTTTCACAGCACGATGGAGACGGTGACTCCCTGTTGGCTGCTCCTGGAAACTCTTGAGTTCAATAGCACAGCATATGAGATTCGCTCAAAACTGATACATTACCATGTGCTTGCCATAACTGACAGTTATAGACCTAAAGAAACAGTAACGTCTTGAATATTAAATGTAAGATCGTAATACTTTTGGCTTGGTACAAAAACAACCGCATATCCCCTTTCATTGGTCCATGTGTCCACCAAAAATATTTTAGCAGTAAAAGAGAAAGAAGAAAAATGAGAACTTGCCATCTGTTTCATTTGGGAGTTATTTAAAAGCCCTCTGACCTTTGCACAAGGCCTTTTTCAAACCAGAAAGGAATAGGTAATGTAGAAAGAGAGAAAGGAGCTCTGTACACAGGTTGTAAACATGGATCACTTTAGGGATCATCATTTCCCTTCTGCACGGGAGCCAAAACTCTTGCTTAATTTTTTTTCTACCATCACCCATCCTCTGGATGATGGGCCATCAAGCTGAGTCGTCAGATAATGGATGCGTCGTTAATTACACCAGTTGTGTATTTCCCATCAGTCACAGAACTTTCTGATGATCTACCACTCTCTAAAGTTCGGTGACACACAGAAAGAGGCAGGGGAATTGGCAGTTCGCACTTCTCGCCTTGGGAACGATTGTTTTCATTTTTAGAAATAGAATAGCTGGGAGATGAGGAAAAAACCAACAACAACCACAATATTCAGCCCACAATCATTCAAGTAAATTAAGATATTCAAAGCCTAGTAGTAACATTTGAAAGAATTTCATATTGCAATTCTTTCTGCAAATCATTTAAAACCAGACTCTGAATATTACCATTGTGAGCTGATTATCTGTGGGCCATTATTTTCCGAAGGTTTTGCCCACATCTGAAATGACTTCAGTGGCAGGACTACACGACTCTGCTATTTTTGAGATCTCGAGAAGAATTACAGAAGCACAACTTAGGGCCAAGCTCAGGACTGAAGCTCCAAACCTGTAAAAGTTTGGAGCCATTTACACTTTCGTGTCACAGATTTTGCCCAGCCTTTGCAGAAAAAGCAAAGAGAACACCATGATCTGGTGCCTCAACCAGCAACTCAACGAGCGTGACAAACAGGTAAGGCAGTCACACCTGTATCTGCAATGCTACAAGCCGGACAACAGCTGTGCTGAAGGGCAGAGGTGGTGAGAGATAAGGGCTGAGATGAAGAAGGGGTAATCCGTCAGCAACACTGGAAGGTCCTACCACTCCCATCACCTGAAATACAAACAGAGCACATGACCAGCCTTGACTACTGCAATTTCATTTCAAGCGACCGTAGTAAGGGAGTCTCATTCAATAATCATAATGATGATAATAAAATAATAATGATAATCATAATAATTTGAAGGTTGGACATGTTACTTTCAGTCTGTTCTGGTCGCCTTCTTTGGAAGGCATGTAATGTCTGGAGTCCGATCGAACGTGACACTGGATTCAGCCAAGGTTTTGTAGAATGTTGTTTGTAGCTAACTGTGCGTATAATGAGAGATGAACCAAAAACTATGCTAATCAGGAGACTGGACATACTTACTGGTGGATTCAAAGGAAGGCAGTCCACAGTTCGTTAATGGAGCAAGAACTGACAACAATGATGATGGCATAGCGCTATGTGCACTGGGCATTCCAGCTATCGAGTTAGTGCTCAACTAGCTAAGCAGCAGATCCTACTCAATGAAATGCTCTCATATGACTTCTACATCGTACAAAACCTTGTGGGGACCAGACTCTAGATATTACATCAATGATTAAAATAAATATTATTTTTTTCTTCCCATAAATCCTAGACTGGCCGACTCAGAATGTCATTTTGCACTAAAACAGGAAAAAAAAAGTTCTCTTTGCATTTTAAAGTCTCCCACCCCAGACTACCTCAACTTCTAGCCAATTGTGCAGTTTCCACCACCCCACTCTCCAACTGGCAGCCCTCAACTCTCAGCGCAACGGGAAGAGGCAAATTGTCAAAGTAGCGCGTGGGAAGCAGCACACCAAAATCCCATCTGTGTAGGGATGGGCCCTTCAGCTCCCCACGCACCACCTTGAAATGTACCTCACTATTTTCAATGTCGCCTGAGCCGTCTGTTTTCGTGGGTAGGTAGGGGCACAAAGTGGTTGACCTGTAAATCTTCAAGTCAGAGAAATCAATAGCAGAGTGACATTTTGCAAAGTTTCATAAGATTGCCACTTGGCTACTCACCAGATTGACACAGACATTGATCAGTGACCTAAGGTGAGGCAGGAAGGATATGATTGGCTGCCTCTGAAGTGTCAAACAAACCCCTTCAATCAAATTGCTGGCAGGCTCCCACTCAACCTGTCGCCTGGAATACAATATAGGAGCCATTAGCGGCGTGGCTCCCTTCTGGAGTCAGTCTGAAACAAATGAATGAGACAGTGATTCTGACGCCATCTAAGACAGGACGGGTGTCTGAGACGACAAAGTGCTTCACACGGGATGAAGTTTACCCATGTTGTTCCAAAAGCACAGAGCACACTGGGAAGGGAAGAAGATACTGAAAACGTAGCAGAGGCACTCCTGCCCCACTCGACTAATGAGACAAAATCTATTGAAGAAAAAACAGAGATGATGAATGGGTTGCATTTTAGGTTCCCTGGGTTTAGCTTTGAGAGAGGGTAGAGGACTGAATTTTAGGAAACCCATCCGAGGGGCCATGACTCCCAAGAGAACTAATCTGACCACAGGCTGCATTTCTGAAATCTACTGATCGCACTGCAATTGATCTCATCAGATTTTATACCAGTATACAACTGATCAGATTTCTATGGTTTAACTCCTGCCCAAACCATGACATTACAAGAAAATAGTTCATTTAAAAAGTGTTCCTTCTTGGCCTCCTAAGAAATGATATTGGGGGGGGGGGCTACTTTCTATGGTCATATAAATGGTATAAATCTAAACCCAATGAGATGAACATGGGATTTTCTGTAATAAAAGCCAGTCTAGTCTGTAATTGTCTCAGTACCAAAAAAAACCATCCCCATGGCGCCCAAATAAACAGGTTGGGTTTTACTGATATCACAACACTGTTTCTAATATCCTGGAAGCAATTTCTAAGCTCACATTTCCTACCAAAACAGACTATAATGACAAAATAGAAAAGTTCATAAATGAGGAAATACCGGTCTCCTGATTATCAAGTAACCCACAAGGTAGGTTTCAGTCAACATTTCCCTTGTTGAACTGAGATCACCAGAAGAAATTAAATTGAAGGCAACCTCAAATTCTTAGGATGCCCCCCCAAAAATTACTTACAACTGACCCCTCTACTGTTAGGAAGCATGATGTTCTTTACAATTGGGCTTAATGTATGACAAGTGACTCAACCTATAGAGATGTTTGACATCTTTATGTAATTAGTTATTTAAGAAAAAGAATTTATTTTGACACACCCTTGTAAGAATCATAAGACTGGCTATTTGCCAATAGGCACAAATGTTCCATCGGAACCATTTTAAAAAAGTAGGTATGCTCTAAGGACAGACATTTCCATGCCACTGAAAAAAATAACCAATGTAGGCATTCGTCATCCCATTATAAAAGAATATAGGAACAAAATATCAATTACTGGAATGAAATCTTTCAATTTCTTTTTTACGCTTCCAACAACTCCTGACTGCTGCAAAAATGAACAAGAACACAGGCTAAAACCTGGAAAAGTTCCAGCAAATTGAATGCTAAGCACTACAAATTCTTGGGCAAGAGTTGCATGGGTTTTGGGTTAAGTTTAAAGGGACAGAAAATGTTCTCATTAACCCAAACTTGAAATTCCTCAATTAGTGGGTTTATTAACATTTAGCCAAATGAACTGTCTGTTCCTGGGTCTCTAGATTGGACTTAGATCTCCAGGTAGTCTGATTCCGAGGCATTCTGGCATAGACAGGGAGGCTATCAGTAGATATTTCAGGTTACTGAACAGAGATCAAAGGGCAATCACGTTAATTTTGTACCATCTTGAATTAGAAGGAATGGTGAAATTTAGGTCTTTGTTATTAATCCTGGGATTTTCTTTTTTTCAGCTGCTATGTGGCTGCTTATTGTTAAGATGCGTCATTTCTCTAAACTGGTACCTAAAATACTATGTTAAAGCCAGTATTTTTTGAACCCTGAATTAATTTTTCTTTTCTCCTCAGTTGTTTTATTTGTAAGGCACACCCTGCCTTATTTCAAAAGAAATTGAAGGATACTCACTGAATTTCTTATGTGTGTCAGATGAGGGACATGATAGCTAAGATATGAACAGATTTTTCAAGATGAACAACATATAATTCGAAAGAATAGATTATTTCTTCAGAATGTAGACCCTGCTACTTATACATTCAGATACCTGGTTAGCTACGCACATACACCAACAGAAAACTTTCAAGTCATCTGTTCAACTCCAGATTGCGCCAGCATCTTAAAAGATGATAAGCCCTCACTCTGAAGCTTGTAATAGTAACAGCCGACTGAGAGGCCTCCTTACCTCAAAGTAGGCATCTTATGAATTTTGTTGAACATTCTATCCAATCTCTTTAAAATGAGGATTAGGGCTGGCCTCACTGCCTCGGCTGTCCAGTCCGTAATGGGCAGCATCTCCATGATGTAGCGCCGAAGCCCGCGGCTCTCCATCGTCTGGGTGTCGTACGGCGCCAGCTTCAGAAGGGAGTGTGCGATTTCTGCCAACCTACATGTTTTTGTTGTTGTTTAAAGAATAAGCTTAGAATGTCACAATGAGAATTTTCCCACACAGCAGCATGCTAGTCACCTTCCTTCCAGCACACCAGCTCCCTGAAGTAAAGACATTCTTCCCTCTGCCTTCTACCCCTCAGCTCTTCCTGCTTGTACCGATATACGCTGGACACCTGCACATACATATTAACAGAGAACCACAGACTATTCCGGAGGGGAAGTGTGAATAGTAGTATCTGAAGAAGAATTTAAAACCCAGAGAGTTTAAGTCCAGGTCAAATACATCTAGAGAATACGTATACATGCATATGTATATGAGGATATATGCACAGAAATACAATCCCATATACTATACATAAAAGGTACGTATATGGGGGTGCCTGGGTGGCTCAGTGGGTTAAAGTTTCTGCCTTTGGCTCGGGTCATAGTCCCAGGACCCTGGGATGGAGCCCCGCATGGGGCTCTCTGCTCAGCAGGGAGCCTGCTTCCTCCTCTCTCTCTGCCTTCCTTTCTGCCTACTTTGATCTCTGTCTGTCAAATAAATAAATAAAATATTAAAAAAGGTACATATATACACATATATGTATGCTAAAGAGAACCCAAACTATAATGTGTAACAAAATCACTAATATCAAGTGTCCACGTAAGCTTCATGCCTTCCTAGTTCCCTCATTGCCCGTAGTCAGTCAGAGGCGTTTTATAAAACATAGTATTGGTTTTTATTGGAGCTGAAGGAGTTCTTCAAACTCATTTCCTTTCCTTTCCTTTTCTTTGAAGTCTCTTCTCTTTTTTTCTTATACATCGATCCTCCTACTCTGCTGTTTTGTTTGTTTGTTTTTAAATAATTGACTTAATTGGACTGTCTGAATGGCTTTGGTTTGGGTTGTCTCTCTCAAATTTTCTTTCTTTCTTTTTTTTAAAAAAAGATTTTTATGTATTTATTTGACAGACAGAGATCACAAGTAGGCAGAGAGGCAGCCAGAGAGAGAGAGAGAGGAGGAAGCAGGCTCCCTGTTGAGTAGAGAGCCCGATGCAGGGCTCTATCCCAGGACCCTGAGATCATGATCTGAGCCGAAGGCAGAGGCTTTAACCCACTGAGCCACTCAGGTGCCCCTCTCTCAAATATTCTAACTCAGTTCCACAAAGGGACTGCAAAATGGAAAGCACGTCCTCCAAGTGTAGCCCAGGGTCTGTCACCCGACATAGGTCTACGCTCTGTGTCCTAAGTACAGGACTCCCTGAGAGTGAACTGACTTAACAGGACTGGTTCCAGGTAAATAAATATAATGTCAAAGCTAGACATTTGTAAATAATACAAATATAATGGCATATATGGTCTTACAAAGTCAACTGGATTTAATTTTATGTGAAGGAGAAAGCATTTTATTTATTTTTCAACCAAATTTTTCATTTTACTTAACTTCAATTTTTGTTCCATAGAGTGCACATACAGTGTTACGCTAGCTTCAGGGGTACAACAGAGTGATTCGGCAATTCTACCATGATAAGTGCTCTTGGTCCCCTTTACCTATTTCACCCATCCCCCACCCTCCCCTCTGGTAACCATCTGTTCTCTATAGCTAAGAGTCTGTTATTTGGTTTGTCTCTTTTTTTCTTTGTTCCTTTGTTCCTTTTCCTTTCCTTTCTTTTCTTCTTCTTCTTCTTCTTCTTCTTCTTCTCTTTCACAGAGAAAGAGAGAGAAAGAGCAAGTGAGCAGAGGTGGGGAGATGCAAGGGCAGAGCGAGAGAAAGAATCTTAAGTAGGCTTCATGCTCAGTACTGAGCCAACTCAGGGTTTGATCTCAAAACCCTGAGATCATGACCTGAGCTGGAATCAAGAGTGGATGCTTAACTGACTGAGCCATCCAGGCACTGCACTTTGTTTCTTTCTTTCTTTTTTTTTTTCAATTCTCACCATAGCACATACCCTCCAAAGTGCCCACTTTGTTTCTTACATTATACATATGAGTGAAAGCTTATGGAATTTTTCTTTCTCTGACTTATTTGGCTCAGCATTATACCCTTTAGATCCATCCATGTTGTGGCAAATGGCAAGATTTCATTCTTTTTTATGGCTGAGTAATATTCCATTATATATACCACATCCTCTTTATCCATTCATCAATGGATGGATACTTGGGTTTCTTCCATATCTTGGCTATTGTAAATAATGCTGCAATAAAAAGAGGCATGCATTTATCTTTTCAAATTAGTGTTATCAATTTCTTTGGGTAAATACCCAGTGTGGAATTACTGGCTCCCGGTAATTGAGGAAACTTCACACTGTTTTCCACAATGGCTGCACTATTTTGTGTTCCCACAAAAAGTGGTGGGGGTTCCTTTAAGAAAAAAGCATTTTAGGGGTGCATGCCTGGCTTGGTCAAAGGAGCATGTGACTCTTGATCTCAGAATTGGGGGTTTGAGCCCCAAGGTTGGTGTAGAGAGTATTTAAAATCTTAAAAAAAAGCATTTAAAAATTTTATGATTCTTCCCTACCAAATACATTGAGTTGTTGCAGAATGTATAGAAGATGATATTAAGAGGCAATGTATACCCATTCATGGTAATATCTTGCCGTATGATTTGTATGCTGTATGATTTGAGCTTAATCTTCTTTAAAAAAAAAAAACTCATATCCTAAAAAAATATACCCAAGACTCTTATCACAGTGGCTGAAATGTCGATATTCTTTAAGGTACTGGAAATTCCTTTGAAAACAAATTAAGAAGGGTAAGTAAGCCACTCTTACCAATTATCTGAATCTTTGGCTCAAATCAGGATATGCCTAGCCAGGCATTCAAAGTATCCTTTGAAGTGGAGGGAGATTCTGATGGGAAAAGGGAACAGAGAGGCCTAATGTTGCCTAGAAGAGCACTTGTATGTGGTGCCATCAGGAGGCATCCATATGTTGACGGTTTTCAGAACTGTTACTAAAAGAGGATATTCCAGATAACAGGACATCAGAAATCAGCTTTTCTATTTTTTCTTACCTTTTTTTTTAAGACTATTTTTCAGTAATCTCTATACCCAACATGAGGCTCGAACTCACGACCCTGAGATCAAGAGTTACATGCTCCACTGACCAGCCAGCCAGGTGCCCCAAGATTTTCAGTTTTTTGTTTGTTTTGTTTTGTTTTTTAAAGCAAATTTGCTTGGAAATGCCCAGAAGGTATAATCCTCAATCTTAAAGTTGAAAGAGCTCTTAATAGTCCTGAGGCAGTGGGGTTCCATATATGGAAACCCTGACTGGATCTTCTTACTTTAAAAAATTCAGCTTAAAGTAGAAATAAAGAGTATCATTTCTCAGGCCTCACCCAAGATTTAATAAATATGGCCCAAGGATTGGGTCCAGAAATCTGCATATTTTTTACCTTAATTTTGAAAAACTTGAACATGTATATACAAAGGTAGAGAGGCAAGTATATAATGCACCCCTCATGTACCCATCACCCAGATTTAACAATGTTCAGCTCATAGCCCCTCCAGTTTCATTTATACCCACAATCTCCCCCTCCCCATTACCCTGAACTCCTCTGAAGTAAATCCCAAGCATCACATCGTTTTATCAGTACATATACTTCAGTATGTGTCTCTAAGGTTAAGAACTTAAAAAAATTATCCATAATGCAATTATGACAGCTAACAAGTTAAAAATAATTCCTATAAAAATAAAGATATCCAGTCAGTTTTCAAAATTCCCGCCTTATTTCATAATTCTTAAGTACACTTTTCTTTAAACAGATCACAATAAAATAAGCCCCATAACATTTCAATTGATTGATATTTCTCTTAAGTCTCTTCGACTATGTAGGTTCCCTTCTTCTGTTTTTTCTCCCCCCCCATGTTTTTATAATTTATTTCTTGAGGAAATGGGCTGTTTGTTAAGTAACATTTTCCACACTCCAGATTTTGCTGATTGAATCTCCTTGTTATCATTTAATCTATCCTATTGCTTCCGGGTTTCATCCAATTGGTAGTCACACTAGGGGTGAGATTAGATTAGGTTTGGATTTCCTAGCAAGTGTATTTCATAGGTGATGTGTCCTTTCACCAGGAGGCACATGATTCCTACTTGTCACTCTTCATGGTGTTAGTTGCCACACGTGACCACGGCACACATCCATTAATTCATCAGAAGTAGCACACCAGCAATATTGTGTCATTCCTTTTCTCACGTTTTATCTACAGCGTTTTTGTAAGGTGAAATTTCTCTTTGATTACTTCAAAAGAGATAGGACAAATGCTTTAAAGGACTTCAGGTTTAAGAGCCCTAGGCCATTCCGACAGGCGCTCTGGTTTAGGAATCACAGTCAAACCACTGTCTCTCGAACACATGGACTACTCTACCATAACTTCATCTGACTAGTGCCACGGATGGAGAATTCACCACTGCGTAAGGCTGTTCTCACCATCCATAGAGGTCTACACTCCAAGAAGCTCTTCTCATATTAGATGGCCAATTCCCTCAGTTTCTTCCACCCAAGCTTAATCTGGAAGCATGAATTCAACCCATCTTCTCCATGGCAACCCTTCATTATCAGGAGCTAGTTATTGTCTTGTCTCCAGACTGAACATTCACATTGTCTCCTGGAAACTGTGTGAATGCGCATGTCTTAAATCATTTTAAAAGCCTGTGTATTCTTCTGTTTATCTCTTCCTCACAAATGTGTCATGCAGAAAATTCTTTAATTTTTCGGTTGTTTGAATGACAGATTAGAGCATATCCCCATGCACACATTTCTTTTTCCCTTATTATTTTACAGATAACATTGAGAAATGCCTGAGAAAGGATCAATCTGTCTATTTTAAGCATGAAAAACAGTATTTAGAACTGAATTTGAGTCATTTTACGCATTACTACCTGAATTTCTCTAATCCCTCTGGTGGTAAAAATGAATTTGCATTGAGCATAACACAAACATTTCCTTTAATATAGTCTCTGCTATACCAGCACATGGATAATCCCTTGGTAAAAAAATATTCCTATGGTCATTTCCCAGTGAGAACACAAGAGATTTTCCCATTGAGAGGAAGAGTTGAAGAGAAGGAGGCAGGGAGGCGAGGGAAGGAGGGAAGGGGAGAGACGGGGAGGGATGGAGAGAGAGAGACAAAGGGAGAGTGGGAGGGAGAAGAGAGAGAGAGAGCGAGAGAGCAAGCTGGACTTAGAGATCTCATTATCCTGACATATATATGTACACACACACACACACACACACACACACACACACACACACTGCCGCTTTGGCAGCTCTGGTTTGGGCAAATGAAGCATTAAATTCCCTTAGCACAGAGACTCTATCTTATCAGAGATCCCTGAAGTCAGCCATCTATTTTGCTAATGCAGGAGTACAGATTGCCTCTTGCATTGCCTCTTGGTTCTCTGGCTTGAATCAGAGACTTCATGTAAACATCTCCTCTATCTCTTCCATTATGCCATTCCTGTTTTCATCAATCTTCTTTCCTTGAGTGATACTATCCATTCTTACAACTTTAAACAGGACCTATGTGCCCATGGTTCTGACTTTTACATATATCCAAATGTATATTTAATTTATAAGAAAAAAAAATCTATATAATGCCTTTTGGTTGGTGCAAGGTCAAAGTATATGGGTCTATCCCTACTTAGCAACATAGAATATCTCTGTTTGGCCAGAGATCATGGCAGTTCCTCTTTTTTTTTTTTTTTTTAATCATAGTCTTGTTGTGAGAAACAGCATTAATAGAGGTCACTTAGTCTGTTTCCTGGAAATAAAAGTTCTGCCTCTCCTCCAATAGGCAATGAAAAAATCGTGCTTTTGAAAGACAATATCTTGGCTTCAGATAGGTTGGTCTTGATTAATTGCATTGTGATGTTATGCCAACCTTCAGTACTGACAGGCTTCCAACCATGCGAAACTAACACTTTATCTCCACCAGGGTGTTGTTCATTCCACCACTCTTTCCTTTTAACAAACACCAACCAGGAGACATTTCTTATCTTTGTATTTTAGAAAAGTAATTTTTTATCGAACAGCTAGGTGTTTTTTATCTTATCGACACTGATTTTGTAATAGGTCATTTCCTCCTCATTGCTTTGAAAACTTGGAAGCTCAAAATCAAATTTAAGTTCATGAATGGCATCTAATCTGATCAAATCATATAGATTTCCTGTGTTAATATCATCATAAACATAATTATTTCCTTGCTAATTTTTCACTTTATTCTGACTCTCTAACTTGTATATTCTATCCCTTTGTTTAATTTTCAAAGTTGCCTCAACTGTTTTATAAAATGATAAATACATAGATATATACACGTGATCTAGAGTACTTGCAACAGTATTGTAGTTACTTTCTTATGTGTGCTGCTTGTGCTAGCCTGTGGTCATGGGGAGACCCAGGACTTTATTTTACATTCCCAGTGTCTAGCATAGAATTTGGGCCATATTCATTAGCCTTAGTATCTGTTGAACTCTATTAACTCAGTGCCAGGGCACTGAAGTCAGTCATTTGAACTATAGCTCATTTAACCTTTAACAAGGTCTGGCCTCTAGAGGGCGCTCCAGACCTCTCTAACGAACACACTCCCCTTCCTCCAATGCCTTAAGAAGTATAGTTACAAATGGTCAAATTATAGGGCAGTTTCTAACCCAGGATCCTGATCTCCTCTTATTCTCATCCATTTTTTAGGAATCTTGTCCCTTCACTCCCTCAAAATGGCAATGGGCAGTTCTCACCCTCTGATCATAGGAAAGTGATGTTGCTGTGTTCACAGGATTATTTGGTTCCCCTAGCCGTCATCAGTGGGAAAGGAGGAAAGATAGACTGACTGGAAGGAACACTAGGTTGCTATGGCAATAGCCTCGTCCTACTCCAAACCTTCCTACCCTTTGCCAGTGTAGGTGCTGAAATTCTCCATGTGAAATAAGCTCTTTCCCATTTCTGTGTGTTGGGAACACGAACACACACGAAGCTCTGGAGTCCTGGGTGTGTGCCAACAATTCAGAATGTGAAATTAGCTGGGAAGAAAAAGAGTCCATCTACTCTCTACATTTATGGACTCTCATTTTCGCTTACTTAGTACTTTCTAAAATTTTCAAGGGATAATTTTAAGAGAAAAGTTGATGGCAATCAGGGAATCAGCACGTTTTGCCAAATAGCAGTGTTAATCCTGAATGGCTAGAACCTCACTCTCCCTTCAGCTTTATAAGTTTACTAAACTTTTTGAGTGAATATTTTGCTACCTACAGAACTTTCCTTTCAAGGAGTTTCTATGACCTTTTACAAATTGTTACAAATTTGCATAGAACATCTAGAATGTTTCTTTTAAGAATCTGAGAATATACACACAGACTTCATGATTTATCACAACAAGTGAGATAAGACAACACAATAGGAAGAAGGAAATACGAGTGCACAGACTAGCAAGTCTAGAGCCTCTCCCTGGTACACCCACAGTAAAACTTTTTAAACAATGACTGGCCTCGTCCAGATTTCCAGCAGGACATTTTTTGTTTGAAACACTGGAAGGTTATTACGAACAACGTGTGTAAAAGGGATCAGAGAAAAGTGTGGCTCAGAGTTAAAACTAGCTCCCTTCCCTACAGGGCTCATTACTGAGTCCCCAGGTAGTACAGGAACAGAGCAAGCCTTTGGGCAGAAAACAGTAGTGAATTTTTTTTCTTGTAAGCTGACAGAGAGGAAACACAGTTCTTGTGAAAATTCAGAATCTGGGCAGTAAATAGGACTCGGATGAAGGCTACTTTTCTAAGAATTTAGGTGACAAAATTTCCCTTTTACTCTCTTTTATTGAGGTAAATACATGAACTATGCTTTTCTGTCTTTGAGAGGACTCTCCCCCTGTCTATCCTGAGATCCTTTTTGACAAACTTAATATACATTTTCCTGGATGGCCCTATATGATATGCATCCAAGCCCCCCCCCCCCCCCCCACACAAAAATCACTCTGAATACCCAAGTTCTTATCCTGAGAGGTCTCTCAGGATAAGAGACCCTGACACCCACACCCCAAAACGTATATCCCAACACTGTCCACATTCGGAAGCAGGAAAAGCAGGGACAATACCTCATGTGTGACTTCACATCCAGCAACTCCAGGGCCGTAACCCGTGGCTCCCCAGCCAGATTTTGCAAGATCTTCAGCCTGGGCCCACAGTGCTTGTAAAATTCGGTACAGATATTCAGCAGGGACTCCCGAGGCCTTCGGAACTCCTCCCGAGCAATGCGTTCATCAAGTTCCTCTCTGGGAAGGCCTTGCCCTTCCTCCAGTAAGTGAAGATTTTCCCTGGGGGATTACAAAAATTTAACCGGGGGTCTGAAAAAGTGCGTGTGTGGTCACTGTGGGAGGAGAACCTCACACTGACGGAAAAGGTACGATTCCTTATATTACGTATCATGTGCATTCATGAGGAGAACCTTGTCTACAGGGTAAAGAAAATGTGCCACCCTAGAAGAGACTGCCATCCCAAATGGCAATGGCTTTACGCAAGCTGCTTCCTGAGGATTTACCCAGAAACAATATGACATGCATTAATGAAATGAAATCTTATGGAACCATAACCCAGCTCAAAAGACAATCATTACAAGACGTCAGAATGCGTACGAAATCAGAGCTTGTCTCTCTGTACCTGATAAAGTGCAGTTTGGCGCCTTGTTCCTGGTACCTGGGAATCAGAAGAACAGTCTGCATAACGATGAGGCAAGCACAGGGGCCCTGTGGTGGGGCTTCCTGGGGACTGTTTCTTGTGAGAAGCCCTTGAAGCTACACATACTGCTAAGCTCACCAACGCACATGGACTAATCCTAAAATATAAAATCTTCGTCTTTCATTTGGCCACCACACATGCTGCCAATATAGCTGCTGCTATACCGTCCCACTGGTAGAGCATGCATAGAAATACATTATAAAAACACATACAAAGTCATGGAATGCAGCCAAATGAGGGGACTTTTGAAAAGCTTTGAAAGCAGCATGAATCCAAGTTACAGTTTTAATACCATGTGCTCTGTTTCTGGGGATCAGAGGAAGAAATATGGCAGACTTCCTTTCAGTTCTGGAAACTTACCGCTTGAGGACGGATTAATAACAGGACTTTAGAAACTCTCTTTTCCTGTGTACCTTTTATCGGATACTTGAATCTAGCCCCCGAATATCACTTACAATGTTTTTGTTTTTTCTTGATATCTGAGAAATTGAGGCATGAGCTAACCATCACATCAGCTAACTTACAGTTGGGTCTGATATTTGCTTTATTTGTAATATAAATGATGAGTAGGGAATTAACTTTACATAAAGGATGATACATTCTTAAAACTGTGCTTCAGAGAGAATGGAAAATTGCAAAGTTTCTCCTTAAGATTTCCCTACTAACTAATAATTCCATCCTGGGAAAAAAGAACTTTTTCTCTACCTGATTTGGGGTTTGCCCTCTCTTAAGCCTTCCTTGGAGGAAGAAGTTAATTAAATATTTGTGTGTGTGTATGTGTGTGTGTGTGTGTGTGTGTGTGTGTGTGTTTGTGTGTTAGGGTATTTGGTGGTTAACACGGACAGGATGAAGCTGTGTAAGTATTACTAGTATAGCCAGTAGTCTGAGTTATAGCAAAACAGGGGGTGGTGTGGGGGAGGGGGGGTGATTAAGTCAAGGACCACGAGAGCATCATTTGAGGACCCAAGTTAAAATTCGGATGAAATGCCTGTGGAAAATCTGCCCAGATGAAAGAAAGTTGACCCCGTATAACTGCCATGGGAATGAGAAACCACCCCCTGATTATTATTGCTTCATTGCCTTTTTCTTGGAGGCAAATGAAACAACACTGGAATAGATCAAAGACCACCCAGGCAGCAGAAAACATCTTGCGTGTCCATGCAAACAAACCGACACTGTGCCGATTTACAAAGGTGGCTTGGATTTCTCTCTGACGGTGTTAAAAGAAGCCTTGTAACTTTAAACTCTCGCCTTCCTTTCTTTTCCTTGGAGGGTTTCGCACTCAATATTGACTATTTCAGGATTCCTTGCATTCCCAATGGCTGAGATTCGGGTTGTATGACATAGAGAGACCACAGGAGAATAAGGCCAGTGACTTACCTAGTGTTCACCCCAGACGACATGGTGTGATTGGCTGTGGTGGTTCCCTTATGACCTTGGTCACACCTGCTCATCTGTGGGGCTGTCATGGGCCTGTGATAGGGACAGGAACCACCACAACAAAAGAAAAATTGAAGTGGAGACATTTACAAAGTCCTCAAGTGACAGAAGCTCACATAAATTTTAAATTACTCACAGAGTCTTAAAAAGAGACTATTGTAAGAAAAAGAGAGAGAGAGAGAGAGAGAGAGAGAGAGAGAGAGTTGTGTTGGGCTTTTCTGTCACACTCTTGCTGTTTCTGTTCTGAGAGGTACTTTAAAGGGATCATGGATTCCCAGGGGTCTGTTAGCATACCATGATTTAAGTTCTTCTGCTTCTTAGTTCTGAGGTATAAACTATGACACTTCAAACCAGACATTTATGAACTCAGGCTTCTAAGTCTTTATGATTCAGTGAGAGTCAAGAGCTCCTTTTTCAACTTGATAGATTACTAGGAAGTTAACTGTTCTGGACTGTAAGTGAAAGGTAACGATGTACATAACATTTTGGCCACTTACATTGTAATCAGCCACCTTATTTTTCTGAAAAAACTATCAAAGAATGAAAGAACCCTTCTAGGCAAAATTATACTTAAGACTACCCAGAAAAATGAGTAAATTCGTATCTATAAGTCAGTAATTTAGATGCTCAGAAATAGATCTGAATCATCTCACAGCTTTTATATTTGTAGGGTTTACTTTAAATCCTAGGTAATCTTTGTCTCTCTGTTGACCTCTGAGAGCAATGGAAGGGACGCAGCTTTCCAAAGCAAGTCTTGTATGAACTCTTTCAGGCTTGCTTTTATGATGCTCATTTTCTGTATGCTGGGTGTGGCTGGAAAGTAAGCTTTTAATAATCACACTAGACCTTCTCCTCCTGTGCCATTGTTGTGGAAGAACTTAAAGATGGCCCCGGGCCCCTACACTCCCCTGGTATCACCCCTGTGATTATGAACTTTTACACTGCCGAAGGGAAATTATCTGGGTAGGTCTAATCCTACTGCATCAGGCCTTAAAAAAAGCAGTTTTCTCTTGCTAGGAACAAAGAGATTTGAAGCATGAGAAGGACTCAGGGCGCCATTGTTGGCTGGAAGACAGAAGGGGCCATGTGGGAAGAAAGGCTGGTACCCTCTAAAGTAGAGAGTGGCTGTGGCTGACAGGAAGGAGGTGGAAACTCAGACCTAAAGCTGCATGATGCTGGGTTCACCAAAAATCTAAATGGGGTTGGAAATGGATTGTTTTCCCCAGGGCCTTCAGATAAGAGCCCAGCTTGACCGCCATCTTAATTTCAGCCTCATGAGACCCTGAGCAGAGAAACCAGCTGAGCTTGCCCAGTTCTGGCCTATGAAATACAAGATAATGTTTGGTTTTATGCCTCTGAATTTGTGCTAATGCATTACATAACAACAGAAAACTAACATTAACACAGTAGTAATATGCTTCTTTGTGTGTAACAATCAATGTTTGTTCATGAGTAAAGGAATTAGGAGAACAGAAGTGAAATGGGGCTCTTCTTACTTGTAAAAATGGCAAAGCCAACCTTATTCTTGGCTGACCAATGAGGTTAGTTCTCCCTTCTGTCAAGAGAATGTTAAATACACTGGAATATTTAGAGTCACAGAATTTTAAATGTCAGTACTCCATCCATTCCACTCTTGGAATTTTGGGTAAGTCAATGTTGGATAAGTTAGTTGACCTATTCTGATAAAAAGAACAGATAGGAGGAAAGCACTGAGATTGTATGATGTGAGGAGAAATAACAAAGGCAGCCCGTGGGAAGACTTGGTTAGTCTTCTCTATTCTAACTGCATGAAGATGCTAGTGATAGAACCAGAGAGGCCCAGAAGGAAGAGTAAAAGTAGCATTTCTCCTTAGGATATTCTTCCTTCTAGGACTTTCAGGAAACCAACATCAAAGCATTAGGAGTGGGTCCCATTGGAAGAGGCAATTTGCCATGGCTCCCTGTTCTACTACTATTTCCCATCCCCTCAGCCAGGTGCATATGGGCCCTTCAACAGTGGTAGTCTGCCAAGGGCCTTTGGGCTACACTCTTGCTTGCCTAGGTTGGCAATATAGCTCATCATTAGAAACTAAATATATACTGACTTAATGAATCATAATCTCCTTCCCTCTCTCACTTGCTGGTACATGCTAGAGAAGTCCTTCCTGGATGGAAGGATTTCAGCTACTTCTCATTAACAGGGCAAGATGGGGCAGGAGACGGTGGTGCCTTTTGGTGGGAGTAAATCAGAGACAGAATTTAGGGTAAAAGGATGTGGCCAAATGGGATGGAGGAGTAGAGACACCACCTGAGGGAGAAGTCATCCCCACCTCTGCTACGGGGAACACTATCTCCTAGCTCATTTTGGATGGGAACAGAGAAAGCAAGCCAGATATCTGCACAGCTTCCTGCCTCCTCCTCTTCTCAGTCCTCTCACTCTGTCTGCCCATCCTCCCTCCCATCTCCGTCTGGCCTCTCAGCGCATTCTGCTTCTGCACCCAAGACCCATGCGACAGGGCTAACTTCTTGGTACTTTGTCTAGGGCTGAACTCTGGTGTCACCGTACCTTTCTATTCCCAAATTCCTCAGGCCCTATCCCAGCACCACAGAGCTTTGCCCCACAGAGGATCTGTTGAGTTCTAGCATTAGAATAAAATTCTGTTGTTTACTTTTGTTATGTAGTTTCTGAAACTACAGTCAAAAAAACAAACAGAACTCTTTACAAGCAGTAAAATAATAAAAGGCAGCTTAGTTGGAATTACAGATATTTCATGTCTCATAAAATAATATAAAAGCTAATAAAAATATGGATCACATTTTCACATTCACCCCATTAGCCCTTTTACAAAACGATTCGTTCACCACTGGGTTAAAACCGCCCCGGACCGTTTTAGGTGCATGCAGATGTCTTCTTGGTATCATCACTATTATTATTATTCATCATTCAGAGTACTTAGCATTATTTATCCAAACAACTTGGAGAATGTTTGCAGTTTTAAGCCACAAAGGGCTGGGTTTGGGCAGGTGTGTGTCAATAAAGACAGGGTTTTAGGGATTTTTAGCTGCCATGTTTTTCTTCCTCTTTCTGGCAGCTACGTACCATGTGAGGCTCTGACTATTTCTGTGATGGGATTACCTGGTGAGGACCTCTACACTGTACAAAAGAGCCTGCAGGGATGTCGCCAGAGCAGCTGTGGCTGCGATCTCCTCTCGGGCAGCAGGCACCGTCTCCACTTGTGATGTCTGTCTCTTTAGCTTCTGTAGGTAACAGGGAACTAGAGCTTCCAAGACCATCAGCATCTGAAGACTTTAATCAGAAAGCCAGTCACTTGGGTTGGCTGGGTTATACTTGGGAGCAATTAACAGCCTGGTTCTGAGGCCCCTTCCCACCCCACCCAAGCCAAGAGTTAGTAAAGCTGCTGGGAAGATTGACCGACGCCAATTAATCAATTGATTCACTAATTAATCGAGCACCCAGTAAAAGCTGAGGCAGTTCTGCTTGCCTTTTGGGAGAATATGTGGGGAGGGGAAAAGTAGCGAAAGGACAGCTGGTGGAGAGACCATGCAATGGTTGGCGGAGCTGTGGCTCCGTCTAGAGAAGTCAGCGTCATGACGATCAATATGGCTGCCACTCGGGGATTTGCTAAGAGTGATTTTCAGCTGAAACAAAATGTAGACAAGATAAAACCCTTCTCTGGGAGGCTGGCTTCTTAAAGGTTAAGCAGTTTTCAAGAAAAGAGTCTGTGGAAACAGCGTCTGTGATGCAGGTTGGAAAATGGCTGCTTATTGGAGTGAATAATGAAAATCTCAACGACATCTTAGTAAGAGATACATGTTAAATGTGAGTACCTAGAAACACTGACGGTAAAAGTAAGAACAAACACCAGCCAGACTTATTATAAAGTTATAATAATTAAGACAGCATAGTATTGGTGCAAGTGATGAGGGATAGAAGCAGAAAGACGTTCACCTTTAGCCCAGAAGGCTGACCTAGAGCCTGCATAGGTCCCATAGGTATCAAACACAGGCTGGTTGCTACATTCTTAAAGGGTCTCGTGACTGCCTATGTGTCTCAGCCATAGTTAATACCGAACTGAATGAGAAGTACCAGAGAAATCTTGCAAAAGTAGTTTTATGAGAAGTTCAAAGAAGGCATTTATGATCTAACATTCCCTGCGTGTCATCCTCCCCTTGAGCACGAAGCATATAACCACCAGCGTCGTAGAGCAAAAAGTACAGATATTTCTGCCCATAGGTCCTGTCCCCTTGCTACTTAAATAAACTCACTAAGCTGCACCTTACAACATCTCAAGAATTCTTTCTTGGCGGGGGAGGGGGGGAGAATTCTTTCCAGGCTGTTGTACTCTCTGACCCCACAACACAAGGAGAGACAGACAGACATGGGGAACAAAATAAGGAGTCTGAAACAAATCCACAGATACTTGATTTATAACAAGAATGACACTGCAACGCAATGGGAAATGCTAACCTTTCCATAAATGGTACTTTGTCTATCGCCTATTAGTATCTATATGGGAAAACGAAATCTTGACTTTTACTTTACATCATACCAAAAATTGAGGGTAAAAAACAACAAATCATTTGGCAGATACTAGAAGGGGATATATTCATAAGCTTGGGTTAGCCAAGATTTCTTAAGGGGACACAGAAAGCACTAAACAGTAAGGTAAATAGTTATACATTAGACCACGTTAAAATGAAGACTTCTATCCATTAAAAGATAATGTTAGGTGAGTAAAATTATAAGTCACAGAGTAAGAGATGTTATTTGAATGCATATAACCCGCGGTGTGCAGGAGTGGACATTTAACAGGTCAAGGCAATCTATATATGCAACTGTTTCCAACCCCATGTTCAACGATGTCAGGCTGGTATCCCATACTCAGCCATTTCTAGATATTAGCAAATTAGCAATGCTATGTATCAGGGACTCCATTCCCCCAGAGAGCTGGTTATTAAATGTTTACCAGCACCTCAGTCCATATAAGCTCAAAGGAATTACATCAGATTCTTTAGACAAATTCAACATATCAAATAAAATAAATGCTGATAAACTCATTTAAAAATGGGTGGAAGACTTCAATAGGCACTTTGCGAAAGTAGCTATCCAAATTCCATTAAACATTGGGAGAGCTTCCAAACCTTCCAGTTTGGAAGAGGGAAATGCAAACTAAAACACACAATGAGATATCAATATCACCCCCCCAAAAAAAGCTAAAATAAAGACTGAGTATCAAATGCTGATGAGGCAGCAGAGTATTGGGACATGCACACGCCACTGGTGGAAACAGAGATTGACACAGCCACTTTGGAAAACAAGTAATATCTACTAAAGCAAAACATACAGATATTCCATGACCTAGCACAGCATTTTCACCTACAGAAATACAGACACATGAGCTCCCAAAGACGCATACAAAAACATTTCACTGCAGCAGTATTTGTAATGGCCTCAAATTGGATATAACACAGAAATCTGTCCACGAGAAATCAATTGTGGCATAGACATTAAATACTGGAGAACAAACTGGTGATGCACAATGATGTGGGGGAAACTCATAAAGTAATATTGAATAACAAAAGCGGGACATTAAAAAGTACCTACTATATTATTTCACTTGAATAGAGTTCAGAAATAGACAAAGATGATTTGTACTGTAGGATAGTAGCTCCTTTGATTTTTCCATTTGAGTGGTCGTTGTGTAGATGGGTTAACTTTATCAACATTGGTACAACTATAAAGTTATTATTTTTAAAAACTTTTTTTGTATAAATGTTGTATTTAAATAGAATACATTTACTCTAAAAATTTAAGTACAATAGGGACTCGGTGTTACCAGTGCTGAAGTGTTATAAGAATTGTACTTGTTCCTTAAGAGAGATCCCAGGGGACAGCTGCTTAAGACAACTTGAGTCTACGCAGAAATTCAGGAACCCCTCTGACAGAACAGAATAGCAAACCAGGGAGGATAATTCTTTCTTTAATTTTAATTTAATGTAACAAGATTGGACTTTGGCCTTTAGCTCACAATAACGAGAGAATGTGATTGTGAACTTGAATTCCTTTTGATTTTAGTGTGTTTGGATTTTAACTTGAGAGAGGATTTCATGTCTCACCAGAAATTTGATAATGGAAAAGATTTTTAGTTAAATCTGGGGGTTTTCTAGGTCATTGGCATTTTGACATTGGAGAAGATTTCTGCATTTTACTACTGCAGTGTCTGGATATCACTTCCTCTCACTGCAGATCCTCTGAGACACCCTACTAACAATGTACTTGGACCCACTTGGAATAGGAAGTAGGATAGGGAGTGTTTCTGTACCCATAAATAGAGTGGGCTTGGAGTTAACTTGACACAGGGTTTCAATCCCTGTCTCGCCATTTACGGGGCTGTGATATTATAGGAGGAGCCCAAGGGACGGAGGAGAAGGACAATCACTATAGACTGCAGGTTTGCTCCCTTGAGGGCCATAGCCACATTTCTGGTTGACCACAGGCATGATATTGAATCCCCACTGATTAACACCAAAAAAAAAGCCAGGAATCTTGGGGTTGGGGGTGGGTGGGTATTTCTTACTCATTTTTCATGCAGAGAGAATTCAATTAATCTGAGTCCTGGTCCCTCTTTAACCCTTTCCTCACTTTGTTCTAGGGGAGGGAAAAAGACTAATCTGAGAGAAAAACTGACAAAGATACACTGGCAAAACCAGCTCCGCTGTTTTCTTTCTTTTTGCAAGAGCTGGCAACAGGGTAGGACTTCTTCCCTCCACACTGAATTTTCAAGGCGGTCCCGTTTCCAGCTTGATCCTTATACGAAAAATATGATAGCATGTAACCTGTGATTTTGTTTATGAGCTAGACATTACAGGAAAAGATCAAAGTAGATTGAGAAGTAGAGAAGGAGAGATTGCCCAATATTGATATAATTGAGGATTATATCATTAAGAGAGTTGATTAAGCCAACCTCAGGGTGCATTTAAAGGAATGTAGCTCTATTATTTTTAGGGACCTATAAGTACATAACAGGGGGCTATCCCTGATTCATCTGAATTACTGTCTCTGTCTTTAAAAGGTCTCTTTTGGGGTGCCTGGGTGGCTCAGTGGGTTAAGCCGCTGCCTTCGGCTCAGGTCATGATCTCAGGGTCCTGGGATCGAGTCCTGCATCGGGCTCTCTGCTCAGCGGGGAGCCTGCTTCCTTCTCTCTCTCTCTCTGCCTGCCTCTCAGTGTACTTGTAATTTCTCTCTGTCAAATAAATAAATAAAATCTTAAAAAAAAAAAAAGTCTCTTTTAATAGCAAGATGAGACTGATTTCCATGTTGCGTATCAGTACATAAATCAGACCAAAGCCAACGTCCTGAAGTAGGGATGACACCTCCCACGTGACTCCTTTGTGTTCCTTACACTTGGCGAAATGACAGGCAAGATTGATATTCTTGCTCTTTGTGGGAAAGGAGTTCTTATTGCTCCATGAAAAGCATTTTCTTCAGTAATTTAGTGGTTTGCCCTGGAATTTTGTTTGCTATTAATTTGTATCACATGTCAGGACAGTATTTCCTGAACAAGACTAAATATCTTAGCTGCTGCACAAATTCCAAATTTTAGGTATTTTACATTAATGAAGATTTACTATATTTTCCAGAACCTGTACTATGGTAAGTTTCCTAGATTGTCGTTATTGAAAACATCCTTGCCAGAATATTACAAGATGATATTAGCAAATGTAACCGTTGTATTCGCTCACTTCTATTTTCTTCGCCATATTTACTTATCACAAGGCACAGAATAAAGGGCTGAATTACCTTCTGAATGACTCCGGAGCATATGCCACCACAGTCACACAGAGTTTAATGGCCTCGCTTATAGAGAATGTCAGGTCTTCGTTTCCATAGCAGAAATCTGAAGGTACAGAAGGCCAAGGTGCAAAATCAGAGTGGAGTCCACCAGGGAAAAAGAAGAAATTATCACTCTTAACATTCCGGTTAAATTTTATAGCCATTTCTCTGTCAGATTTTATTCCTACACTGTGAACACGATTAATTTCTTCCTCTAAAGGGACTGAAAATTCTGTTTCCCAATTTTGAATAAGCAGATGAAAAATAAAAGTGCTTTTTGGGGGGTAGTTTAGAAAAAAATCTGACCTACTAGATGATATCCAAGGACATGCAGATGTCCAAGACATGAGACTTTATCGTTGAATTTTCTCTTATTCTACACATTCCATGATCATAAAAGACCATTTTAGAGAGTTACTCACCTAGAATTGTCTGGGAAAACCTAATTTTCTGAACACTGTGTTACTAGAGCAGTGTAGTATCAGACACCGTTTTAATAGAATTTCCATGGTAGAGAACTCCATACTCTTTAGGATTTTCAAGAAATTAAAAAAATTTTTTTGAAGATCTTGTCTTTTTGGGGGGGGGGGAGCGAGCGAGCGCTTGCAGGCAGGAGTAGAGGGGAAGGGAGAGGGCCAAGCAGACTGTGCAGAGTACCCAGCCCACAGCACTGTGCAGAGTACCCAGCCCACAGCACTGTGCAGAGTACCCAGCCCACAGCACTGCTTGATCCCTGCATCTCAGAGCTTGATCTCTGAGATCTTGACTCCAGCGGAAACCAAGAGTTAGATGCTTCACCTAACAGACTAAGCCAGCCAGATACCTTTAAAATTTTCAAGAAATGTAAGAAAAAACAGGAGATAAGAAAGGTCCTCATTCAATTTATACCACTCTTCCATTTTTCTTTCTGTTTTGATTTAATATAGAATTTAAAATAGAATCATTAAAAAAAATTACAATCTACAAAGGGAAGGTCAGGGCAACTTTTGTTTTTACCTAATGATTTAAGAGGCTTCTCAGCTTTGACCAGCTCTAAGATGTCTAATATGTCAGTGGCCTCTCCTTCTAGGGACTGCAGCAGGTCAAACAGGCACTGGGCCGACACGCCTTTGTTGGGTCCGTTATTGGCAGCATCCTGTATGAAGAAAGTCTATTTTAGTTTATTGATTTCTGCCTTGGCATTAATGTGGTTTGATCAGGAGTTCAAATCTCACATGCACCACCACTGATAACAATTACATCGATTTGGCATGCAGCTCCCAGGATCCAGCAGTGCTGTTACATGATTTTTGGAATGAACACCGGGCTCTCAAGGGATGTATTAAATGTTGATCTGGTACAAAGAGATATTTGTACAAACTCCTAAAAATACAGGAATATGTAGACCTCCAGAACAATTCATGTAAATGTCTCCTCTGGTCTGCAATGGAAGGGCTCAGCATTCCCAAAGGGGCTTTTGCAATGTAGGAGTTGAACACATCAAATATGTCTGGGGAAACAGACGCTTATTTTAACAACTCTGGGCATTTTTCAGGTCTTGTTTGATAATATAACTCTCAAATGGAGATGATTGCCATTTAAAATCTTGTTATTTAAAATGGCTTTGATTCATTAAAACAACAAATCCCTCTAAAATTCCTACTATGTGCCATGTACAATTCTGTATAGTGAGGTTATAACAAAACAAAACCAAAAAAGGCATACAAACAAAACAACTAAAAACAAATCAAAAGCAAACAGAAAGACAGATGAAGGTCTTGCTTTAATGGAGCTTAAATTCTATTTTGGGGTATGGTAGAGATATATATCAGTGCAACACACGCATGACATGTGATGTGGTATAAGCATTCTGAAGAAAAAGAAAAGCAGCGTGAGTGCTAGACAGTGATAGAAAGGAATGAGAATCAGGAATCTCTTCCTTTTTATTAACAGAGTATAAAAAATTGGGGAGTTGGCCTATCTATATCCTACAGGCAGAGATGAGTGTTGAAGAAAAATGAAGAGAAATAATTTATGATTCGTATCCCACCGGTTGAAGAAAGAGAGCTGAGACACTGATTATACAAACAGACAATATAAATGAACAGGTCATATATAAAAATAGAACTCTGATCTATAACCTGTGTAACCTGCCCAGGAAACCAAATCATTGTCCCCAGTAATCCGCCCAGGAAGCCAGCTTGCTACAAGTCAGGTTAGTAGGAAGTCAGACTACTAGCTCTACTGGAAACCAAACAATAACCCGTTTAACCATTGGCCCCCAAATGGAGGACTTGATGACAACTGACAGATTCCCTGATCCTCCCTTGTTCCTGCTTTCAACTAGACCAATCAGAGAAAGACAAATATGTACCCTTAGCCAATTAAATAGGATGGCCCACATCTAGTTAGCCTGCTTACAGCTCCCCACCCCCCCCGCCCAACAGCCTCCAATCAGGGCATACCTGATTTTTTTCTCCACCATTGAATTTTCTTACTCCTCTGTCTGCCTTTGAGTCTTTGCCAAGACCCAAGTGGTGAACTCCCTTGCTGTAGCACACTCTAACTAAAAGAGCCTTTGCTTTTCTCATGGGGTTGGTCTACATTTATTTCCACAGAGCTCACTTACAGGAAACTCCAGGAGAGGGGCCACACTAGCAAACAGCTGCAGCACAAATGGTTTTCGGTGTAGAATGTAGAACTGGTGGCAGGCAAATTCGATGGCTTGACGCAACTGGGGGTTACTTTCATAATCGGAGTACACCTGTGGAAAAACGCCACGTATTCAGAAAATGCCTCAACAGCATATCAGAGTTGTGTTTGCTTTTAAAATTCATAGTTATGGAGGGGCACGTGGGTGGCTTAGTCGGTTAAGTATCTGACTCCTGATTTTTGGCTCAGGTCATACTCTCAGGGTCCTAAGTTCAAGCCCCGTGCCAGGCTCTGTGCCGAACATGGAGACTGCTTAAGATTCTCTTCCTCTCCCCTTCCCTGCCCTCCCCCGGCCTGCCCCTCACAGTCTTTCTCTCTCTACAAAAACAAAACAAAACAAAAACAAAAGACCTCATAGCTATGGGAAGCATGGAGAGAAACGGCTAATTTAATACGCTGGTAGATGGGAGTATAACAGAGTATAACCTCTTTTGTGAGAAATTTGGTAATAAACATGAATATGCTTTTTCCTAGGGAGTTTGTTGCTAGGAATTTATCTCAAGAAAAGAATTGGACAAAGGTACAAAGATGGATAGACAGGAATTCCTATGTAATTTTGTTTACAATAGTGGAAAATTTAAAACTATTCATAAATTGGGATAGGTTAAGTGACTTATGGTATATGCAAACAACAGAATATTATGTAGCTATTAGAAGGATGCTCTAGCACTGAATGTAGCTACATGAGAAAATGCCTGTGATACTCCTAGTGTGGTGTGAGAAAAGCAGGTACCAAACTCCAACATGTGGTATGATCCAACTTTTGTTCAAAAAAAAAAAAAAAAAAAAAAAAGGCAGGATAGAGTGTAAGGATTTTCAAGAAGTATGAATAAATGGTTATCTAGGAAGGAGGGTTATGCACGATCTTTGTTTTCTCCTTTAAAATTTATCTTCTGGATTTTATAACAAGCATTCATTATTTTTAGAAATCTGTAAAAAAGTCATAAAAATAGAGAAAATTTCAGCTATTTAAAAATAGGAGAGGCCTGATACTCAAGAAAATGTCTTGCCCCTGTAGATTGAACAAACCTTACTTTGCACAAGCATGAATTACTTTTATAATTAAAAAAAAAAATTCTTTAGTTATTTGACAGAGAGCTAGAGAGCACAAGTAGGCAGAACAGCCAGCAGAGGGCGAGGGAGAAGCAGGCTCCCTGCTGAGCAGGGATCTGGGACTCTATCCCAGAACCCTGGGATCATGACCTGAGCCCAAGGCGGATGTTTAACCAACTGAGCCACCCAGGTGCCCCAGTTTAATAATTTTTTTAAAACTTCCATAGAAGTAGAGGACTACGATGAGCCCCTAAGCTCTGTCTGAACTTCAACCACTACTCCTAAACATAGCCAGATACACATTAGACCTGAGTACATGGAAATTGTTCCTGCTGACTTAACCTCCTGCAGTCTCAGCATAGCAAGTTTAATAGCAGCAGAAATCTCGATTCAGAGATCAGAAAATCTCTCAGGAGAAACATCATCGGGACACTTGCCATACATTTGAGTAAAGAGAGCAATGATTCCCAAACTTCTAGGGCATCAGACCCCCCGGAGGTCTTATAAGAGTCCAGATGAATGGGCCCTGACTCCACAGGTTCTGCTTAAGGAGGTCTGGGGTGGGGCCCAAGGATGTGTATTTCTAACAAATTCCCAGGCAATGATGATGCTTCGGGTTCAGTGACAGCACTTTGGGAACCCCTCAAAGAGTGGATAGAGGAAATAGGAAAGCCTCTTCCAGGTCTGGGATATCTCAGGATAGATAGAACAGGGTATTGTGACCTTCCGGAAAATTCTGGGGGAGATTTCACTTGGTGCTGTCGACTGCCACAAAAACAGATAACTCCATCCTTTAAAAGTCTTAGTACAGGTCTTGTTGACCTGCCGTAGGGGCAGGTGATTTTCTGGAGAGGAGGCTGAGCCACACCTGCAGCATGGTGGGCAGGATCCACTGGTAGCCGCTGAGAGAGAACAGGTGGTTGAAGTGCACGGCGCTGTTGATGACGGTGGCGGCGTATTGCCGGAGCAGGGCGCTGTCTTCTGGGTGGAGGATCAGAGCCCCGTTGAACACATTGAGGAAGAGCATGATTTCATCTCCCCAGGGAAACTCGCTCGGCATGCCCAGGAACATCTCTTCCAGGAGCTGGATCCACAAGCTTTTCTGAAGAGTGTCGAGGCCGAACAGCTCCTTGCCAGCTGTGAGAACATGAAACAGCAGAGACAGAATTAGCCCTACGCCAATCCTGTCGGCGTGGGAGGACGAGCCCCGTGGAGGGCACTGCTGCTTCCCATTTGTTCCAATCTGGGATGTGACAATGTGCTGAGGAAATGCTACCAGCACACGCTGCTGCCGCTGGTCTCACACCCCCTGGTTCTCAAAGGACTTCCATCATCACCTCTTTGATTCGACTCTGTAGGCAAGACACGGCTGGTATTTGCAGCGTGTTGCTACTGCTTCAACTGTGGCTTTGAGAAAAAAGTTAGTTGTTGCAGAAAGGAAATGGCAGGGCTGGGTCTGGTTCTAGATCTCTAAACTCCTGGACAGAGTAGAGCTCTTTCTACCTTTTGCTCTGGAGCTTCTGGCTGGAGAAGACATTGAACACTGGGAGGCTAATTGTGAATATCTTAAGTTAATAAGTGAGTCACCCTGCAAGGCTTCAAAGAGAGTCTCTTTCTGTCTCTCTGTCTCTAACTAACTCTCCATTCAGGTGTAACTCAGAGTAAAACAAACATGCACAGATCTCTAATGGAGAGTTCCATGACTTTTGACAAAAATACACACTCATGTAACCAACGCACTAGTCAATATATAGACCATTTCATCATCTCAGAAAGTTCCTAGGAGCTCCATTGCACCCCCCCAACTCAGAGGAAACCACTGTCCTGATTTCTGTAAATGAATTTTGCCTCCTGAAGTTCATATGAACACCTGATCTTCACTTAATCAAGTAATAATACCTATTACTACCTACCCTAACAATACCATACTGCTTCAACTGCTTATGGAAAGAAGATGTGGTATATATATATATATATATATGAAAACTACTCAGCCATCAAAAAATAAAATCTTGCAATTTGCGATGACATGGTGGATGGAACTAGAGGGTACTATGCTAAGCTAAATAAGTCAGAGAAAGACAATTATCATATGATCTCACTGATATGTGGAATTTAAGAAACAAGACAGAGGATCATGGGGGTGGGGGGAATAAAACAAGACAAAACCAGATAGGAAGAAAAACCATAAGAGACTTTTAATCATAGGAAACAACCTGAGGGTTGCTGGAGGGGACAGGGGTTGGGAGATGGAGTAACTGAGTGATAGACATTAAGGAGGGTACGTGATGTAATGAGTACAGTATTATATAAGATTGATGAGTCACTGACCTCTGCCTCTGAAACCAATAATACTTTATGTATTAATTAATTGAATTTAAATTAAAAAAAAAACAAAAACCAAAAATCCCTGCTTATGGTTAGTTAAGAACAGTGGTCTCCGTTTGATCCCTGGAATAGCATCATCAACATCACCTAGGAACTTGCTGAAATTTGAGTTCCTGGGCTCCATTTCAGAGCTACTGAATGAGGAGCTGGGGCGGGTGGACCCAGCAATATTTGTTTATCAGATTCTCCAGGTGATTCTGATGCCTCAGGCTGAGAAGCACGGGCTTAGAGAAACTGGTAATGATGCTTTCCAGCTGAGGACCAAACAAAGGCATAGGAAGCCCAAGAAAAAAATGCATTTTTTTTTTTTTTTTGATACCTTGTGGATCACTGAAGAGTGAAAATTCAGCGTCAATAGCACTTCGGGGGAATGAGGGTAGTCGGAGGAGGTCTTCCTGGAGCATGGAGACATGGGACTGTTTGTGGGCTGTGGGGATCTTCTGAGTCAGGGAGATGAGAAACAAAACCCGCCCGACTTCCTCCAGCTTCCGAGTGAACACCTAGCAGCAAACAAAAGCAGGAGCAGAGGAAAAGGAGAATTAGCAACCCTGAAATTAAAAGGAGTGAAGATCTTGAAGTCAAATCTTTCATGGCAAATGCAGCTGATTAAAAAAAAAAAAAAAATCAAGGGGGGGGCAGT
This sequence comes from Mustela nigripes, assembly GCF_022355385.1. NCBI lineage: Eukaryota > Metazoa > Chordata > Mammalia > Carnivora > Mustelidae > Mustela > Mustela nigripes. The sequence goes on along the minus strand of NC_081559.1, from coordinate 20,439,370 downwards.
GTTGAATTGAGGGAGAAATTTTTTTTTCTTTACCCCACCGAAAGAGCAAACAATGCTTGATTGACTCTTACTTCCTGTACCCGCCTGTTCCACAGAAGGAAGTGTTTCTCAGGGGTTTGCAGGCTGCCGGAGCACAATGCAAGCATTGTCAGGAATCCTTCCATATTAAATAGAGCCCATTTGTCTGGATGTCACACTGTGGAAGATTTTTTCCAGCAGGAGCCAGTCAGTAAGTTCCAAGTGCCTCTACCATTTCCACTGATGCCTTAAGCTGTTCTGGGTTTTTCTCTTAAAAAAGGACTGAAATGGGATCCAGGCAGAACCTATCTTGGGACAAAAGCTGATGGGACGTAGATAGCATGGACAGGATTCTCTTGGTCCCTTCTCTTTGTTCCTTTTCTATTGATGATGGGTGCGTAGGGGCTATCATGGGCAGTCCAAAGCTGCTGAGGAAGCTCCAGGGCCAGAACCACAGGCTTGAATACTACAGTTTCCCTGCAAAACTCAGAAAGAAATCTTAAAATTCCAACTTGGAGTGTATGTAGAACAACAGCTCCATTTTATGCAATTTAAAAACATATTCTTAAACATAAATAGAAAACACTAATGAAGTGCTATGTTGATTACGGTTTTAATTCTTTTGCTGCCAAAATCAGGGGCTGAGATAACTTGGGGGTAATTAGTTTAGAAATTATACAGTTACATATACTTAAGACCCAATACCTCACAGTTTGTAATACTTGCTTCTTTCCACTGCAGTTCAGGTTGTTTATGCTAACTATATTTTTAATTATTTAAGTGGTCTAATTCTATGCCATTTTCATTCATTTCATGAAGTTATTTTGAATCATTTGATGTCAAAATAACCTTGATATGTGCAGAGAAACAGAAAAGATAAATTATCCCGAAATTCTTGTTTAGACATTTTATTAAAAATAAATTAATGTGGGGGGGTTGCCTGGATGGCTCAGTCAATTAAGGTCTTGGATTTTGGCTCAGGTCATGATCTCAGGTTCCTGGGATGAAGCCCCCTGTTGAGTGCACTTGGTGTGGAGTCTGCTTGATAGTTCCTTCCTCCACCCCTTAGCCTATCCTTCCTATTTGGGCATGTGCAAGAGTGCGCGTGCTCTCTCTCTCTGTAATAAAATCTTTAAAAATGAAAAAAAAATGAATTTAACACATAAACTATAATAAAATTGTATCATTATTCAAATTGTGGACTACTGTTACATTTCTCATACAAATAGTGAATTTCTTTATTTTGTTCTTCAATCATATATTTAAGTACAACTGCTTGATTATGTCTCCTCCTGTTTTAAGGGAAATTAGTAAATGCCTGAGGCCAGGTGACCAGTCAATGGCAGAGCTAAGACTGTGTCCAAGTCTCTGCAGCTTAGCTCAGTGCTTTTCCCAGGCATTATACATTGATCCCTTTTATTTTATTTTTCCCAACTAGTGTAAACCTCTGTGGCAACTTTCTTAGAGTGACATTTGTGTACTTCCGATCCTGGTTTACAAAAATGTGAAAAGAAAACTTGGAAACCAGTAGATAAATAAATTCAAAGATTTCTAGCGCTTATACCCAGTGTTTGTCATAGCATTAATCCAAGTGAGTGTTCCTTGATCCTTTTACATTATGATCCAAATTATGAAAACTAACACATGATTTTTGGGAACTATTGATTGAGGATCTACCCATCCATTCTCTCTGGAGAGGACTGAATCAGAATCTCAGGATTGGCAACACATTCACTGATCATCCCAATGACTTGATAAAACCATATAATAAAATATATATGGGGCAGGCACCTGCTTCTGAATGAGCTCCTGTCCTTTCTCCGGATGCATATGTACAAGGTTCAGCTGTGGGGATACCGATCTCCGGAAAGGATAAATATCCCGAACATATGTCTGTGGCAGGATTACACAAAGAGACAAAAAAGAGTTCAGATGATTAAACGTTTGACTCTCATTTCCTCTTTACCCAAATGTCAAGCAAAGTTATGTATTTTCTAAAGGTTTTATCATTTATGCTTTCCAATTCTATAAAATCCTAGGGAAGAGAAATCCCCACCTCAGAAAAGCATCAAACCACCTAGGCTTAGCATCCTTTCCAAACACTAGGGTGCTCCATCAGGAGCAGAGGAGCCAAGGGCAATTTAATAAAGGACATTCTGGAGGAAGAAAGTCATTTTAAAATGATGGCCTTGAGGTGCCCTTTGATCATTAGGTCAGGTCACCAGGGTCACACTCAACATAATAAAAAAAGGAACAAGGACATAAAAATTCCAAGCAGACACACATACTTAACATAGGGGCAACTTAATTTTTCATCAGGAGGTAGTAATAATGAATGCTTAACTTGCCTTATCACCTTTAATTATTGCAACGTAGGGCAGATACTATTATCATCCTCTTCATTTTACAGACAAGGAAAATGAAGGGCACAAAGGTGCCGTGGCTCGTCCAAAGCTACACTGACATAAGCTGGTGTCACCGAAGGGGCCTTACTCCCAACCTCTGAACAGCAATGGCTCCCCGAGTGAGAACAACATTCTGGAAAGGCATGACAAGTTTCCGACACAACTCAGCAGGAGAGCATCACTGCCCAGTCTCACCTTATTGTAGTGGATAAGGTTCCATCGTTTGTCCATGAGAAAATAATGGGTTGACTGAGATTCTGGGATATTAAAAAACTCCAGACATTCCTAGAACAAGAATAAACAAATGTTTATGGAGAACATACCATGTGCCAGGTAGTATGCTGGAAGATACAAATATCACGAAAACAAAGTAACTTTAAGGATTCTAAGGATTATAGATATTGCATACTTTTTATATGTATATAGGTATGGATACACATTGGATTTGGATACACAGTTGCCCAAAGAATGACATAATAGAGACTCCAAGTGCTAAAAGATGTATAATTATAAATTCAGACTGAAGAGTGAACTGTGGAGGCACAGTGGCATCTACTGGTCTCAACGCCAGGAAGAAAGCATGTTTGGTAACGCCATTAAAAATAACACAAGCTACAACACATTGAGCCATTATTGTATACTGTTTTCTGAGCTCGATGCCCTCCATGTCAGTAACTTGGATACCCTGCACTAGTACCCCAGTACTGGTGAAAAAGAATCTGAGCCTGGAGAGGTCCTGTTCGATTTAGGGCACAATGGTTATGGTAGAATCAGGGTTGGGACTTAACTCTGTTTGCCTTCCTGCTACTCTAGTATTCAGTGTGAGTAGGAGAATGGAGTGGTTGTTGAAGTTTGCTGCACTGGGCCTCAGAAATTCTCTGGCAATGTCTGGGTAAGGCCCGAAGGAGGCATTTTGTACTGAAATAAGATATACACGTTTGGTTCAACTGAATTTTTCAGAGACACTTCCTGCTTCTGTCTGGGCTTGGAGCTGTGTTCTAGGAAATCAGCTTACTAAAAGTTTGGAATCCAGATCGATGGGGAATCGCTGTAGTACTTTACTTACTACGTTACCTTAAAAGCCTTACCGGTGTGTGTAACAATGGATTGTCTTTCTGCTGAAGGGCACAACTGCCATAACCATTAAAGATACTTTCTTGACTCACCTGATTTATTCTCAGGTATATTGTTCTGCTTCTTCGCTCATTTTTTGTATGTGGAAGTTAGACAGTATACTGTGCAACTAAGTGCCAGAGAAAGGGTCCCTGGCAGGATCAGCAGCTCCCAGATCCTGTCCTAGCTCCTTCCGTGTGCAACCTGAGGGCCCCTGCAGAACCACCCCCAAGTGATGCCAGGGAGCTCTGAAGCAGGAATCGACAGCATTCCCAGGGGAGATAGTACACATGAGAGTGTCAAGTTCTGCTTCAGTTGCAGGAGGAGCTGGATGTATTTGTCTACCTGAACGCAGAGCTACAATGTTGGCAGGTGTGGGGAAGGTCACGGAAGTAAACCGGGGAAGTACACGGTAGTGGAGCAGATTCTACAAGGGGTAAGTCAATGCACATATTCATTTGAAGATAGGAAAATATCATTCTAAATGGACGACCAGTGAAGTGGCCACAGACATTGTGCGTTAAAAAATCATTTCTGTCAAAAGCTATTCCTACCTTGAGCAGGGCTTCGAACTGAGTGTCTTCATGGACTGGTAACTGAGTTGGGATATCACACTCATTCTGTCCGTGAACGACCAAGGTTTTGGTACCTACAGAAGGCAAACACAATCATAAGCTGAACTCCACTCTAGTCAAATTTATCTGTAAGGCACAAAATATTAAAATATTCTCAGTGGGCTGATATTTTTTGTTATTGTTACTCTTAGTGACTGCTTAAGGTAAATAAATTATGTATTGGAATAATATCACTCTTTTCTAGTTAAAATAGATGTTTTATTTTTTATTTTTATTTTTTTAAAGAATTTATTTATTTATTTGACAGAGAGAGATCACAAGTAGGCTGAGAGGCAGGCAGAGAGAGAGAGAGGAGGAAGCAGGCTCCCTGCTGAGCAGAGAGCCCGATGCGGGACTCGATCCCAGGACCCTGGGATCATGACCTGAGCCGAAGGCAGTGGCTCAACCCACTGAGCCACCCAGGCACCCCTAAAATAGATGTTTTAAAAGTATTTACCAATTAAGTAACAAAAGCCACCATTTATGGAGTTCCCAATACTTTTATATGTATTTTATGTGCATAATACTTAAATCTCACAACAACTCTATGATATGGGTTTTATTGTGCTTATTCTACAAATGAGAAAACAAAGGAAACGGACTTGTAAGTTCTTACAGGTAAGAGCTTATAAGTAATTTAGTCAAAACCATATTTATTTATTTATTTATTTATTTATTTATTTATTTATTTTTTTTAAGATTTTATTTATTTATTTATTTGTTAGAGAGAGAGAGAGAGCGAGTGAGCACAGGCAGACAGAGTGGTAGGCAGAGGCAGAGGGAGAAGCAGGCTCCCTGCCGAGCAAGGAGCCCGATGTGGGACTCGATCCCAGGACGCTGGGATCATGACCTGAGCTGAAGGCAGTTGCCTAACCAACTGAGCCACCCAGGGGTCCCGTAGATTTTATTTTTTTGATTTAATTTGCCTTTTTTCAGTGTTCCAAAATTCATTGTTTATGCACCACACCCAGTGCTCCATGCAATATGTGTCCTCCATAATACCCACCATCAAGCTCACCCATCCCCCCCCCCCACCCCTCTCCCTTCCAAAACCCTCGGATTGTTTCTCAGAGTCCACAGTCTCTCATGGTTCATCTCTCCCTCTGATTTCCCCCAATTCAATTTTCCTTTCCTTCTTCTAATGTCCTCCATGTTATTCCTTATGCTCCACAAGTAAGTGAAACCATATGTTAATTGATTCTCTCTGCTTGACTTATTTCACTCAGCATAAGCTCCTCCAGTTCCGTCCATGTTGATACAAAAGTTGGGTATTCATCCTTTCTGATGGAGATGTAATATTCCAATGTATATATGAACTATATCTTTATCCATTCGTCCTTGTGACCATTGCTGCTATGAACATTGGGGAACAGATGGCCCTTCTTTTCACTGCATCTGTATCTTAAGGGTAAACACCCAGTAGTGCAATTGCTGGGTCATAGGGTAGCTCTATTTTTAATTTTTAAAGGAATCTCACACTGTTTTCCAAAGTGACTGCACCAACTTGCCTTCCCACCAACAGTGTAAGAGGGTTCCCCTTTCTCCACATCCTTTCCAACACACATTGTTTACTGTCTTGTTGATTTTGGCCATTCTAACTGGTGTAAGGTGGTATCTCAATGTGGTTTTGATTTGAATTTCCCCAATGGCTAATGACGATGAACATTTTTTCATGTGTCTGTTAGCCATTTTTATGTCTTCTTTGGAGAAGTGTCTGTTCATGTGTTCTACCCATTTTTGGATGTGATTATCTTTTTTTGGGTGTTGAGTTTGAGGAGTTCTTTATAGGTTGGATATCAGCCCTTTGAAAGACACATTTGTTTAGCACAAGAGTCAGAATTCAAACCCTAAACATGGCAATAAGTACTATATCCCTGTATTTTAAATGAGATGATCATGCAGTAATGGTTGAGAAAATATAAACAGAGATATTAGCAAAACAATGACAAGCACCTGGAATGCAGTTTAAATTTACATTTTCTGTATTTTACTTGGCTAGGGAGTTAGTACTTATTCTACTTCATTCATTCATTATAAGTCTTTGTGAATGTCATGATATACCTTGACTTTTAATGAGCTGTTTTTAAGTCTGTGAATGACAACATGAGCTTCTTTGCTGTAATAAAAAATGATCACCTTGTTGGAAAACCTATTGAACATATAAATACACAACTTCCATTTATGGAATGCTTGCTATGAGTCAGGTATGATAGCAAGTATTTTATCTACCTAAACGCATTGATTACTCATGATTGTGCCATATGACTCACATCCTTGTTTTATCCATGAGTAAAGAAATCTTGAAAAATGGTGTACTTTTTTTTAAGCTAATACTAACTATATTAATAAATGACAGTCATGTGATTTTAATGCAGACCTCTACACTGCCATAACTTGTATTCTCATCTTTATAAAATTGTGTCTTTCTCTTTATTTTAATACACGAATCATCTCATATTTTCTTAGTCACTGCACCAGGATAAAGCCTTGGAAGAGTTTCTATCTTAAGGAAAAGCAAACTATCAGGAGTGAAAAAGACCCTTAGCTCAAGTTTACATCACACTTCATGTTCTTTTGTTGCTCTCCTTTCTTTCTTCCTGCTTGTCCCTTTTCCAATTCTTCATAAAGCCGTCTCTTTGGAGTTTACAAAGATCTGGGGTCCATGCCATGCAAACAGTATTGTTCCCCTTGCGGTGCCAAACATTCATTCAGAAAGACTCCCTGTTCAGCTGGCCCTGTGTGATAGACTCAAATACATCTTCAACCCTGGCTGCTCTTCAAGGACGGATACACGTGGCTCAGTTCTGATGTCTCCCCTTTCATCTGGCAACTGCTGACTTTCAAAGGGTCTATTGTACTTCTTCAGATTGTATTAAACAAAAATTCTTTGAAGCCCTCAACACCAGGGTCAGGACTCTTGACAGTCTTCTCAGAATGAAAGAGGCAGCTGGTCTTTAAAAGGTTTATTTATATGCTTAAACAAAGAGAAAAATTATGTCACCCAATAGCAGTAATGGGTTACCTGGCATGGAAGCGGTCACCAGCAGCTTTACCTCGCACTGTTCCTTCTTCATGGTCTGCTTGAGATCCTTGAAGAAGAGGCCCTCTACATAACCCACCACCTCCCACAGGAAAGTCAGGGTGGCTGAAATGGCATCCATCCCCCACTCACAGGGGGTTCGCACGAAGTACATGATTAATCCCACCTAGAAGAACAGGAAGAGGTCACAAAACCATGATATCCCTGAGCAAAAATATTCTCATTGGCTCTTTTTTTATTAATCAAATATTCTTTTGTTCCTTCATATTCTCTGTTCAATGGTTCCTCTAATACTTTCAGTGGCCGTGAGCAAGAGAGAACAGAACTGGAAAGCCAACCAGAACAGGTTGACATACGTTTTTGTGTATCATGGGAATGCTGATTTAAGACAAAAGCAGAAGATTGTTTTTCCAGGCTTCAAGTCACTTGGTAGTTCAGGTACTGAGGCCACTCCAAATTGAGCTCTATGTGACATTTGCTGAAACAGTATTTGCAGATTGGATTATGTCTAACCAGTGAACCAGTGAACACTGTGCTTGGCTGAATTGGTGAACTTAACAGATTTTTCTTTGTGTTTCCTAAAATCTTGAAAATCTCTGTGTCCTTTTGTACATATTAAAATGTCTCATCATAAGGTAATTTTTTTTTGTTAATAGACTATATTAAACATTCTCCACATTGAAGTAAAAGGTGGACTGACTAATCGAAATATGTATTTTAACAAATTTTGATGAAATTAGTTTTAAGTACTTTATTCAACAGTGCACAACAAAATCATAAAGAAATAACATCAAAGTTTCCCCCCTCATGGCTTTATCGATTATATCTTGAAAAATTTAATCCTAGAAATCTTTCCAGTTATGTGGAAAGGATCAACCTATGGTGTTACTAACCTAACCTGCTTTGGTGGTTCTGAAGGCTAACCACCCTAATGAGGGCCAAACCTCACCTCTAGAAGAAATCTATCAAAGATTGGAAAAGGTGGTAAGTCCTATAGGGTTTGTGTGTGTGTGTGTGTGTGTGTGTGTGTGTGTGTGTGTTCTGTGTGTTTTTTTGTGTTTATTTTTTTGGCGTGGGTGCAAAAAGGTGATATTATTAAAGGACGGGGATAGGATCCGTGTTCAGAAGGAGCTACTGACCATCCTGTGGGTTTAAAGTGCCTTGATCTAGGTGCCTAGGTGGCTCAGTGGGTTAAGCCTTGGCCTTCAGCCCAGTCATGATCTCAGGATCCTGGGATCGAGCCCTGTTTTGGGCTCTCTGCTTGGTGGGGAACATGCTTCCCCCTCTCTCTCTCTGCCTGCCTCTCTGCCTACTTGCCTTGATCCATCATAAATGAGGCTTCCTTAAAACTCATGCAGTACATCAGATTCCTTCTCTGTATTTCACATCTTCAATGCATCTGGTGATATCTGGGCTGGTCAGGGTGGGCCTTTCTTGTGAACAGTAGAGGAATGAAGTTTGAGATGGCAGGCATGCTCACAAATTGTTAGTGTATATTTTTAAGTTGAGGATTTGGAGATTTATTTCCTTAAAACTATCTAAGCACCAAATCCCTTTAAAAGTTTTCATATACCCTGAGGTGGGCTCAAACCCCTGGGTAAAGGTCACTGGGTCACAGTTAAATAAATAGTCCCCAACAAAATTAGAAGAGATGGGTCACTGGTCCCAACATGCCCACTATACATATCCTTAAGTCATTAGAAAAGAGAGATACATGATAAGGGTAATGGTTGAAAAAGGAATTTGTCCTTCACTGTTTTACCATTCTGACTATAAGGCCCCTCCTCTAGTCCATTCAAAGCATCCATATACTTGGGATTTGGGGAAAGATTAGGGTTTAGAGAGAAATGAAAAATAGGAATTTATATTCATGTAAAACAAGGTTATACAACAAAGCCAAAGCATTGCCAGATCTTTTCTCTATTAGCTTGTCAATTACCTAGATGGGAGGATCTATGTCTGCCATTAAGGCTTATTTAGAGTTGACAGGGAAGAGTATGGAAGACAGGAAATGAAATGTCCATCTTCTTTTCCCAAGGCTGAAGGACAATGTAGAGCAGTGGTCCAGATGAGCATCTCCCCTACCCAGGGACCCGAGGGAATGGGCAGACACACTGAAGGGACTTTTGCCTCCAGTCTCTGTTAGGGTCACTGACAGAAGTTTACCTCAGAGCCTTTTGATACCAACTGGAATGCTACACAAACATGGTAGGGCACATATTTAACCTGAGGAAGGCCCTGACATATGGCTTTGATAACCTACCTTTGGTTTTTGTGTTGTGTACATAGGACCAAGAAATACCAGAAAGTTTGACCAGAGAACTTTCTGGATAGAATCACCACAGACTGGTGTCACTGAGCCTAATGTTCTAGCCAGGGATCTCCCTAAGCTGGAGCCATAGGGAACATGCAACCAGAATCTAGAGGGGTGTTTAGCACCAGCAGGAGCTAAGGTGAGGTGGTCTCTCAGCAAGTGCCACTGGCGGCCCATAGACTGAGGTCATCGCAGCTGTGGGCTCTGGCTTCCACCAGCCAGGCATCAGATAGAGAACATTATCTCACAAAGGGAAGAGCCAGAGCAAACATTGAACAGGAGACAGAATGCTAAACAAATGTAGGAGTGCTGACAATACTGACTCTAATGTTGGCCCTCCATCTCATTCATGTCCCTGCAGTGACTTCCCTTGTTGCTATGTGTCCCAAGTCCCTTGGAGGTGAAGGTAGGCCCTGACCAGAATGCGGGAAGGCTACCCTTATTCATCATCGCCATGCCCTTGCTCTATAAAAGCTGTGGATTAAGGCCTGGACTTTGCAGAAAATAGCTGTCTAGCCCTTGGATTGGTGTCTTCCCCCCTTCCCTGTCTGAATACAGTTCTGTATGAATGGTATAGAGTGGCTGGCTTTGTTTTTCCATCTCAAAGTTCTCTGTCTGGAGGATGTTTTGCTGCCCTCCCTCCACCTCCCAACAACAAAGATCTTTTCTCTCTCCAACCCCACAGAATGTTTAGAGATGAAAGAAGCTGGAAGGGAGGAGAATTCCTAGAGACTAAATATTTTTAGCCAAGAGAGACTGAACACTATCCAAAGTTACTATTTATATGTTTTTATCAATCTGAACTTAGGACTGGATTGGACACTTATTTATATTCTTTCCCTTGTCAACCAGCTGGTGGACACTCAGGAAGAAAGCCAAATCAGCCATAGATGAGAGAAAGGCATTGCACATTTGCTCTGCATGTAAGAGGTGTAGGGTTAAGTCTTTCATTCTGTTACAGATGCATGTGGATACCTCTTCTCTTTCCCTACCTGCCAGGAGACTGACAATCGTAAGGGAGACAGAATTTCTCCCAATACAAACATTTACGTAGCCATCTGTCTGGATTAAGGTGCAGTTTCAAAGAAGAGGCATCAAGCTAATAGCCCCCAACTTGAATATTCATTTAGGGTGTAAGGCAGAGATCCTATAGAAACTGGAATATTCTGGAGGGTTCAGGAAGGAGCTGTCAGGATGGTTTCAAGCAAAGATAGCTGCTATGGAAAAATACACTCACAAATACTTTCCATCTAGGGCAACATTTGCCTCTGTGTGTGTATATTTTAAAAGTGATATAGGAAAAAGGAAAAATGACTAGAATGACATACAAGGTTTCTCAACAGAAAACCAAAATTAAGAACCAGCATAAGCAAGTTGTATAATGCCAAAGGAAGATAAAGATGACACTGATATTTGCTGAGTGCCCACCACATGCCAAGTAGTGTGTCAGGAGGGACTTCCCCATACGAACAATGGTGAATTTAGCTGACCATGATCTACCCTCAATCACATCATTAATGGGAATTTATTGGCAAAAATTCCCTATGGCCTTTTCCCTCGTGTTGCTGCTTCCTAATTGGGAATGAACACTTACTGGAGGTGAAAACTCACCAAGTAGTTGAAGAGGATGTGAGACGTCTGAGCAGGAAAATCTCCAATATTTAAGAGAAGTTTGCGCAGCATGTACATTAACTCATCCTGAAAGAAGAAGAGAATTTCATCTCACTCAGTGCCCATACTAGAGGAAATAAAATTAATTTCTTAAAAAATGGGGGAGGCTCTAACTTTTCCCTTTTGTTGGTTTCCATTATGTTCAGCATTTTAATGTAGTATATGCAATACTTATTAAACAGCATTTAAACCAACTATAATACCTTTTCTTAGGGGCTAATCTATGGAATCACTGAACAGTAGTTAGGTTTTTTTAGATAAAAATTTAGACTCTGTCTATTGGTCATAGACAAATCACAGGAGAGCAATACATTTACTCAACTCTATTTGCTCTAATTTCCAGGTGTGATGTAAATGTAAGACAGACCTATCTTGAGAAGCCATTAAACAAATGTGGTTTAATGAACTTCACAGGTCTGCTTCCTAGGTTTTGAGTCAAAGAGGTAAAGAGCTAGGTTGAGAGAAGATAAATAGAGATGTGAATAATTAACCTTACCTTTCAGAAACTAAACTTAATCTTCCAACAAAATAGAACCATAACACAAAAATGAACAAATACTATTTAATCATCAGTGTTTTTTTTGCTATTGCTCAGAAATCTACTTTTATTTGGCATAATCTTCTTATAAGTGGTCTACTAAATTAGATCTTTGTGATTAGTGGACAGTTTCAACTATTCTAATAATCCTACCTACATCACAGACTACCAAGCAATCAAATTCAGGAAATGTACCCATTACTAAGAAACACTATGCTGAACTGAATCTTTGACTAAAAGACTGAAAGTCTTTCTGTATCTTGGGGCCATCACTGCTCTTGTACCAAACACATATGGAGACATCAGTCAATGGACCAATTTGAAGGAAAGCAGCGGTATAGGACTGTTTATCATTATCATTACCTAAAGCATGTATTTGTTCTGGGTCAGAATTGATGTTCTATGCATAGTGCTGTGAAGCCCACTGTTTGCTTTTAACGGTGTTCACACACATAGCTACATGGCTATACTCTAAAGAAAGAGGAAATTACTTGTCTATTGCTGATGGTCAGTTTTTCCAGAAAATGTCGAAGAACTGTTGATGGATCTTCAATTAGACAATTCCATAAGACTTGCTGAGCCACAGCACTCACTTCAGAAGAGAGAGGACATTGAACATTTGTCTTAAATAGAGATAAAGTGTTAATACACTATTCAAACAATTTACTAAGTTTTAATTAGTCTCTCTTTTTTTGCCTTAACAAGATTCTGTGAACTCTTTTTTGTTGAAAGGTAGATATTTGTTTTCTTTTTTGCTTATTTCTGAACATTTTCACCTATAAAGAAAAGGTAATGAAAAGTATAGGATGGTCTTGAGATTTTAGAATGGCTCTTGTAAAGAACACACTTGTGAGGTACAATGGTGTATCATTCACCCTTAAAAGAAGGAAATCTTGTCATTTGTGATAATGAAGATGGATTCTGAGGACATTACGTAAAAGGAAATAAATCAGACAGAAAAATACAAATACTGTATGATCTCACTTACATGTGGAATCTAAAATAACCCAAACCCATGGATACGGAGACCAGACTGGTGGTTGCCAGAAGTGGGGTGTGGTAAATGAATGAGAGTGGTCCAAAGCTAAAAACTTCCAATTATAAGATAAATAAATAAATCCTAAGGCTATAACGTACAGCCTAGGGACTATGGTTAACAACATTGCCTTACATATTTGAAGGTTGCTAAGAGGGGAGATTTTAAAAGTTCTACAGAAAAAATTGTTGCTATAGGTGGTCATGGGTAAACTAGACTTATTATGGTAACACTTCATAACATACACATATATCAAATGATTATAGTGTATGCCTAAAACTAATACAATGCAATATGTCAATATTTCAATTTTTAAAAAGAATGCTTTAGTGAATCTTTGTTTTGGAAATTACCCTAATACTAGAAATGGTGAGTATTTATCAAATTGGTCATATTTCAATGTTGGTTATATAGAGAAATTTCTAAAGTAATTATTTGGTTTTTAGGAAATATGTTTTGGTTAAGAATGCATATGAATTAGAAATGATCTTTAATTGTTTACCTGGAGGCTTTAAATAGTATCTGCCTCAGTGAGATAAAGTAGTTAAGCCAGTCCTAATTAGGCTCCCACTTCTAATGAGGATGTCTTAGGATTAAATAATTTTTCCTAATGTGAAGAAAGTATCTTCTTCTTTGGGGAGAATGATCAGGTCAAGACTGCCTGGAAATGCCCAAGCTAGGGAAACAGGTATGTAGAAGTGAGTGGAAGAGAAGCTGGAGAATCTTCAGTCTAAATGATTTAATTAGTGTTTTAAACTAGAAATGTAGGATTTTGCATAAATTTGTCATTCAGCCTATATTTTAAATAAAGGATACCAATATTTTGCTTCCCAAACCAACCATCCAATTAAAAATATGAACTATATAAATGAATAATATTAATAAGAGATATGTAAATATGTTTTAACTTCCATGTGTCTATAAATAATTAAAATAGGTGTGGGTTTTTCTTAGGTTGAAATCGATTACAAAACTATCTTTGCACACTATTCTTGTTCTAATTGCTGAAGTAGGGCAATTTAATAGTGAAAACATGAAAAATACAGAAAGACGGAAAAGTAGGACTGGTAAGTCTACCAATGACAGAAACAACTATAAACATTTTGCAGTATGCCCCTTCATATATGCAAAATATATAGGTACACATTTTAAAAAATAATATGCAGAAAATACTCTTTGGTACTCAGTTTTTTACTTAGCAATATTAAAAATGTTAATATTAATATTCTTCTAGAATGTGATTTTAATATACACAGAATGCTGTCATATGGAGGTAGCATGATTAATTGCTCATTGGACATTTAAGCTCTTCTCTAAAATTTGTTTCTTTTTACATAATGTACAATGTGAGGCATCCTATTTAGACCCTTATATGGTTCTAATCATTGCCCTAGGAAATGGCTAGAAGTCAAAATCTATATCAAAGGGCTTTCACACTTTTAAGGTTTTTGACACATACTGTGACACTGTTCCAGAATGCTTGTACTGAGTTCCGCACTCCCATCAGCAAGGTGTGAGAATTCTTGTTTCCCTCAGTCTTTACCAACTACAGATATTTTCATCTAGGATAACCTTTAAATGGTAGCTACACTTGTAGTGAGCAGGGCATAACATACAGAGAAGCCGATTCACTCTGTCGTACACGTGAAGCTAATGTAACACTGTATGTAGACTCTATTCAAATAAAAAAAAAAAAGAAAAAATATTTTCACTTTTTTAGATGAAATGTAAAATTTCATTGTTGTCTTAAACAACAATGTTATTTATAGATGTACTGACCATTGGTCTGTGTATTTATATTCACCCATTTTTCTATTGGGGTTTAAAAAACATCATTATTGAGCTCTAAGGCTTTTAAAATAACAACATTAAAAATACTGGCCTGTTGTCTATCCCTAAGATCACTCAACTTTACCCCTCATTTATCTTTTCATTTTGCAACTATTCTCTTAAGGTAGTATGTCTGGAAAGGTAATCAAGCAGGACAGATGGTATTGGTGGTAGTGAGCTAATAACTAAGATTTTCTAAGGTGGCTAGAATTACTACTTGATTTTCATGTGGCCAAATAAATGTTATTTGGTTCTCTGGTCCTCAACAAGACTTCCGGATTCCAAGTATTTATTTTAAATACAATTTTTTGGTCATAAATGTAGTGGGACATGGAGATGAAGACATTGATAATGTTAGTAGAGTGTGCTACACATCTGTAAATGTAATATGTACACAAAACAATTCAACATGTGACCAGTAGTTACTGTCTTCAAGAGCACCCCACTATCCTCCAACTGATAACAGCTTAAATATTTTATTAGAGTTATTGGCGGTATCACTAATCAAAACGGATACCTGCTACTCCATCTTCCCGCACTTCACCATCCTCCATTAGATGAACGATGGGGAGCACTGCTGCACAGATGCATGCTGGGAACACCGCTTGAGGAGGCTGAGGCACATGGTGGTTTGGTGTGTGTTCAGTGGTGTGTTCCTCATCTGAAGAGAGAGAGATCATTGGGATGCGTTTCTCAGTATTGTAATTCTAATGCAACATTTCTCAGTTCGAACTTTCCTATTTAACCTTCTTTTCGTTATAGGTATCTAGGTGTCTCAGCACCATTTGTTGAAAAGACAACTCTTTCCTTACTTGATTTTCATGGTACCCTTTTCAAACATGAAACCAAAATGAATGTGATGGTTTAGTTCTTGTTGTTCAATTCTATACCATTGATTTACTGTCCAACCTTATGTCGAGACCACACAATATTAACTGCTGCCACTCTGCAGTAAGTTTTGAAATTAGGAAATGTGGCTCTTCTCGCTTTGTTCTTCATTTTCAAGATTATTTTGACTATTCAAGTGTGTTGAACCATCATACTTTTTGGTAGGAATGTAAAGTGACACAGTTACTTTTGAAAATAGCTTGGCAGTTTACCCCACAAAACTTGTACATAACTGTTATAGTAGTGTAATTTAAAATAGCCAAAAAGTGGTAACAACCCAAATGCCTATTAACTGGTGACTTAATAAACAATGTGGTATAACCATATAATGGGAACATTATCTGGTAATGGAGAACGGATATATGTGACCACACGGAGGAACCTTGAAAATATTCTGACTGGAAATATCCAATCACATAAGGCCACATATTGTATGACTCTATTTATATGAAATGTTCAGAGCAACAAATCCATAGAAATAGAAGAT
Organism: Mustela nigripes; assembly: GCF_022355385.1. Lineage (NCBI taxonomy): Eukaryota > Metazoa > Chordata > Mammalia > Carnivora > Mustelidae > Mustela > Mustela nigripes. Next base: position 20,423,416 of record NC_081559.1, on the reverse strand, counting down.
AATTTCTTGCCACCAGTTGGAGAAAGGGTGGATTAGGAATGACTGTTAATGTGTATAAGGTCTCCTTTTGGGATGATGAAAATATTCTAAACTATTTATGGTTAGAAGTGTAACCATTGCATAATCGTTGCATAATATTGTCTAATAATCAATGCATTGAATATTTTCAAAAGGTAAGTTTTATGGTACATGAATCATGCCTCAATAAAATTATATCTGTTATGAAAAATATAATTGAGCCTTTGGCCCAATCCCTGTAAGTTGTGATTAATTAGCACTGGTCATTTGAAGTTCCTAAGGGTTATACAGTCAAGGGTTTCTGTAGAACTTTTTAATAACTTTATAAGTCAGTGATGAAGTTGTGTAATCATAAGCAATAAGTCCCAGACAGTTATTCACGATTAGAGAAAACATATTTTTTAAATTTGTGGAACTGAAGTGTATCATATCCTCCCCCCTCCAGAATCAGCTTTCATTATAGGAGTAGCATGAACTCTGGTCTTCCTTTGATCGTTAAATTATTCCAGAACAACATCCTAAAGCATCCTACTCCATCCCAAGTAGATTGTAAAAATACTGATGTGTGTGTCCCATTCTTCGGAATCTTGATTTAGTCTTGGTTGTGGCCTGAGTATATTTTTAAAGCTCCTCACTTGATTGTAATGCATAGCCAGGGTTGAAAACCCACAGCAGTATGATTGTTGGCAATGTAACTAAAATAGAACCAATTATAAAGGACAATTGCTAGATAAAAAATATTTTTTAGACTACCACTCAATCTAATACTTATTTTTTGAACTTCAAGTCCTGAGACAAGTTATTTAATGAAGACAGTGAAGTGTAGTAAGAATACTAACTGGCAAATGTTTCAAAACACACACGAGTCATGAGGAATAAATAACATATTTCTAAGAGGACACACCTTCAGCACTAACAGCTGAGCGCACAGACCAGACTGACCCTCGGCGGAAGGAGTAATTCCTGTGGGAAGTGCTGGAGGTACAGGATGGACTCACAGACAGTCGACGGGATGCCAGATTGGTGACTTCTTCTACTGGCAAAGAAAATGGGGAATGTGACCTTTGGTTTTGTAACAAAGTTGTCATCACACAGCTATAGTTGTATCACATCACAAGTGTATACTGCTCTCTGAGCATAAGACTCAAGTAATTTAGAGTGTACTTAACAAATAGAAAAAAATCTTTCAGAAACACAGATAGAAAATTCCACAAAAACAGAGCAGAGAATCACTGAATTAGAATGGTTCATAAATTATTTCTGATGCCAACCAACAAATTGGTTGCATTTGTGAAGGTTGATAGTTAATGGACTAACCCCATTTTTAATGACGAAAGATTGACTGCAATTACTTTAATACACACTCTGAATTTAGTTGTTCTCTGAATCATAATCACTATTGGTCCATTATCATATTGGATCATTCAATGTGACTACATCGCTCCTCTAGACAGGCCAACTCCAGAAATGAAGAACATAACAGCTTTCCTCTTTCTTTTGCTAGTGTCAGGAGTTGAGACACACACACAGAGGGGTGCATATCACCTCACATCACATTAAATCATTAATGTTCATTTCAAAGCCAGTCCTTTCCATTTCCTGCGCCTTAGCCCCCCAGGATGTCCCGTGTGTAGGGGGCACCTTCTTCTTCTGGCTCTGAGTTGGGCGTGCAGGTGGGCTCGTAACAAGCCTCCTGAGTGATAGGGATGGCGGTGATGAGGCTGGCTTCTCTACCAAGACGTTTCTTCTCTTCCTCCTGTTGCAAGTTCTTTAAGATGTGTTCTGCTCTCTGATGGGAGCGGGACACAGCCCGGGCTGAAAAGGATTTCTATGGAGACATGAAGACCAATTTATTTTATAGAAACTGTTCTGCAAGGTCACAGCCATAAAGAGTGTTCCCATAGAATTACACAAATGTGGCACTTTGCAGAAAATGGAAGGGCACCCATGATCTAGTTTCATGGCCATTTGTTTTTTTGTTTGTTTGTTTTTCTGTCAGGTTTCCAGGTTGTGTGTAACTAAGTTATTCATTTTCATTCAATCAGACTAATTCTTCAAGAATATCTTTAAGTTTTGGGATTTCACCTTTAGAATTTGGGGTGATATCAATGATCCTCTCTAAACATTCAAATCAAATAAAAAATTTTAATACTCTAGTCCTTTCCACAACTTGTTGAAATGGTTTTAAATGAAGGACATTTATTTCACAAGGTTAATAAAAGGGAAAGAACCACAGAGAGAAGGAGGAATGGGATATCTCTCATAAACCAAATAGTTACATGATTTATTTAATATTTGTATCTCAGGTATCTACCACACCATAAATACTTAATTATAGTAGATAAATAGAGTGACACACTGCAAATACTCAACAATATTTATAGGAACAAAGTGAATAGAAATTATGAGAATTGATAGCAATACTAAGGTTGACAGGATCTTTACATAAGACTAAAAGTTTCCATTGATAAAAGATTCCAGAGCAATTAAGGGCATTAGGTGGGCCACATGGCAATTTATTTGCAGATCAGGGGCTAAGCTGATTTATTATATTAAGGTAAAGTAATAATTGTGGAATGAGAGAAAGAAAACTGGATATACAATCTGGGGTCTTGGTTGCAAATTCCTTGCAAACTTGGTATGCAGAGAAATTATATTCTCTATCCAATAACCAATATTCATTGGCTCAAATGACTCCATTGTCTGTACAGGAGACAAATCCAAGATCCTTACATCAGTGATTCAGATGCTGGAATTTCTGTATAAACATTTTTATGGATAATGAGCTCAAACAGTTCTTCAAAGAAAACTACAATACCTAGCAAATGTGCAATGTACAAAAATGTTCAACCTAACTTCATATATTCAAGTGACTTTTTAAAGAATTGTGAATAAAAAAATCAATGACTTTGTGTTTTGCCACGCAAAGTGGCATTAAAAAAAATACTAGCTAATTTGAATCAAGATGACACACTTTCCTTTTCTATTGTATATGGGTAAAATGGTAAAATCTTCCTGGGGCTATTTTGGGTGGTGTATCAAAAATCTTTAATATTTATATACTAATTATCTTAAATTCTATGGGAATTTGTAAAGGAAAATAGTCATGGATTTGTGCTGAAGAATATATCTATTTTCTTTTCCTTTTTTGATTTTCCATATTTTCTCCATTACTCTTGTAATTCATAAAATTCAGCAGGTGAAAAATGCACATTTTGCACTCCTTTCTTTCAAAAAGCACTTATTCTTGGTTCTTGTCTATGAATGGACAGTTCTCTTAACTTAACTGTTGGTGAATTCTATTACATGTAGCACTGATATATTAGAGTACAAAAGACCTGAAGTCTCAGAGGGATATTGTGATGATGATACTAATGATCAACAAAGTGAAGAACAGACCAATGGCCAAACAAGGAAATAAGAGCTGCCAACTCAGTGCTTTTTCTTATTCATCCAGGGTCCATCTCATTACCTTTTGGGTAGCTTAGATATTACAGGTTAGGTGAATATCTTTGCTTTATAATAACTAGAGACAAAAGTGCTACACTTGGACAAGAAATCAATGGCTAATGCTTTTAACAGTTGTGAAAGGTGGCTGCTACTGAGATCCTAAAACAAAACTGTGTTGACTTAGAGGTCTGCAAATGCTCACTACTCCATATTAGTTCCTTCTATTCTATTCACAAGAACAAAAATCTTTCATGGCTGATTCTCTGTGCTATGACATTCTGATGACAAGAAGGAACAAATTTTCTCATGCATTCATTGTCCTTCTCTCTTACATGGACACCGTGGAGCCTGAAGTGATGAGAAAGAAAGTGCCTGTTACTCACAGACTGGTCTTCATTAATGGGGTCCTGGACACTCCCGCTGCATTGAGGGACCCAAGGGGGGTCAAACATTGGGACAGATGGCATTCCAAGCACTGGTGAGGGCAGGGTGAAGTTTATACTGGGAGGCGGGATCTGTTAGTTGATATCAGAAGAATGAGGTAAGATGGAAAATAAGCTAGAATGAGTCGAAGTATAATTATGAAATCATCTTGTAGAGTACATGATGTTACAGAGCACAGGGTGAACGTCTTTTGGTCTCAGTTTCATCATTAAAAAAATGGATGGTTTCAAATATATGATCCCTATTTGCGTTAATTACCCCATCCTCCAAAAAATATCTATCTGTATAAATATAAAAAAGTATCTCAAAGATTATACCCCAAACTTTTATAGGCATACCTCTGGGATGGTAGTGGGATCTTGAGGTTTGTAGAAACTTGATTTTCATACTCTACCACTCTTTTATATTTCAGTATTTTTTAAAACAAGAATTCATTCATATATGAGTTAGCTTTACTTATATAATCACAGAGAAAAAGAAAATGAAGCATCCCCTGGGCCATACACTGTAGATTTGAGGTTCAAGGATTTAAACAAGCCTTGGGTTGGGTTTGCAAATCTAATTCCTATGGCGGAAGTATCCCTCACCTTGAAAATCTGCTGTGCTCCTTCCTCCATCCGAGGCCAGACCTGGTAGCGAAACCTCCAGAGTGTGTGGAATTTGAGAACGGCGTTCAGCCTCTGTACTGTCTCTGGGTGGTGGAACTCGGACATCAACATGTCAGACACAGCCTCAGGGACTTTCACCGCACACAGCAGGAACATGGCAGCTAGAGACAGCCAACAATTCATCAGCTACACGTCTTTTAATTTTGATTGATCCTGGGGGATGGGGAGAAGGGGGGAGCTGTTCCTACCTCCTGGAAATTACTCCTGAGCTAAGGGAACCAGGCCACCAGCACTGGTAAAAGCAAATCTTATTGCAGCCACTGAAAACCAAACATGATCCTTTGTGCTACCCACCATCTTCCAATATCCGGCGAGGGCAGTGACAGCATGATATTTCCGTAGAATACCTCATTCCAAGCAGTCTTACTTTGGCTCACAGTGAAAAGTGAATGTGAGAGGAAGCAAATGAAAAAAGGAAATAATATACCAAAATATCCTTTTTAGAAAATGCCAAGAACCGGGGCGCCTGGGTGGCTCAGTGGGTTAAGCCGCTGCCTTCAGCTCAGGTCATGATCTCAGGGTCCTGGGATCGAGTCCCGCATCGGGCTCTCTGCTCAGCAGGGAGCCTGCTTCCTCCTCTCTCTCTCTGCCTGCCTCTCTGCCTATTTGTGATCTCTCTCTGTCAAATAAATAAATAAAATCTTTAAAAAAAAAAGAAAAAAGAAAAGAAAATGCCAAGAATCAGGGTCATAGTAATCCTGGGATAGTGCATAAAAATGACCATTAAAAACTGTCCCAGCTATCTTAAAAATAAAATTCACGTTGTACATATATTAGAAACCTCCACCCTTCTGAGAGAATAGAAGAGACCAAGAAGCCAAAAGGGATTTCATGAATCATAATACCATGCTGTTTTTTAAATTTTGGGAAAAGTCAAATATCAATAAGAGAAAGGCCAAGCACAACAGTAAGTTACAAAGTTAATGAATAATGGGGCAGAAAAATACACTCTGAAGCATAGATGCATGAGTCAGTGTCCATCATAAAAATACAATTTAAAATCTCTCTTGTAGTTTTCTTCCTGGATCATCAAAACATACTCAGACAATTGTGTCAGGACAGCTGGTGTTGAGTGCCACCTCTGAAACCCCTCTGCTATGTGCTCCTGGGAGAGCCTTTCCATGTCTCTCAGCCTCTGTTTCTTTAGGGCCAGAATGTCAGTGATGGTGATGATGAAGATGATGGTGATGATGATGGTGATGGTGATTATGGTGATATTTGCCTCCAAATTTGTTGTTAGAATAAGGACAATAATGCATGAGAAAGAGCTCTGTGATGTGAAGAGTACGAGAAGCTTCTAACACCTGTCTTATTTTCTGGAGGCAATGTGACATATGGGAGGGACATCTATGTGTGCAGTCAGAAGGCCTGGGTCTGGTGTCCTGGCCCTGCTGCTTCTGATCTGTGTACACTCAGATAAGTCCCTTCAACCCTCCGAGTTGCCATTTGCTCACATATAAAGTGGTTATTACGAAGGTCAAGTAAGACCACGTGTGTGCTATGGTTCTATTAGAAATGTTAGCTCTTGTGACAATTAGTGCTTGATAATCCTTTTCTTTATCCTATTAGTTTTTTAAATTTCTACTCTTTTTCCTTTCTTTACTTTTCTTTAAAACGTGCTCTACTCTGTCTCAATTTTTATTCGCCATGGTCTCTCTTTACATCATTGCAAGCTGGAGTTCTATCGACTTCAATCCCTGTCCTGAAGCAGTTTTCTGGTGATGCTCACTAATCAGCAGATCCACTGGCACTTTTTATAGCATTTGTTTCCTTTCAGTCTTTAACATTTTCATGACCATTTCCCTGAAGAGCTATCCTTTGCTTGCACAGTTTGAGGTTGAGTTCTCCTACTTTTCTGGTCATTTTCCAGGGTTTGCTGCTGGGCACTGCTCTTCCTGTCCTCTGAAGATAGAGAAGGCCAGTGACTTAGTACCCAACTTTTGGCTCTTTATTCCACAGATTCTTCCCCCAGAAATCCCATCCATGCTCACAGCTTCAGCTGTCTCAAAGAGCAGATTTTCCCCCAAGGTTATCTCGACCTTTGCCCTTTTCTCATTAGCTTTAATGTCATGACACCAAAGATTCATCTTCTAATCATCTGAAACCAAACTGCTTTACTTGTTGCTGCCATATTCAATACATACTCTATATACAACACTACTCTTTTTTTCTAGAACCCATGAATGGTTTTCTACAGTTCAGTGGAAAGTCCATACTCCTATGAGTGTCATTCAAGGACTGTTACAATCTAGTCCCACTCACTTGTCTAATCTCATGGACTGGAGACCCCTCTACAAAAGCCATCCCAGTCTCAATTCCTCCTCAGGCTTTCCAAAGAAGCCCTATGCATTTCCACACCCCAAGAGGCTTTGCACATGCCATCCTCTTTCTTCTAGCTTTCTTTAAAGCCCAATCTACCTGTTCATATCTTCCATGGAAGTTTCCACGGCTATCTCTTATTTGAGAGAATGCCCTTCCCTGATGCTCTCTCAGAATATGTGGTAGAGAAGAAAAATCCAAACTTTAATGCAAACAAAAATATTTTACAAAGACGTTTGTTGTAATGTAGTATAAAAAGCTGAAATATCCCTAAATTTCCATTAGTAGTCTAGGTTAATTGTTATGACCATTCAACGAAATATTTGGTGGGTATTAAAAAGAATGAGGTGAATCTTTTAGCTAATGCTAAAAAATTGTCTCCTCATTTGGGGCTGTCCAATTTTAATTGATTTTTGCTCAAATAAGCTCTACAGAAGTTTAGTATACCCTAGTTTATCTTTTAACATTCTAGTGTTAGGAGAGGGAACTGAAGGAGATGCTCACAACCAGGCATGCGTACCTTTGGAGCCCCTGACATTGCAAACTTTAACTTCTTTTTTTTCTGAGAGAGAGAGAGAGAGAGAGGAGTAGGAGTGTGGGAGGCGGGGTGGGGGGAAGCAGAGGAAGAGAGAGAGGGAATCTTAAGCTGGGTGTGGAGCCCAACATGGACCTTGATCTCAGAGTCCTGAGATCATGACCTGAGCTGAAATCAGGAATAAAACCAACTAAGCAACCCACACTCCCTGGCGTTTCTTTTTCCATATGGGGTCTGAAAATTGGTCAGAATTAGACTGAGTCAAAGTGACTTCTGAGGACTGATTCAGATTTAGAAATTTAGCTGGTCTGGAGTCACATTAGGTCTAACCTAAACCAGACTGGTCCAGTATGAAGCCTCAGGTGAATAAATTTTGTTTTAAGGCTGAACAAGTAGGTTTACTTTACCAAAGATTATCTTGAATGACAGTGGCCACTGTGGATAACTTTTAACCATTTTAAGAGAAGCCTATCCATTTATGAAGTGCCCTAGAGAGAAAGCTGTCTCAGCCAGGCACTTACTATACTCGTTGTTGGGAGGGAAATAATCTTTTGCATCATCTTTGCCCCCTTGTGTGTCCATGGGATTGCTCAATACTGCCATAAATATTTGCTGTTTGTCCTAGATGAAACCTGACAACTTATTCAAAAAGTTTTTTTTTTTTTAAGTAGTTCTGTGGTAGAAGTTGGCCAAATTGGAAACTGATATTCAGAGCCTGATAGGAATTTTGGTTTTAATGCTTCTCTCCTAAATCAAAATGAAACTGTGTGCCCAGAGGGAAAGTAAAACATTCTAAAGCCATTGAGGAAGGATTTACTAAAACATTCCAAAGAAACAACTGTAAGTCTAGAATTTAGAAATCTTTTGATTTCCATCTTAGTTGAAGATCTTCTCCAGGATATAAAGAAGCGATTTGAGGATAATGGAGTTAGATGGCTGGGTAAGTATCTTGCCATTTAAATTACATCCCGGTTCTTTGAAGAATTACCAAGTGTACTTGTCTAACAAATCGAGTCTACAAAAACAGAAATGTAGACTTAGAAACAATTCAAAGCCCAACTATCCTTTTTACCAATCCCCAAATCCCTATTCATCTGAAAAGGCTTTCAGATATTGTAAAAAATGTGGATTTAGGAAACAAAAGCCCTTCTTGAAGAAATTTATATCCTCTCTGTGCCTTTGAGATGTAAATGTTGTATTTGGTTTCCCCCAGGAACCTAGGACCATCTCTTGAAATGCAAACTTCAGGGAGGTAATTTTTTTTTAATTATTAAATTTTTTATTAACATATAATGTATTATTAGCCCCAGGGATACAGGTCTGTGAATCACCAGGTTTACACACTTCACAGCACTCACCATAGCACATACCCTCCCCAATATCCATAACCCAACCACCCTCTCCTTACCCCCCTCCCCCCAGCAACCCTGTTTGTTTTGTGAGTCTCAGTGTTTGTCTCCCTCCCAATCCCATCTTGTTTCATTTTTTCCTTCCCTACCCATCAAACCTTCCACATTGCTTCTCAAATTCTTCATAAAAGGGAGATCATATGATAATTGTCTTTCTCTGATTGACTTATTAGGGAGATAATTCTTTTTTTTTTTTTTTTTTAAAGATTTTATTTATTTATTTGACAGAGAGAGATCACAGTAGGAGAGAAGAAGGGAAGAGATCACAGAGAGAGAGGAAGGGAAGCAGGCCCCCTGCTGAGCAGAGAGCCTGATGTGGGACTTGATCCCAGGACCCTGAGATCATGACCTGAGCAGCTTAACCCACTGAGCCACCCAGGCGCCCCTAGGGAGATAATTCTTATCAGGAAAGTATATAATGGGCCACTCCTCATGACCCCAGCACAGCTGTTTTGCCCTTGGCTCCCGTCCCTTGCTTTAATAAAACCATCTTTTTGCAACAAAGACGTCTCAAGGAATTCTTCCTTGGCTGTTGGCTTTGAACACAAACATCTTTCCTACACCAATGTGATCTAGAATAATCTTTGATAAAGAAAAACTAGTTTAGAGGCACCTCGTGGCTCAGTGGGTTAAAGCATCTGCCTTTGGCTCAGGTCTTGTGGGATTAAGCCCCAAATCTGGCTCTCTGCTCAGCAGGGAGCCTGCTTCCCCCTCTCTCTGCCTGCCTCTCTGCCTATTTGTGATCTCTGTCTGTCAAATAAATAAATAAAATCTTAAAAAAAAAAACAACAGAAAAAAGAAAAACTAGTTTAAGTTTGTTGATTTAATTAAAACAATACTATCTTTAAAGTTATCAGCATTAAATATAATACTCTTATTCTAATAGATTTACTAAGAGTCAAAGGAACTCATTCTTGCTGTTGTAGAATTTATCAGCAAGAAAGATAACTTAAAGTGATTAGCTGCTCAATGTCTTAAGAAATTTTCATGTGTAGACATAATTGTTAAGAATTAGGTAGATGTAAGATTTACTATGAAGAAGACTATACTTCTAGAAATTGTAAAATGTATTAATGAATTTGTCAATCCTACTATAATAGGCTACTACTATACTAGTCCACAATTGCTTTCTTCTTAGTTACCACTAGGAATAAAGGATTCTCAGGGTTAAGAACCCTAATCAATATGTGTAATTAAAACTACTTAGAAATAATAAGGATGAAAAATAGGTAAATAAAGTAAAATGACCATTTGTTCCAGATTGAGGAATTTTAAAAAAAAAGTAGAACAAAATCTGAATGGGCGTGGAAAAAAATTATAGAAAATTGGTAGAACAGGAATCTTGGAAAGTAAATTTTACATGTGGTTATGCTGACTAAAGTTAGGACAGATGTATTTAAGTTTTTAAATAATGAGTTTTAATATTAAAAACTCACTGGTAAAAAAGTTAGAATTTGGTTTTGTCTCAGCTGAAAAAACAAATTTTGACTATTGGTCTGCTTTTCATAAAAGATTGTAAAAAGTATTTTTCAACCTTTTGGGTAATCTACCTGGAAAGCAAATGTTTTGTGTCTTACCAAAATAATTTACTGTGCTTCACGTTGTCTTTATCAGGGTCTTTGATCACTTAAGAAAACCCATTTTTTTTTTTTTAAGATTTTGTTTCTTTATTTGACAGAGAGAGAGAGATCACAAGTAGGCAGAGAGGCAGGCAGAGAGAGAGGAGGAAGCAGGCTTCCTGCTGAGCAGAGAGCCCAATGCGATGCGGGGCTCGCATTGGGCTCGATTCCAGGACCCTGAGATCATGACCTGAGCAGTGGCTTAACCCACTGAGCCACCCCATTTTTTTTTTAAGAGAGAATGGAACTTGGGTGAGGAGAGGGAGTGAGGGAATCTTAAATAGGCTCCCCACCCAGTGCAGAGCCCCACATGGGGCTGCATCTCAGGACACTGAGATCAAGACCTGAGCTAAAATCAAGTCAGACACTTAATCCACGGAGCCACCCAGGTGCCCCTATATTTGCCTTTAAAATCTATTATGGCTTTAGTTAAATAGGTAATTAAGTATTATTTCATAGTGATCTGAGATCTTATTTACTCAAATGTTCAAACCTTTTGACATTTTGGCAACATCCTAAAATTGAATTCTAAATGAAATCTCTTTGATTTCAAAGTAACTTGAGTTTTCCCAGAGGGTCCCTAGAAAACCTCAAAGAATTTGTCTCTCACCCTGTAAGAGAGATGTTAAACTAGGTTTATTTAATGTGTTAAATTATGTGGAAGCACTGTCAAGTGAGAATTGACAATAAACTTCTGAAGTTATAGGTATATGGAAATATATTATTAATACAGGTATTTGGAAATGGTTCCAAGTTTCTAGAAAGTTGTCAATACTCCCATCCAATTAATATCCTAAATTATTGTGTACCACAGACATAACTATGTTTCTTTATCAAATGAACTTTCATCAGATCTTTAATCATGGCTACTTTTTTAAAGGTCTTTCCATTTACAGACAGTTACTGTTTTACTCGGATGCTTTTATAAAGTGCTTCATCTTCAGAAAGATTCATGGTAATATCATAAAATTGAACTGGTTAAGAATTTCCAGAACTAATGGAAAAAATGACCCAAATAGAACAATAATTAATGATATGAGATTGAGTGGACTGATGAAGGTGATTATAATTATTTTAGCCCTTTTTCTTTGAAACATTGCTGGTTCCTTAATGTTTAATTTTTCCAGATTTACGGGAATGTTTGTTCTCTTTTCTCTTAATCTATCTATGACTTACAGTAGTTTTAAAAAGTATATCGCTATAAAGAAAATGGAAACATTTACTTTTTCTCCTTAGCTGATTCCTCCAGAACTCAGAAATTCAGTGAGCATTCTTATTTTCCTGGCAATATAATTATGTGCATAAGTTCAATAAGAATCTGTTTTTGAATAATAGGGAAAAACTGGAAACTTTGGTTTTATTACCAAGGCTTTGACTAATGTTCTATTTGAGAAGATTTATAAAATCAGATATGACCAGACTGTTTGAAATGACTAAGGTTGACTTTATGGAGCCAACAAAAATGCATTGGAAAAACTGGCCTGGTATCTTGCTTACAGGATTCCCAGCAGCCTTATCAGGTGACTAAGGAAGACCATTTCCTGGCAGGCCCAAGAAACTCAAGATATCCTGGGGACCTCAAGAACAGAGGAATTCAGACAAATCAATAGGTATTTTAGGTGAAATCTGATGGTGAGTCCTTCACTTGGTTTCTTTGCCTGGAGATGTTTTTAAAAGTTCAATCTAAGATTCCTTATAAAAAGCTTTAGCAAAACAGATTTGAAAAAAGCCTATAGAATCAATCACTATTCCTACTGTACTTATATAAATAATCAGGCCATGTTTAATGAGGCTAGACATATTTTAGCAAACAAATCAGCCTTCCTATGATTATCTTTGATCAAAATGAGGGTGAGTGTAGAGAAAAAAAAACGTGTTTCAGTAAAAAATTGTAATACTCATAGATATCAGATTCTAGTCCTGGTCATTATTTTTGACATTTTGTTATTTATCTGTACACCCAATTGGATCTTGAATTCTTCTAGTTCCTCAAATATCGGAGGAATTCACCAAACTAATATTTCCCACCTTCTGATTTGGAATCACGAAGAACAAAGACTGCCCTTGAACATTCTTGGAAGGGATAATACCAGCTCCTCCTTACTACCCAGATGGCAGCCAAACTTCAGGGACTTGAATGGTGGGTCTACATCCCTCATTAGAAAGAGGTCCTCTGGGGATGCGTGGGTGGCTCAGTTGGTTAAGCAGCTGCCTTCGGCTCAGGTCATGATCCCAGCGTCCTGGGATCGAGTCCCACATCGGGCTCCTTGCTCGGCAGGGAGCCTGCTTCTCCCTCTGACTCTGCCTGCCATTCTGTCTGCCTGTGCTCGCTCTCTCCCCCCCCTCTTTGATAAATAAATAAAATCTTAAAAAAAAAAAAAAAGAGGTCCTCTGAACTCTTGGAAGTGTACACCATCTGGAGATCTAAAACTAAAATTGACTAGGGAGGTTCCTCCTCAGATGCAGATGGCATCGTGGGGACAGCCCTCCCAAGGTTACAGAGCAAGAGCACCATCTCCAATATTAAATCTTCATTCTTGTTGCCTTTTCGCTACTTGCTTTTCTCTTTGTTAATGAGCAGGAGAGACAGTGCTCCTTAACTCTGGCAACTATGGCTGGATCTACTGCTAAGGCCCTAGCTGTACAACAAAATCTCTATATTTCTTTGCTAATTGGTTTTAGATAGTAGAATTGCTTTACTTCTCAACTGAGCACAGAATCTGCTGTGCGATAGTAAAATACTCCTTGTGGCACCTAGATCAAAGTCTCTGGTATTGTACCAAATATAAGAAATTAACAAATAAGCCTCTGGATAGAACCTGTATATTCTTTGCTATATTTGATGACAGCTGGTTTGGTTCATGGGACCCTGGCTGAGAAGCATCCTTCAGTCTCTTGGCATTAATTCCTAATAGTTGTCATTGTAGTCTCCCTGGTGCATTGCGTTCTCTCAATCATCTTAAATGTATGTTCTCAACCATCAACCATACATTACATGGTCACACAGTGAAGAAGTGTCCAAAAAGATGGACAATGAGATGAACAAAAAAAACCCAATTATTTTATGGATCTGACATCATAACCCATGAGTTTCACAATGAGACAAGAGCAACATAAATCATACCTGAGAGTGGCACTAATACCAAATTTTTGGATGATCTCTCATATATGAGAGGATGACCAAAACGGGGTAATTGTTAAATTAATTAAATAAGGAGACCATTGGCATCATGAGGCTCTAATCCTGTGGTGACCTATGTAAGGTAAAAAAATCTAAGCCTGGAAATGCCTTGAGGGTACAAATCATAGTGCTAAGGACAACCAATCACAAACAGTCAACCAGGCTTTTAGCTATAGATGGTCAAGAGGTGCCTTACTCTGCTTCTGTCCTTTTTCTACAAAAGCCTCTCCCTGAGCTCCTGTTAGCAGAGTGCTTTAAAGCACTTCTAGTTTGGTGCTGCCTGGTTTGGATAGATTTTTCTTCATATAAGCTCTTAAAAAAAATCTTCTAGATATAAAGGAAAACTGCAAAGTTCAAAAGTCTTTATGGTATGTCCTATTTGTGTGAAAAAGGAAACAACACATACATTGGTACTTAGGCATATATATGAATGATATATTTTATATATATGTGTATATACATATAGACATATATACATATGTGTGTATGTGTATGTATATGTATATATACACACACACATATATATGTATATATATATGATCCTAGAAAGATTCCCGAAAAACTTAAAAATTGTCACTGAGAGTGACTGAGAGTCATGGGAAGAGAAAATACTTTAAGCTTCATACACTTCTATATTGTTTGAATTTCTACTACATACGTTTTTGCAATTAAAACAACTCCATATGACTAAAAGTGTGCATACAAGAAGTGGAAAATGTGAAGAACCCACATTTTGCATGTACCTTTTACTAGCTATGTGGCTTTGGATAAGTCACCTAAATTTCAACAGATTTGTTTTGACATTGTAATTTGGACATAAAACGTTACTTGTATACGATTTCATACAGTTAATGATGGTGGTTCACGGTAAATCTGGGAAATCATAACACACAAAAAGAATTTCTCTTTTGTGAAATGTAGTGAAAATGTCGGTTCTGGGAAAAATAATTTTTTTTTTTAATAATTCGGCAATGGCCTCCGAGAGACATGCTGTCTTGTGCAGAGTATGGGGTAAAAAGTAAAGGGTGTGCTTAGCACTTCAGCCTCCCTCCCTAGAGTGTAAGGCTCTAAGGTTCTAGCAATTGCTATGGATGTGACCTCGCAGTGAAAGGGAATGGAAGCACTTCTTTCGTAAACACTGGGATGGGGGGCGACCAGGGTCATGGGTGATCTTTCTTACCTGCTGCCCCGGCCATGTGCTCATCCATGCTGAGCAGGAGCTCCCAGGCAGCTGGCTGGATGTCTCCATACATTTCTTCTGTCAGAATTGGTGCTGCCTTGATTAGCAGAGATAAAGGAGCAGGTGACAGGCTCATCACCTGGGAAAAGATGGAAATCACATCTGAAAGCCTTGGAAGCCGCTGATTACTGTACTTCTCTTGACACCCAAGTACCACCTCCCTTCCCTGCTTTTCTTAAATGACCTTCAAATACGTTCTAAAATGATGGCATGTTTATTGGCATGGTGTAGGACAAACTTCACATCTTATTTGTCAATGGGAAACTATAAAAGATACTAATTTTTTTTAAGAATTTATTTATTTGTTTGACAGAGAGAAATCACAAGTAGGCAGAGAGGCAGGCAGAGAGAGGAGGGAAGCAGGCTCCCCACTGAGCAGAGCCCCCAACGCGGGGCTCGATCCCAGGACCCTGAGATCATGACCTGAGTCGAAGGCAGAGGCTTTAACCCACTGAGCCACCCAAGTGCCCCTAAAAGATACTAATTTTATCATGCTTTCATGACAAAAATATCTTGCAGCTACCTAAGGAATAAACTGTAGAATAAGCTCTAAGAGAAAAGAAAGACTCCAGCCAGAATATCTTCGTGTTAGTAGACTTTTTTTTTTTAAGATTTTATTTATTTATTTGACAGAGAGAGGTCACAGTAGGAGAGAGGAAGGGAAGAGATCACAGAGAGAGAGGAAGGGAAGCAGGCCCCCTACTGAGCAGAGAGCCCGATGTGGGACTCGATCCCAGGACCCTGAGATCATGACCTGAGCCAAAGGCAGCGGCTTAACCCACTGAGCCCCCGTGTTAGTAGATTTTTAAAGCTTCCTGTTTTCCTTCCTGTTAGGAGCTGATGGCCCATGGCAGCCAATGAGGAGCTTCTAATTTAGAAGGAAGTTCCATTCCGAGAGTTAGTTTTCTAAGCCAGTAGTCCTGGATGACGTTGTCCCTTTGAAACATTGTATATTGTGGCTATTGCCCTAGATTATGCCACAAAAATCCTATTTAACCTATTTATTTCTATTTATTTTAACCTATTTATAATAAATATAATATACTTATTTTTTAAAAAATTTATTTACTTATTTTAGACTGAGAGCTCGAGCGTGAGCAGGGCAGAGGGAGAAGGAGAGAGAAAGAATTGTAAGCAGAGTAGCCACTGAGCACAGAGATTGAGGCAGCACTTAATCCCATGACCCTGAGATCATAACCTGAGCGACAACCAAAAGTCAGATGCTCAACCACTGAGCTATGCACGTGCCCCCATTATTTCAGATAATTCAGGTGATCAGGGTAAGTTGTGGACAGTCTAGGTCTTTAACCATTTTGAAAACTTTCCAGAAGGGGCATCAGGGTGGCACAGTTGGTTAAGTAACAGATTCTTGGTTTCAGCTCAGGTCATGATCTCATAATCATGAGATCGAGCCCCACATCAGGCTCCGTGCTCAGTGTGGAGTCTGCTTACAATTCTCTCCCCATGCCCCTCCTGCTCGTGCTATCTCTTTCTCTCACTCTAAAACAGAGAAATAAATCTTTAAAGAGAAAAAAAACTTTCCAGAAAAACAAGTTATTTTTCACAGGCACCCCCTCTCCCACCTTGGGGAATGTGTGTAATGATTTAGACCTTAGGTTGTAATAACAATGTAACAATGTGTCTTGCTCTTGATAAGAAGATAAGTGTATTATCTCTCTCTTTTTTAAAAAAATTAGCATATAATGTATTATTTGCTTCAGGGGTACAGGTCTGTGAATCATCAATCAGTCTTACACAATTCACAGCACTCACCATAGCACATACCCTCCCCAGTGTCCATAACTCACTACATTGGAAAGAACTCAAATAATGGAGGTTAAAGAGCATCCTACTAAAGAATGAATGGGTCAACCAGGAAATTAAGGAAGATAAGTGTTCTATCTCTTTTAATCCATGCAATAATCCTTTGAAATGGGCCTAGTGTTATAATCCCCACCTTATATATGTATGAGGCAGCTAAGACCAAGAGAAATTAAGCGACTTTTCCAAGGTCCCAGAGCCAGAGCAGGAGCTGTGGGATTTGAACTCAGAAAGTCACATTCTAAGAGTGGGGAGCATCACTACCACGTGCTGGTGGGGATTGACTCCATGGAATTGGGAGAGTGGGAGGAGGCACAGTTCCAGCCGTGTCTCTGTGGAAGCTGGCTGGCTAACAAGAAGGGAATTTTTTGGTTTGCACCCTTGGTGGCATTCTTCCCCACCAATTAAAGGGGTCTTCATGCTAACTGTGCGGAGCGGCACTGGATGTCTCAAGCACTGTAAATGGGCTATCTGGCACCCCCTTCTGATTACGGCTCCGTGAATGTTTCTGATCCAGCTGTCCGTACCTGCAGTCTGATGTATTTTAGCATCCCCGAGTCCTTCTTCCCTTCTAGGTTGGCCTCTGAAACTCTCTTCTTCAGAGAAGGTGTCCGCAGGCATGACTTCTCTGAACACTGCAAAGAACATAAGATAGGGGATGAAGAGTGTTGCCTTCTCTTGAAGGCCAGCAACACTGTTTCCCCCCAAATTTTCCAAGTAACTGTCTTCATCTAATGGGAGGGACGATGTAGGCCTTGTAGGCCCACACCTTCCGAAATTGGTAAAAACAGTTAATTTTGGAATGAAAGGGAGCTCAGGGATCTTTAGCTACAAACTCCTCTTTTACCAAGATGGAAACTGGTGTCCAAAGAAATGGAATACCTTGACCAAATTACAAAGCCGGCTGTGAGCAGAAGTCAGAAATGACGAGGACCTTTTGATTTCCATTTCAGAGCAAGTCATATTCCATGAAGCTGTTAAAAACACACGTCTTTTAAAAAATTAAGTCCGTTAAAACCCGCTCTCATAGCCCCTTTACAGGATTGGATGATTCACACTGGGCATTTGGTCATAGGAGAAAGAATATATTTGCTAAAAGAATGTTAGGAAGTTAAAAATAAAAGACTCATCAAGAAAGTACAGGTTCGGAGCACTTACTATCTAGGCCAAAGTTGTAAGGTAAAATGGTTTCCTTAGAAAAGCCCAAATCATCAAAAAACAAAAAACAAAACCACATTGGTCTATAGGAGGCAGTAGCTCTTTTTTCAAATTATCTCCTGAACCAGGGTCCAGAATAAAACTGACTTCTGTATAAGCACGGAGGAGACAGCTTTCTTCCTCCAACTCCCTAAATGCCAAGGGATGGAGGGGACAGAGCAGCTGAGAGAATGATCGGTCCTAATGGTGACAGGCTGTTGTTTATTTATCCGGAGTCTTGATTCCCCTAGTTGTGCACTGTGGGCTGTGCAAAGAGGGAATCCATCCTTCCACACAGAATAAACGCTCATTTATGTTTCCAGTTCCGTGTCAATGAAACACTTTCTCCCTCAATGCTGAGGAAAAAACGGAACTCCTTAAGAATTTTGAACAGTGCTTCACAGTGTTATAGATGGAGATATTAGGAAAAAAAGACAAATCTAAAAGTACACGAATGTTCCAAGAAAGTCTTTCAAAACTCTGACAAAAAGACCCAAGACAATGCATCTGGTGTGTGACTGGTATGTAATGAACTTTTAGAATGAATCTACTTCAAAACAAATGAATCCGAGCTCTTACTGTGTTTTCTAAAGATAAAAATGTGGAGGCACATACTTGGGAACATGTATCATTTGAGGAGATAAACCCTCAAATGATGCATTGCATTTTTTTTTCTGTGAATGTATAAACAATATACAGCAAGACCCACGCCTGTTTTATAACTTAGAATCTGTTCTAAAATCACATGGCAAAATAAAATAAAATAAAATGAAATAAAATAAAATCAAATGGCCATAATTTTTCATAATGTAGGTGTGTATTTGGCATCCTTTTTAAAAAGTCAAGGTATTTTAAAAGGGGCATCTCTCTTATTCTTTTTATAAAACTATATGTGCAAATTTCAGAATGCTGGAAAACACAGAAAAACTTGGAAGAAAAAAACAGAAACCCCTATAATCCTTAACCAGTGATAGCTGTTATTTTGTTCCTTTCAGACTTTTTTTCATTCTGTGTGTCTTAGCACAATGGTGAGGATGTCCTATATGTAGTGCCCAAATTTTAAGCAACTCATTTTATTAGGATCTTGTGATATTTCCCCAGGTAACTAGATAAGATTTTCAAAATAGGATTTAAAATATGATTTTCAAACTTTGTTAATATTTTACCTTTTCTTCTCTGGCTGGACATTTTATCTTTTTCAGGGTTACTTTTGAATAATATCTCTTGGTTAAATTATAGGTTTTTTTTTTTTTTAAAGATTTTTTTTTATTTATTTGCCAGAGATAGAGAGAGAGAGAGTACACACAAACAGGCAGAGAGGCAGGCAGAGGCAGCGATGAGAGAAGCAGGCTCCCCACCCAGCAAGGAGCCCGATGTGGGACTCGATCCCAGGACCCTGGAATCATGACCTGAGCCGAAGGAAACGGCTTAACCAACTGAGCCACCCAGGCGTCCCAAATTATAGGTTTTTTATCAGGCAGATAATCAGCTTAGAAGAAAAAGGGTGAACATTCATGTTTGCCTCTGACACTCTGGGGAATGTAGGATTCTGTTTAATCTCGTTTACTAGGGACAGAAGGTATATGTCAAGCTTCTCAGTATGTATCAAATATTTGGTATTCATGCATACTTCCCTAGGATGCATTATGTGTTCTGGTGTCTCATCATCATTAGGATGCTTGTGTTAGAGGAAATGGAAGGGAATTAGCAGGGCTTTCACTCTAGGAGGATGGGCTAGTGATTCTTCAAGTGACTTGCTGAGGCTTGAAAGATAGGTACCAAAGATGCATACTCGTGTGACTGGCACTTGGATACACTGTGAAAGTCCTCAAGTGTGACTGGTGTGACCTCTACTGATGTGACCCCTACTCAGACTGACAAGCCTAATATCAGTTGCTTTTTGGCTTTTATAACTCGATGTAAAACTTGGCCAGAAGAGAACTAATTCCTGGATGCAGGAAAAGGCTAGTTCTGAAGGCATATTTTGTTACTAGTGTTTCATGGAAGAGTAAGAAATTTCATTGGACTATGAGTTGCCTATGCTGATTGGAATTACACATCAAGCTGGTACATGTAAAGAAACCCAAGACTAGTAATCCAAGACCAAAGGACAGAATGTATCACCGATAGAGGATGGCATTCATTGTGGAGTCAATCTACCAAGGGGAGGCAGCTACACAGCCCCAGGAAGTGGCAGGGATCCTGGGGCATGCTTGTTGTGGTCTGCTGTAGATCTTGGACCACTGACATTTTCTTCTCTCTGTATGGCTTGGACATACATTCATCATATTTGGCTCTGTGGCTTCTCTCCTCATTCTGACCACTGTTGATCAACTTTGTAATCCAAAACCAGTCCTTTGACTGACCAGGGCTTTATCCAATGATGTTTGGATCACAAAGAGAAAGAGTGGAGCCTACAAGATGAACAAAACAGGAGTTGTTGGTCAGGGGACAGAGATGAGGAAGAAGATGTAGATGCAGAAAGAAGTACAGGTGAGAAACTAGGCTGATTCTGATATAGACAGCAGATTTGGTTCCCATTCCTTTGGGGCTTGGCTCTTTAGGTTGGTCCTTGGTTTCATGACGTTCTGCTATGTCCTTTGAAGAAACTAATTATTTGAACAAGTTTCTGTGGGTTTCTTGCAAGGAAAATTATTGACCAGAGAGACATAATAATTATTTTAAATAAAAAATTGATTTATTCATTTAATAATTCAAGAGTGTTTCTTAGGAGTTAACCAAATGCCAGGAACTGGGCTAACCTTTGGGGATTTACTGCGGAGCAAAACTCCCTTGATGTCTGGCCCTCATGGACAACGTATCTTACAAGGAGAGACTGATAACAAACAAGCAAACAAAAAATCATGGTATGCATAAAAGTAGACAAATGCCACGAATGAGGAAGCATTGTGGAAATAATATGGTATTTAAAATTCAAGAAAACTGGGGGTGCCTGGGTGGCTCAGTGGGTTAAGTGTCTGCTTTCAGCTCAGGTTAGTATCTCTGGGTCCTGGGATTGAGCCCCTCACATTGGGCTCATTACTTAGTGGGGAGTCTGCTTATCCCTCTGTCCCTCCCCTGCTTATGTTCTTGTGTGCTCTCTCTCAAATAATAAAATCTTAAAAAATAAAAAAAGGGATAAAATTTAAGAAAACTGGAGTCAGTTTACCAAGCTCTCTGGGAAAGAGATCTTCCTGGAAACATATTTCATGCCAAGAGAAATCTAATTATTTCCCCAAAGGTAACCTAGACCTTTGGGCCTCACACATCTTTGACATGTGAATTTGAATGGGGAGACATTCTAGCAGATGAAATCAAGACCTACAGCCTGGTTTTGGTCTCATAGTAGTGTTTTCCAAAGCTTTGGAAAAACATTAGTCCTGCAGGAAATCAGCTAGCCCCTTGCCACTTGCTTTGGCTTCACAGAATTTACTGTCACTGTTCCTTTTTTTTTCAGGCACGTATCACCTTGTACCCTTTTAAACTTTTTGGGTGAAAGGAAAAAAAAGTTGTTTTATCTACTCCTTTTCTTTCATCAGGAAGCACTTACTGAAAATATACTCTGTTTAGAACATGGCATTGGACAAGATACATATATAAAGGAAAAATGAAAGAATATTTTGGTGAAGGTAATATACAGTATATAAAAACCCCTCAAGCTTGGAAGTGCACTAAAATAGACTAACAGGATGTACAGTGTGTCTCTGAGCATTGAAATGTAGATTAGCAGATTGATCAGAGTTACATGGGTTACAAAATGTACTAGCTGCCACAAATATATTCTGCCATAAAAACCAATTCAAGAGGAAACAGGAATGAAATATCAATTGCTCATAAGGCTCAATTTTAATCAGAATCACTGCTTTTATTCTTGATATATTGCCTACTCTATTTTCAGTTTGGCCCTAGAAATGTGGGCATTATTCATTTATGTGAGAGATTCAGCCCAGGAAATGGAAACATCAAGAGAGATCAAAACAGAGCTTGCACAGGAGGCTGGCATTTTGAAAATAAAATGTTTATTGCAGCAGACTCAATGCATTTTTTCAGCTCTTCACCTGCATGACTAATTTAAATATGTTAAGATTAGAGGCCACTGAACTCTTGCTTTACTTTCTCTTTGCCTTCCTAAACTGTAAGCATGCCTGAGGTTGGCAAGCCTCTTCTGCCGCCTCCGGCCAGCATCCCTGGTGGGCTAGGGGCAGAGGGCACTCATAAACTAGACAGCCCACTTGGCCGGTCGTTCAATTCTTACTGTCCCTCCACTCTAAGAGGAACTCTGGTTGATACCACATAGGAAACAGTGTGCAAGACTTCCCCGGAAGTTCATAATTAAGTGGCAGAGGAGAAACAGGGAGACAAGGGGCCCCATTTTGCAGGCAGATTGATCTTAAAACTCTCAGAGCTCGCCACTTCTCACGGGATAAAGACTAAAGTATGGATTACAGGTGATGGTATAGTTGGAGCAGTAAGGAATCTCAGAGTATGTAGGGTGAACAACAAACATTAATTCCAACATACGTGGTTTTCTCCTAAAACTAAGAGAGTTTTCATGTGAAGGAGAACTTACTTAAATAAAAATATATCTACATATCTGTATACATATATTCACACATGGATATAGGTACCTTTATGGTTCTTTTTATGACATCATTAACAGCTCAGGAAGTTACCCACGTTGATCTATTCCCAAGATTTTCCTGCAGAATATGTGTAGTCTGAATACCATGAGATACAATAGAGTATCTCTAATACTCCAACAGAGCTTTAAAAAAAAAAAAAAAAAAGCTCTGGATTTGATATTCCATATTTCTGAATAAAAGTCTAGCTAAGTACGTTACAGTTGTGAACTGTGACCGTTTCACCCCTCTGAGCCTCCAATTCTTCATTTGTAAAATGAGGAGTACAGTATCTCTTGCACAAAGTTTATAAGAATCAAAAAGCACTTTGTCAGTGATACATACCTGTGTTACAGCATTACTTACATGCTTTGAAAAAAAAATACTGAAAGATCCTATCCTGGATCTTTCATAAGTGTGCAAACAGCACACTTATGCATGAAATACAGTTTTTTTTTTTTTTTCTTTAGGATCTCTTGTACTACCCCAAATTTCTTCAATGAACTGTATTATAATTTAAAGAAAAATTCCTTTGTGAGTGCTAAAACATTACAAATTGCTGCATGACTCAACTGCATATTTTTTGTTATTGCTCATATTCTCCAGTTGCTTGATTTGAATTTTATGACCCTCCCTCCACCGCACCAAACCCGGCTTGCAAACTCCTTAGGGGAAGGATCCTCTGATTCTACTTATTTACTTTTTACTTCTCCCAGAATACCAACAGCAGGTGCACAATGAATGCTCACTGAAATGAATAGGTATTATATCAAAATCTCTTTGTAAAACCACTTGTGAGGAGCAGCTGCAGGGGCGGCCAGCAGCACGGGGTTAGGCGTCTTGGCCATCACGCCTATTCTGGGGCAGGTGGGTGACCCAAGTCTTTCCCGGCAGGACCACAGCAGCCCTGGTTACTGTCTTCATCTCCTGCCAGCTCAGCTGTTCAGTGTACTTGTCAAGAAAGAGCAGCTGAATGCTTGGAAAATGTAAGAATTTCTTTAAGGAGTTTCCTTTGGTCTGATTTGACCTAGATTACTCTACTATTTATCTGTGAACAATTGGGCCATTTATTACTTATTCCTTAATAAGAAACTGATAAACCATGTCAGTTTCCTATTACCGCTATAATAAACTACTGCAAAATTCATGGTGCAAAACAACACAAATGTATTATCTTACAGTTTTTGAGGTCAGATCTAAAGTGGATTGGCAGGGCTGGGTTCCTTCTGGAGGCTCAAAGGAATCATCCATTTCTTCATCTTTCTAGCTTCTAGGGGCTGCCCCATTCCACAGCTTATGGCTCTGGATCGCTCCAACCTCTGCCTCTGTGTCCCATCTCCCTAACTCTGACACACATACCTCCTTTTTCACTTATAAGGACCTACATAATGACAATGATCCCACTTGGATAATTCAGAGTAATTTCCCCCTTCAAAGATTCCTACCTTATTCCCTCAGGCAAAATCCCTTTTGCCACATAAGGTAACCTATTCACAGGTTCTAGAAATTAGAATAAAGACCTCTTGGGGAGACATTATTCTGTCTACCACCATGACCTACTCATCACCCACACCCCTATGAATGCATATTCATTCCCAGAAATAAAACAAAACCTGGGAAAAGATACCACGAAGATAAAGCACCTGTCTTACTTTGTTCACCTTCTACCTTTGTTCAAAATCGCACAGATCTCTAACCTGGTTTATACACCTGCAATGGCCTGAAATTTGTATTTAGAGAAGATTGCTGGGACATCATCTTCCCTATCAAAGGCATATGACCAGGTGATGGTTCACTCACCTCTTTCTGTTTCTTGCCCCGGAGAGCCACACTGCTGCTGCTGTTACTCTCCCGGAGGGAGTCCACAGTATCTCCATAGAGTAGCTTGATGGCTCTGACCAGCCGAGCGCAGGAGCGGCTGTGGTGCAGGTAACAGTGAGGGTGGCAGTAGTCGACGTGGGTGCAGATGAAGCTCTGCTGATTGCACAGCAAGATCATGACCTGGAACACACATGTTCCTGAGACTCAACCAAGCCATCAGCGTTGAAACCACGGTGAGTCACTGAGTCCCTCAGGAAAGCAAAGGGTTACAACTCTTTATGTACTTGGCCTCTTGGCTCTCTCCATTCACACTTGACAGAAAGAGATTTTTGAAACAAGAAAGGTTAAGTGACCTCGAAAATTTAAACCAATTACAGTGGAGCGTTATGATTTCCCAACAGTTTCAAATGAAGATTCTAAACTTAAACCACCTTATTTTTGCAGCTTGTGTGTTGTGGAAGGAGTCAGGTAGAAGATCAGCGACTGGTGAGAAATTCTCTGCCAAAGGATTTGGCTAGCCTTTGACAGTCCTGGGATATCTTTAACTCCAGCCAAACCATGTGGAATTGAAAACACTTCTGCATCTTCTACCTTGGCCTATAACGTTCAGCTGAGCCTGAACCTGACTACAGAGCTTCATTTCCCCTTTCTACAAATTAATTTTTCTCCAGATTTTCAGCCAGTCTAGCTCTTGGAGCTCGATATGGCTCAAATCCTCCCATCACCTAGATTTCCCGAGTGGGATTCAAGAACTCCGTTGTTTTAGAGTATATGGTTCTTTTAAGATAAGGAATGAAGACCTTTGAGTTTGTAACTTCTGAAGTTGCCCTCCGAAAAAGGCAATAGTATTCTAGTGTCCACAAGGCTAATTAAATATCCATAGAGTAATCTTCTGAATGCATCCATCCTTCATGAAACCAGTACCTAGCCCAACAGCTAAACTGTGAGAGACTGTGTGCCATACTGGATGGAGAACATAAAATAATTCTACATGGACAAGGCCAATCAAACCTATTACGCAGGGCTGCCACATATTTCCTCAAGAATAAGAGGACCTACTTACTCTGAGACAAAGAAAAATAACAATAATAATCAACTCTATACTCTGTCAAACCCAGATAACAATATCTCACACTCTTCAAAGTTAAAAAAAAAAATAGGTGTGGTCTGAGCAGAACATCCAGATCTCTCTTGAGATTCAGTGAACATCCCTGCTCTTCCTGTATATACTGATGTAAGGGAGGGTACATATAAGAACTGTAAGGTTTCCCTTGTTTTTCTCACATCTGGCTGATAAAGAGAAATACTGAGAAGACTTAGCAACAATAACCAAAACCAAATAAACACACAAATGACCATATGATCAGATTTTAGTTTACAAAGATTCTGATTTGGTACAGTATCTGGGGTGGAGGTAACCTAGAAATCTGTAATTTTAAAAATTATGCACAGGGATGTCTTTTAGATAGATTTCTAAGATGCTCCCCAATGATCCCACCTTCTGGTATTAATGCCTTTGTGAAACCACCTCTTGTTGAGTATGGGCTGCCCTAGTGACTTACTTCTAACCAACAGAATGCAGCAAAGGTGAGGAGATGTTACTTCTGTGATTAGATTGCATAAGACGCTGACTTCTTTCTTGTTACCAGACTCTCTTTTATTGGGTTTGCCATGTTGGAAAGGTTCACAGAGCAAAGAAATAAGGATGGCCTCAGGCCAATAACCAGCTAGAAATTGAGGCCCTCAGTCTAATGGTTCTTGAGTAACTGAGATTCTACCAACAATACACAAGCTTGAAAGCAAATTCTTTCCCAGTCAAGCTTTCAGATAAGACCCCAGTCCTGGCTAGTACTTTGGTGTCTTGTGAGAGATCCTGAAGCAGAGGGCCTAGCTAAACTGTTCCAGGATTCCTGAGCCATAGAAACTATGAGTTAACAAATGTGTTTTATTTAACATACACACAACTATATTAATATATGTATTTGAATATATTTATTTGAATGTATAATTGCATTTAACCCAGGCGATCAGGACCTGAAAGATAAGATGTGGAAAGGGGGTTGACTGATGTAAGCACAGTGTGGGTACATGCCACATTTCTCTTTCAGG
Organism: Mustela nigripes; assembly: GCF_022355385.1. Lineage (NCBI taxonomy): Eukaryota > Metazoa > Chordata > Mammalia > Carnivora > Mustelidae > Mustela > Mustela nigripes. The sequence continues at coordinate 20,396,966 of NC_081559.1, read as the reverse complement.
CATAAGCAGTCAAGGGGGCAGGCAAAGCTTTAGGCGATTTCATGAGAACTGGAAGATCAAAGTTGGAGTTCAGAATTGCCAACGGGAAGAACTGAGTGGACAGTAGAGAAGGGAAGTTTGGAGAAATGAGACTTGGCACTTGCCTTCTAGGCATTTGTTGATTGAGTAACTAAGCAGCCAAGCAGAAACCAGCTGACAAGCAGAATGGAGATTTTGGCAGTTTCACTGTGATGAGGAAGTAAAATTGGAGTTTCTGACCCATCAAGACTGGGGGCACACCCAAACTCTCACTGGGAACCTTGGAATGCTTCAACTGGGAGGTGTGTGTTGGGAGGGTGGGAGGTGGCTGTTGGGGGGTGGATAGCAATACATCTAGTCAAGTCAACTTCGTCCTTATAGGACTGCGGTGATCTTTACTGTCTGCCAAAGTATAGGGTGAATCCTCTCTGGAGGGAGATAGCATCATTGGGAACCTCTATAATCCCTAGTCAAGTCAACTTTGTCCTTATAGGACTGTGGTGATCTTTACTGTCTGCCAAAGAATAGGGTGAATCCTCTCTGGAGGGAGATAGCATCATTGGGAACCTCTATAATCCCATGTTTTGTTTTGTTAATTAATAGTCTTTGTTTTAGAGCAGTTTTAGGTTTATAGCAAAATTGAGCAGACTGTACAGAGAGCTCCCAAACACCCCTTGTCTCCACACATGCACAGCAGCCTTCATTATCAACATCTTCCATCAGAGTGGTACGTTTATTATAATCCATGAATCTACATAGACATGTCACTATCATCCAAAGGGCTTAGTTTACATTAGAGTTAGCTCTTGGTGCTGTACATTCTATGAGTCTTGACAAATGTATAATGGCATGTATCCATCATTGTGCTTCTACAATTTTTCACCCACCATACCTGGTAGTCAATGAAAACACTAGGCATATTAAGGAACAAACTAAGAGAATATAATAGATTCATATATTGGAGTTAGCAGTTATGGATTTTTAAATATGTATGATCAAAATGAAAATTAAAGAATATTGTAACTGAATGGTAGTGAACATAGGATGTATCAAATGCATGATACAACTAAATTTCCTAAGGAACATCTATAGTTTTATATATAATATAAATCTTGATGTAGTATCTAAATCAAGAAATTAGGGAAAGAATATATGTTAAACTCAAAGAAAGTAGAAGGAATTAATAAAGGTAATAGGAGAAATTAACAAAACAGAAATCAAATATTCCCTGAATGACAAACCAAAAGCTGATTTTCTGGTTAATAAAACTGAGGTACTTCTGGCAAAACTGATTTAAAAAAAGAAAGAAAAGCTATAACTCATGAATACTGGGAATAATAAAGGTACATCATTGTAGATCTTACAGAATTTAAAAGGATTTTAAGAGAACATTATAAACACCTTTTTGCTAAAAAATATAAATATTTGGATTAAATTAACAAATTCCTAGAGGAAAAAAATAGATTGCTCGAACTGCTCCCAGAAGAAATAGAAAATCTGAATGGTCTGAATCATATTACATACGTTGAATTTATAATAAAAATCATCCTACAAAGAAACATTTAGATCAAGATTTCTACTTAAAGAAACAACATTGGCTTACACAAATACTTCAAGGAAAACTAAAAAGCATTATTGAAGGAAATCTAAAAGGTGGGACATAAATTAATAGAGGGACAGACCACTTTATACATTAGAAGATTCAGTATAATAAAGATCTCAATTCCTCAATATTAAATGATGCTTATATTCAATATAAGGCTGATTTAAAAGCTTTTTAATAGAAATTGGTAGGTGAGGGCATCTGGGTGACTCAGTCAGTTAAGCATTTAACTGGATGTTGACTCAGATCATTATCTCAGGGTCATGAGATCGAGCCCTACACTTGGCTCCTTGCTAAGTATGGAGCCTGCTTAAGATTCTCTTTCTCTCTCTTCCTCTGCTCCCCACCTCCTGCTCACTTGTGTTCTCTCTCTCTAAAAAAAAAAAAAAAGAAAAGAAAAGAAAAGAAAAGAAAGAAAGAAAGAAAGAAAGAAAGAAAGAAAGAAAATTACCAGGTGACTTTAAATGGAAGTGAATATGGCCAAGAATAGACCAAGCCACCTTGAGGAAGAACAAAGTTGGAGAATTTACCCTTATATGAACCAAAAAAATCACAACACAACACAGTTTATAACATAAGATATCAATTATATGCATTTCAAAAACAGACAAAACTAATCTATGATGTTAGAAGTTAGGATGGTGGTTACTGTTAGAAGAAGGTAGTGACTATTAGAGGGCATGTGTAGGGCTTCTAAGGTATGATAGTGTTCTTGAACTGCTGGTGGTTACACAGACCATCACTTTGTGAGAAATTTTTGAGCTGTATACATAGGTTTTCTATGCTTTTCAAGATGTAGGTTGAACTTCACTAAAGAGTTTACTTTAAAAACAGCCTCAGAGACTCTCAAAATTAGGTTCTGGGGGTCAGCCAGTTGTGAAGACACAGCACTGTAAACTCTGAGGAGGGTCATCTACCAGCCAGCCCTTACCTGACCCTACCAGGAAGTCAGGTGAAAATGAGAGGAGATGGTAAAGAACATACCTAAGATGGGTAACAGTGCAGGCTGTACTCTGCTAGGTGTGAATCTGATGTTATGCTTCCTTAACTTTCTCATTCTTTCCTCATGCCCAGCCCAAACCTTCAACTCTAATCCATGCCCAAAGTTTCCCTGAAATCCCCTCCTGACTATGACCTCTGAAGAACCCTTTGAGGTGTAGCCTTTGTTGTCTTAAGATCTCCATGTTCTGGTTTACAATCAGATCTATACAGACACAAGGCTGATGCCATGACCTTGCTCTTAGCATTTGTGGTAACCTGTAGAAAATTGATGGTGATGCTTCTTCTGTGGTACCTAGGCTGTCTTGGTCACCAATCTGACCTGATCCCTCAGGGTTTTCCCTGATTTACATTGACCTACAAGCCATCCATAACAAAGAGACTTTGGTTTTAGTTAAGCTTAAACTGTGGGGAGGAGTCAAGATGGCGGAGAAGTAGCGGCTGAGACTACTTCAGCTAGCAGGAGATCAGCTAGATAGCTTATCTAAAAATTGCAAACACCTGCAAATCCATCGGCAGAACGAAGAGAAGAAGAACAGCAATTCTGGAAACAGAAAAACAACCACTTTCTGAAAGGTAGGACTGGCAGAGAAGTGAATCCAAAGCGACGGGAAGATAGACCCTGGGGGGAGGGGCTGGCTCCCAGCAAGCGGCAGAGCGGAGCACAAAATCAGGACTTTTAAAAGTCTGTTCTGCTGAGGGACATTGCTCCAGAGGCTAAACCAGGGCGAAGCCCACGCGGGGTCAGCATGGCCTCAGGTCCCGCAGGGTCACAGAAGGATCGGGGGTGTCTGAGTGTCACAGGGCTTGTGGGTATTGGAACGGGAAAACCGGCTACAGAGACAGAGCTGACGGTAAGCTCACAGCTCAGTGTTACCTTGAACCTCCAGCGCGGCTGGAGGTCAGGCAGACGGGAGTAACTGGGCGCTGTTCTCTGAGTGTGCACTGAGGAGTGGGGCCCCGGCTCTCGGCTCCTCCGGGCTGGAGACCGGGAGGCCACCATTGGTATTCCCGTCCTCCAGAACTCTACAGAAAGCGCTCAGGGAACAAAAGCTCCTGAAAGCAAACCCGAGCGGATTACTCACCCCAGCCCCTGGTAAGGGCGGTGCAATTCCGCCTGGGGCAAAGACACTTGAGACTCACTACAACAGGCCCCTCCCCCAGAAGATCAACAAGAAATCCAGCCAAGACCAAGTTCACCTACCAAGGAGTGCGGCTTCAATACCAAGGAGAACAGCAGAATTCCAGAGGAGGAGAAAGCAAAGCATGGAACTCATGGCTTTCTGCCTGTGATTTTTTTTAGTCTTGCAGTTAATTTAATTTTTTTCTTTTTCAATTTTTTTTTTCTCACCTTCTGGTAAAATTTTTTTTTAACTTTTACCCTTTTCTTTTTTAACGTTTTTTAACTAGTTTATCTAATATATATATATTTTCTTTTTATATTTTTCTTTATTCGTTTTCTTTTTTTTAATTCTTTCCTTTTCCTTTTTTTTTTTTTTTTTTCTTTCTTCCTTTTTGAACCTCTTTTTATCCCCTTTCTCCCCCCTCACGATTTGGGATCTCTTCTGATTTGGTTAAAGCATATTTTCCTGGGGTTGTTGCCACCCTTTTAGTATTTTACCTGCTCCTTCATATACTCTTATCTGGACAAAATGACAAGACGTAAAAATTCACCACAAAAAAAAGAACAAGAGGCAGTACCAAAGGCTAGGGACCTAATCAATACAGACATTGGTAATATGTCAGAACTAGAGTTCAGAATGACAATTCTCAAGGTTCTAGCCGGGCTCGAAAAAGGCATGGAAGATATTAGAGAAACCCTCTTGGGAGATATAAAAGCCCTTTCTGGAGAAATAAAAGAACTAAAATCTAATGCTCTAACCAAGTTGAAATCAAAAAAGCTATTAATGAGGTGCAATCAAAAATGGAGGCTCTCACTGCTAGGATAAATGAGGCAGAAGAAAGAATTAGTGATATAGAAGACCAAATGACAGAGAATAAAGAAGCTGAGCAAAAGAGGGACAAACAGCTACTGGACCACGAGGGGAGAATTCGAGAGATAAGTGACACCATAAGACGAAACAACATTAGAATAATTGGGATTCCAGAAGAAGAAGAAAGTGAGAGGGGAGCAGAAGGTATACTGGAGAGAATTATTGGGGAGAATTTCCCCAATATGGCAAAGGGAACGAGCATCAAAATTCAGGAGGTTCAGAGAATGCCCCTCAAAATCAATAAGAATAGGCCCACACCCTGTCACCTAATAGTAAAATATACAAGTCTCAGTGACAAAGAGAAAATCCTGAAAGCAGCCCGGGAAAAGAAGTCTGTAACATACAATGGTAAAAATATTAGATTGGCAGCTGACTTATCCACAGAGACCTGGCAGGCCAGAAAGAGCTGGCATGATATTTTCAGAGCACTAAACGAGAAAAACATGCAGCCAAGAATACTATATCCGGCTAGGCTATCATTGAAAATAGAAGGAGAGATTAAAAGCTTCCAGGACAAACAAAAACTGAAAGAATTTGCAAACACCAAACCAGCTCTACAGGAAATATTGAAAGGGGTCCTCTAAGCAAAGAGAGAGCCTACAAGTGGTAGATCAGAAAGGAACAGAGACCATATACAGTAACAGTCACCTTACAGGCAATACAATGGCACTAAATTCATATCTCTCAATAGTTACCCTGAATGTTAATGGGCTAAATGCCCCTGTCAAAAGACACAGGGTATCAGAATGGATAAAATAAAAACAAAACCCATCTATATGTTGCCTACAAGAAACTCATTTTAAGCCCGAAGACACCTCCAGATTTAAAGTGAGGGGGTGGAAAAGAATTTACCATGCTAATGGACATCAGAAGAAAGCAGAGTGGCAATCCTTATATCAGATCAATTATATTTTAAGCCAAAGACTATAATAAGAGATGAGGAAGGACACTATATCATACTCAAAGGGTCTGTCCAACAAGAAGATCTAACAATTTTAAATATCTATGCCCCCAATGTGGGGGCAGCCAACTATATAAACCAATTAATAACAAAATCAAAGAAACACATAAACAATAATACAATAATAGTAGGGGACTTTAACACTCCCCTCACTGAAATGGACAGATCATCCAAGCAAAAGATCAGCAAGGAAATAAAGGCCTTAAGTGACACACTGGACCAGATGGACATCACAGATATATTCAGAACATTTCATCCCAAAGCAACAGAATACACATTCTTCTAGGAATTTATAAATTCCAGGAAGAAATAGAAAGCCTGAACAGACCCATAACCAGTAAGGAGATTGAAACAGTCATTAAAAATCTCCAAACAAACAAAAGCCCAGGGCCAGACGGCTTCCCGGGGGAATTCTACCAAACATTTAAAGAAGAACTAATTCCTATTCTCCTGAAACTGTTCCAAAAAATAGAAATGGAAGGAAAACTTCCAAACTCATTTTATGAGGCCAGCATCACCTTGATCCCAAAACCAGACAAGGATCCCATCAAAAAAGAGAGCTATAGACCAATATCCTTGATGAACACAGATGTGAAAATACTCAACAAAATACTAGCCAATAGGATTCAAAAGTACATTAAAAAGATTATTCACCACGACCAAGTGTGATTTATTCCAGGGCTGCAAGGTTGGTTCAACATCCGCAAATCAGTCAATGTGATACAACACATCAATAAAAGAAAGAACAAGAACCATATGATACTCTCAATAGATGCTGAAAAAGCATTTGACAAAGTACAGCATCCCTTCCTGATCAAAACTCTTCAAAGTGTAGGGATAGAGGGCACATACCTCAATATCATCAAAGCCATCTAGTTAATCTTAAACTGAATATAATCCAACAGAATACCAATCCTGTGAGAATTCAGAGGTTCAGCTGAAGTAGAGGCCTATGGCTTGGCTTTTCTTTCTCTCTTTCTTTATCTTTCTTTCTTTCTTTTTAAAGATTATTTATTTATTTATTTGACAGAGAGAGAGAGAGAGAGATAGATAGAGAGAGAGATATCACAAGTAGGCAGAGAGGCAGGCAGAGAGGGAGGGGGAGGCAGGCTCCCACTGAGTAGAGAGCGCGATGTGGGATTTGATCCCAGGACCCCAATATCATGACCTGAGCCAAAGGCAGAGGCCCAGCCACTGAGCCACCCAGGCGCCCTGCCTACAGTTTTTCTTAGGGGCTAAATTGGATCGATGGTTTTTGTATACTCTTTTGTCCTCACTCCAGTGATTTTCTCAGTGCCAAAAGAAATTGATCTCAGGTCTTTCTGAAATTCCTACTTACATGAAGCCATGACATGCTCCTGTGGTAATTTTCTTCTGTGCCAGCAGTACTCATTCCCTCTGGCTCGATGCTGGGCTCACTTGCACTCCAAGGACTCCCTTCTTCAAAAGAAAAATGCCAAGAAAGTTTATATTGTTTGGTCTCCCTGGAGCATATGTTGGTATGGTAGAGTTGCCCATGCTTTTGAATCCTAGGGCAGACTACCATGGCCCAGTGTGTTAACAGGGCATAGCACTGACTTTAGTGGAGGAATGTTAATAGGAGCTGTTCCCTTCACCACCAGATGAACAGGCAATTGCAAAGACATTTATGATCTCTGTTATGGTGGCTTCCATTTTGAGACATGGGAGCCAAGAAGAAACAGAGTCAAGTCCTTGAATTGCTGAGATGAGCAAGTTATCGATTACGTGTGCCCAAATCCACTTCAGACTGCCCAGACCTTGCAGGTGTAGTTAAGTAGGGACACCAAGCAACTTGCAGTGGCCATAACCATACTGCTGTTTCTTCTGCTGTTGTGACTAAGGCTAGTGTCATGTTCTCAACAACCCCCTAAGTTCGCCATCAGAGCTAGATTTAAAAAAAAAAAAAAAAAAAAGGATGCTTTCTCAGAAAAAGAAAAAAAAACAACTAAGGGAATTTATAAGCAACTGTGGTCAATTGTAGACAATCCTTGACAATCCTTTTGTCTAAACTCTTCTCTGTGGAAAAGTCTGGAGACATCTTTCTCAGGAATTCACTACATTATCTATACCATACAAGAAAGTTTTGCCCTCAAATCTAAAAGCTTTCCTGGTCATGTCTGTAACAAAACCATGCCTCTGGGCTGCCTATTTTGATTCATCTGGTCAAGCTGAACTAACCAATTCAAATAATTAATTGAAATATTTTCCCCCAAAACTAACTGTTGACATTCTTACAACTTCAGACCTGCAACATAAGAAGTCACTTTTTTTTCTATTCTCTCCCAAAATAACCTAAACCTTACCCAATGCATAAATTAGATATTTTCAAAGGTGAGGGTGGATAGGTGTAGAAATACTTCCCATTTTAGACTCTCTTTAATTAGATATACTTAGCTTCTATTTCAGTAGACTTGATTGATAATTTATCTGCATTTACTGACTGACTTCTGAAACAATTTGCCAAGAAGGGAGACTTTTCTATTTTGCTCCTCACACGGCACAGAAGGGCAAAGAAAATGTACTTTAACTTCTCCCTGGTAGCTAAATTCTAGGCAGCTGGTGAGTCCTGTTGGCATACTTTCATACTCTTTTTCTTGCTAGTAAGATGACCATCAGACTCATCAGGCTAACACTTAGAGATTCAAGAGTCTCTTTGGATCCTACAGGGATAGCCTTCACCTCCAATGCTTTGATAGTATACAGAGTTCATCCTCAGGTACTTAACATACTTTATCATCAACCCTTAATTCATCTTTAGAGCATCTTTTCAGGGTAGTCGAGGAAGAAATAGAATTATTCCCACTGAATAGTTGGAGAAAACAAACCCTTGAGACATTAACTGACTTCCCGAAGGTCACTGTCAGGTCTCACCATCCATCTTTCCTCTCTGAGACTTTTGTTCATTTTACTGTGAAAGAGATTTTAGAACACAGAGGACCTTTAGCTAGCTGCCCTCACAGGAATTTCTACATTTTGCTCTCCAGGCCCTCATCACAAGAATGGATGCACAAACATCTGGATTTCAAAAAACTGTCTTGCTGTTTCAGTGTTTTCTTTCCCTAATGTAAACTCTCTCTCCTCACTCCTCAAACTGTGGCCCTTGAAACAGCAGCTTTAGCTTCACCAGAAAACTTCTCAGAGGCTCCCACCCCAGACCTTGCCCAATTAGAATGTGCATCTTGACAAAATTGCAGATGACCTGTGCGTGAGTGTGTGTTAAGGTTTAAGCTCTAACATCTAGCATCCTTTAAGCCCTGCTCTAAAGGATGGTATGGTTTGCAGACTGAATGTGTGGTCTAGCCTGTGTCTCTGCTCTTCAGCTCCTGATGTGTAAGAAAATGGGCTTCAGCCCTTTCGAGACTCGGGCCCTGTCTTCCTACCCCCCACGTCCCTGTGCACCCCACTCCTCTGTGTTACCTAGGTCAGTGACAGTGTCCCTGCTCTGGGACAGCTGCAGCTCCTCAGCCTCGGACTCTGAGTCCTGCCGTGGTAACTTGCTGCTCTTTAAGCTGCCGACCTGGCGAATGCTGGACAAGGAACCCCCCTTCTTCACCTGGAAACTGCGGGTTCCTTTAATCTGGAGCAGGCGGGAACCTCCTATCCTGATCTTCCTGCTGGGAACTGTATCGAAAGAATAAAATAGGGCTTTTTCCCCCTTAGGTTTCCCCAGCCAGTGTTAGATCCAAGCTCTCCCCAACTTGTCCCTGAACAGCCTCCTCTCTGCTGGCCGGGATGAGCAGCATGTCTGGACAAGGAGCCTCTCCCCAGCCCCCCACCGGGCAGCTTTGTTAGGCAGGCAGTATGCTGGGTCCACCAGGAAGGGCTGGTACAGCTTCTTTCTTGGACACATAGCTCATCAGTGCTGGGAACAACCTGCTCTCTTTCCGGCCCAGGGTTCACAAGCATGAGTGTGCCCTTGTAGCAGCATGATCTCGGACTGTTAGTACATTCATATGACATCATTCCTTGATTCAACAGAACCACAAACCATTTGTTTTTGTCTTTCTTTTGAAATGGGACTTGCAGAATTATGGGAATTATGCAAACCCCTTCCTGTAAACCCCTTCATTTTGGAATACCTCATTAAGGAAATAAAAACAAGAGGCGCTTCTCTCTCCAACAGTCAGCAGTGGGTTCCGCTCAGCTCCTCAGCAATGGCACTAAAGGATCTGTTTTCACTGGTGTGCTTTGGGTGAACATGAGTGTGAAACAGTTCCATTTTCAGTGCACCTAGTGATGTCAGAGCATCCTTCTGTCAGGCAAAAGGCTGGGTGGGATGTGAGTCCAAATGTTGCAACACCCTGAGCCAACCTTACAGTCTATATGTACCATGAAGAACATGCATTATTCATCTTTAGTGTTCTGGAAAAAACAGTCATCAGTGAGGAAAATAAAAGGGTAAAAGAAACATGTTTAAACTTGAAACCTACTTTTTTTTTTCTTTTTTTCCAAAAGCATCTTTATTTCCCATAGTCATTTACACTCCTACATCCTCTTCCTTTGGAGACTTGGTATTGTCACTCATTGATTTGGTAGGCCAGGATATAAAAAATTTTCAGAGCTTAGTCATTAAAAAGAAGGGGCCATTATTTTTTTATAAGATACTCTTCTTACCAGAACAAGACTTCTTGTGAATTATTTAAGGCGTGGATATTAATATTTTTAAAAGTTCCAATCAGGAAGATTGCATTTTAGTCTGGGTTTCTCACTCATAGGAGAGTATTTGAGAGAGGTGGTGCAGTGCTACAAGATGATAATTAAATGTATACTTTCAATGCCATATAAAGGAGCCCAGAAGGATTCCTGTTGAGTAATGTGCAATGCTTAATCTCGGATTTACTCTTGTGATTGGGAAAGCTTAAAATCATCACCACGGAGCTGGTGAAGGCCTTGGGGAGCTCCCTGAACACATCTGGACAGAATTTTACATCTGGATAGAAATTCTTGCAGCCCGGCCAGATAAATTCCACAAAGACTATAGACTATCATGCTCCATTTTACTTATAGCACAAAATTCAGCTGCTGCATTTTTCAATATTATTTTTAGGCTTAGATGAGGCTTTAATGACCTACCTGATATACATCTGAAATAGGATATTATCATTTTTTTAAGGACTACTAATGCAATCTCATGTCTAGATAGATTGGGAAATAGAAAAAAAGTTTGAGAGATTTCTTCTTTTTTCTTTTTTCCTTTTTTTTTAAACAGATACTCTCTTGGTGAGTGCTATGAAGTGTGTAAACCTGGCGATTCACAGACCTATACACCTGGGGATAAAAATACATTATATGTTTATAAAAAATTTTAAAAAATTTAAAAGAAAAGAACAGATACTCTCTTTTACTCTTTGCCTGATTTCATGATACCTTTAACCATAAAAATTTGGGAAAGTAACCCCAAATTAATGTGACTTGAATGAAATTTGATTTTGAGAACCTATTCTATTACCAAAGATAATTGGACATATCTTGCCGGGCTAAAATCAGTGTTCAGAATTATGACATTGATTATTTACAAAAGACACAGCAGTTAGAAATCAGATTTGATTTTGCACCTAAAAACCTGAAAACCAGCATTAAGTGTCAGCTTTTACCTCCATGACAACATGAACATGAAACGAATACATCTAAATTGGATAAAACATCTTTTTCCCTTTTCTCTCACCTCACATTGTCTCCATTAGCAAGTCCTGCTAGCTCGACGCTTCGAAATTTTCTAAGATTTTGAAAGCCCCATTACTTATTCCCTAGACTCGTGTAACTGCCTCAGAGCACTTGCTTACTCCTACTCCCACAGCTTGACTCACCTTTTCAATACATAAATCATAAATACGCGTATTACCTCACCTTTCTAGTCAAAACCCATCAACAACACTCAGACATACACAGAATTAAATTTCTAACCGTAGCTACAGATCCTATCTATTTGCTCTTTGCCTACCTATCTGACCCCATTTCCTGCTGGTCTTCCACATCATTCTGCTGCCAGTGTGTTGGCCTCTTTGCCCTTCTTGGAATGCTCCATGCTCATTCCTGCATCAGAGTCCAGTTCTCACTGTTGTGTCTGCTTGGAAGACTCCTCCCTCGGCACTCGGCATGCCTGGTCCCTTCACTTCATCTAGGTCTCTGCTCACTGCCACTTTTGGGGTCCTTCTCTGACTACATCCCTCCCATTCCAGGTCACTATCAACTCTCTGACATTCGTTTGTTCTGCTTCTTATCATTTGTCTTTATTTGAAAGCCCAGTCTTTAATGTTACTCACTATCATGAACTATTAGCTAATAAAAGCTAAAATATATGTGGGAAATGTTTCTTCCTGTTCATCGATGGACTTTGGGAACCTGACCTGGCATATAGCAGGTGCTTGACAGATGATCATTGAATAATCGACACATCTTGGTGTCTGTATTTTGGAATACCTGTCTTAGTTTGTTTTTGGAATGTGGGTAAAATGATGTGGCAGACCTTGCTTGGGGATTTTAGGCAGACATTTTTAGTTTAAGGATTATTTCACATTTGTTTTCCCTGGCAGAATCTGAATTGTCCTCAGGTTGTTTATTTCAAGAATAACATTTTTAGCTTTTATAAAAACAGATGGTATAAAATTTTAAATGAAATTTTAATAATCTCATTTAGGAGAGTCACCCTGGCTTTAACAGCTGGTATCAACTTATCAAAGGATTAAGGAATATTGAGGAATCTTCAAGAAGATTTTGACCAACCAATAAAGGACATTTTATGAATATGTTCTCATTTTATTTATAGTTTCACCTTTCTGTTAATTTATTAACCAACTTTCATATATTAACATAGCTGTTCTATGAGGAGAAAATATACTAAGCATTTGTGTTTTTGAACATCAAAGGAAATTTACATAAGTAATAGTCATGAAATTAAAGTGTTCCTAAAAATTGATTTGATGTTTTATTTTTTTAAACGGTGTAGGATTTACTCTGCTTCAAGTTTAACCATCTCTGTATTAGGAATTTTAATTTCAGCTACTTTAAGCAATAATTAGCATAATAACTTTGAATTGGCAAAAAAATCCCCTTGGGATATGTTTAAAAATGTGATTTTTTCATATACAGTTAACGTTATCTGAAAAAGTAATAGTTGTAAAAATATTGACTTGACAATTCTTTATGCTCAGAAATTGTTAAGACTTGGCTAATAAGCTCTTGTTTCACTATGAATTCAATACAATAGAATGATTATTTGCATTTTAAAAATATTATGACAACAATCTGACCTTAAAATATTAAAAAATTTTTCCAGTGTACATCCATTCCTTAGAAGATCTTAAAGATTTTATATTTTCTCTATCTAGGGCTATTCCTTCCTGGAATCATTCATTCTTTCAGTTATCCAACATTAATTGAGTCCTTTTCTATAGGATACCAGAAAATACATAAATGCATTAAATTGTCTTTGACTATTAACAAGTGTACTTAAGTTCTTATAATCAAAATTTATTAGAAAAACATTGAAGGGCAGTGGGATTTAAGAACTAGTCATATCAGATAGAGAAGTTTACACTTTAAGGAGTCCTTGAAAGCAACTTAAAACTTGGTAATCTTTAACTTATATTTCGAATTTTCCACATGGGTTCTAGTCTACAGGCTCATGATATAAACAAATAGAGACAGAGCCGACAATTCTTTATTTTATACCAATTTTTAGGAGGTACTGTGTACCAGGTACTATGTTTATACTTGGCTTACATTATCTCAATGAAAGCTTCCAATATCACAATACTGTAGATGTCATTAACCTAATTTAAAAGAGGAGAAAACTGTGGCTTAGAAGGTAAGTAACTTGGACAAGGTCATACAACTGGTTGTTATAGCTTACCATTGTAAGATGTAGTTTTTTCACATTTATAACACATTGGAAATTGAGATTTGTCTTAAAATTGATGCCATCTTAGGGTTACTAGTGCCAGAGAGCAGTTGTGACACATTTGTTATTGTTTCTGTCCATGTGAACATCTAAAGCATCAGCAACAAAATGTATAGAATGATGCCAGTGTCTTAGCTCCAAGGAGCCAAGTGGAAATTGGGTGAGGGAGTGTACGAGGTGGTAAGTCAGATGTGTTTGGCAATGTTCTCAAAGCAGTGAGTGAGTATGAGGGTAGGCTAGCTTCATACAAGTATTTCCATCTTTATTTTACAGATTCATTTAAGAAATGACGTAGTACAGACAGTCTAACAGCACAAAGGGCGTTATTCTAGAGGAAAACATGGACACTGACAATGCTGAGTTGAAAAGTGATTAATAAATTCGAACCTGGAATTGAAGATCATTTAGAAAAACTTTCACCAGTTTATTCTATTTATATGTTCCCTTCTTTTGGCTGCACAAAAATGATATGTATGGGTAATTAAAATCTGCATCTAATTAAGTCTGAAAGTCCTCTTACAGTAAGAATGAAACACAGACTAAATGATTAAAAGGTATTGCATATGGGCTGAGTGGGAAGAATTTTTTCTTTCTTATTGGCATGTGAAATAATGGTTCATCTGACAAGTAACCAATGGCGTCAGTGGGATATGGAGAGTTGGTGAGCTGGAATTAGATCCAGAAACTTTTCAGACTGTCTTGTCCAGCTCATAACTAACAAGGTTTCCTACCTCATTAAGCGGAAACAGTACTGTATGTAGCCAACAGTTTTGGACTTCTTTAGGTATATAAATCTATAATGTGGATCCCAAGCCAAATATCCTATCAGAGACACTGAAACATGAAAAGAATTCTTGCTTTTCCATACCTTTCTTCTCCTCGGCCCCTGCATCTGATTTGAGGGTGTGGCTACTACTGTGGAGGGAATCTTTGGAGTCTTCATTTTCATCCAGGACCCCAGCAAAGCTGATCTTCCTCTCATATCTGTGCCGGTCCAACTCAGGATCCAAACGAAGTCTACAGCTCTCCAAGTCCTGCAATGTTAGTGAGGAAGGTGTACATGAACGTGGGCATCTCCTTAACACTGCATAGGTCTTGTGGAAAACCTCCTTCCATTTTGAATTGCACCCAGCTGAATTTGCACAGAGCTGAACTCCTCTTTCTATAATGCCAATTTCACATTGTGGCCATGAAAGATGCTTCTTGAATTTAAAAAAAAAAAAAAAAATCTTCCCTAACTCATTGATTTTCCCTTTTCCTCATGTTTTATCTTTGAAAAGCATGCACCTTGTTTAAAATCTAGAATTAGCTTCCTCAGGGTGCCTGGGTGGCTCGGTGGGTTAAACCTCTGCCTTTGGCTCAGGTCATGTTCTTAGGGTCCTGGGATTGAGCCCCGAATTGGACTCTCTGCTCAGCGGGGAGCCTGCTTCTCCCTCCCTCTCTGCCTGCCTCTCTGCCTACTTGGGATCTCTCTCTCTGTCAAATAAATAAATTAAATTAAATAAAAATAATGTTTAGAATTAGCTTCCTCACCTTTTAACACTTCGTTCACAGTTTAAACTGCATTTTTGGCATTTATCTGTTTATTAAATGATCATACACTGAGTCTTACTGAGAGACAGAACAGAAGCTTAAAAATCAGACTTGGAGGCAGAATAATGTCCCTCCAGCCCCCAAGAGGTCCATGCCCTCACCCTAGGAATGGGTAAATATGTTACTTTCACATTGCAATAGGGACTGTGTGCAAGTGGATTTAGCTTAAGGATCTTGAGATGGGAATTCTGCTGGATTAGTCAAGTGGGCCCAGCCTAATCATACGGATTCTTAAAGCAGAAAGCTTTTCCAAACTGTGATCAAAGGAAGATATAACTATGGAAGAAGAATGAGAGAGATATCAAATTACTGGCTTTGAAGATGGAAAAAGGGACCATGAGCCAAGGAATGTGGGTTGCCCAAGAAGATGGAAAAAAAGGCAAGGAAACAGAGCCTTCTCTAGTGTCCCAGAAAGGAGTACAGCTTTCTTGATACCTTGACTCTAGCTCACTGAAACTCTTGTCAGACTTCTGATTTCTAGAACTGTAAGGTAGCATGTTTTTGCTGTTTTAAGCAGCTAAACTTCTGCATAAATAGAAAATGAGTAAAGAAGTGATATTGGAGTCTTGTGAGTATTTAAAGGTAGCTCAGCAAACAAGTAGAAATGGGCAGCTCAGACTTAAGAAGTTTCATATGCGTATGGTGACTAACATAGCACAATTAAAAAAAAAAACAAGTTTCATATGTGAAGTCCAGAGGCTCAAAATATGACCAGGCATTGGAGGAAGTGCTTCCTCCCTTATAGAAGTACAAGAGGAGTCTCATGGCTATCTGCTTATGAACAATGTGAACCCATACCCTAATGTAAGCCTTGGAGAAGGGACATGTTTGGTTGGAGTTTGGTCAATGAGGCCCCAAATTGAAAACTGACCTAATTCTGTGAATGCAGATTTATTCAATCAGAAGATCATATCTGTAAATCTGTAAAAAAAATTTTAGAGGGCCTGATAAAGGAAAAATATATAAAATGCTGATATTATTTCTATAGAGCATTTTTCCTAAATATGATCAAAGTCCTCAGATTCATATAGATATGGAAAACAAAAACATTTTTTAAAAGTTCATTTTGTACCAAGATAGAAATTTTATGTTTTTAATTGTTATTAATAAATGAAACTTTAAAAAAAAGATTTATTTATTGGACAGAGAGAGAGAGAGAAAGAACACAAGCAGGAGGGTTAGATGGAGAGGGAGAAAGAATCCCAAGCAGACTCTGTGCTAAGTGCAGACCCTGATGTAGGGCTCAATCTCACAACCCTAAGATCATGACTTAAACCCAAACCAGGAATCCAACATTTAACCAATGGTGCCACCCAGGTGCCCCTAACAAATGAAACTTTATAGACTTTACACAGTGTTTCTTCTTTTCCTTTTAATTAAGAAGAGGCATTATACTTTGGTACCAGAAAATTAGATCACATCTTGAAAACAAAAGAACTACATGGAATGCATTTACCATTGTCAAAAAATATTCTAGGAATACAATTGTTCCCCTGAAATTAATTCCTTTTAGAAAAAAGTAGAAAACCTAAAATACTTTGTATTTTGTTAACCAAACTTAATTATATAAATTTCTTACTTGGGATAAAAAATAATGTAACAACTATGATTCTCAAAAGTCACTATCTCTTCTAATGTCTTCTTTTATCCATTAGCCAAAATCCCATCTCTCTTTCAAAGCTATATTCAAATGTGCCTTCTTATAGAAAGATTCTTCAGTTTTTTCCAGCAGCTTCTTTGGTCAACCATGGCCCTTCTGCCTCCTTCTCAGGGCCACTCTTATATTTCACACCAGGAGGTAATTTTTTAGGAGTTGGTTCTCCTGTTTCAATATATTTATCTCTGTATTACCCCCTCTTCTCTTAACTATGATACCACTTTTTTTTTTTTTAAGGATCTTATTTATTTATTTGAGAGAGAGACAGTGAGAGAGAACATGAGTGAGGAGAAGGTCAGAGGGAGAAGCAAACTTCCCGTGGAGCTGGGAGCCAAATGTGGGACTTGATCCCGGGACTCCGGGATCATGACCTGAGCCGAAGGCAGTCGTCCAACCCACTGAGCCACCCGGCATCCCACCACCTTTTGTTCATAGTCTTCCTCCCAATAAATATGCATCAGTTAGTCTTGGTATATGTAAATCGTGTGCTTCTAATTTTTTAACTTTAGGAATATTTGGAATGCAGCAATATATTTTTTTATAAGCTGATTTGTTTAAGTCCATCAGCATATTTGGTATAGTCACAGCACAGTCTTTCACCCAAGGATCCAATATGTTGCTTTCTCTAATGAATGAATGTAGATGACAGACTTCCTCAAGGTTTATTATTGTAGACTCATCTATCCATTGGATCGGAATTATTTGTTTTAATTCAAGTTGTTTAGCCACTGGTTATTGATTTTACTAATTCAATTGGTAAACATTTGAATAGACCAGCAATTTTATGAACAAAATTATCTCTGTTATTTCTTTATTGTTCTCAAGTTTGGAAGTTAATATTTTAAAAAAGATTTGATTATTATGTTATTTTAGATTATAAATCCTGTAAAATGCTTTTTCCTTTAAAAAATATATTATTTATTAGTATGGTTTATGAAAACATTGAATAAATATATTACCAGAAGTTCTTAAAAAAAAAAAAAAGCACATTATTTAAGTGACATCTAGGGGTCTGGGAAAAAAATTTTGTGTTGGTAAAATTATTTTTTTATCAACTTTTAAAATCTTTCAATATCATTTTGCCTTTTCTTTTACCTCTATCCCCCAACCAATCCAGTGAGTGGCCTCCAGAGATTTCCTGACCCTATCCAAGAAACAACTATGGTTAAACTAATTAACTTTTGTTTAAATTATTGTACTTTTGGTTCTTTTGCTTTCTTTTCTACATTTTGGTTGTAACTAGGACATTTTTCAAACAGAAATTTCACCGTTTTCGAAAGGGTGTTACGGCCATTTCTGCCAGAAAGACTTTTTCTTTTGATAGAAAGTTTACATCCCTGATTTTCTTCCATCCTCAAACCACACATTCTAGAATATCTATAGCTTCTACTGTGATTATTTTGTTACCTTATACTTTTATTATTTTGAACATTAGGATATTTATTATTTTTACTGTTATTACTATTATTAGTTCAGTTGAACTAAAAAAAATTTTTTTCAAGATTTGTAACTACCCTTGCAGGAAGCATTTTGTTAAAACTTTATAATAGTTCATTTTGATGGTATTTATGCTTAAATTGTTAGACTCACTGTTTAGTACAATTTCTTAAAGAACAACTGCTGAATTTACAGGTTTTGTGTTGGTAAAACAGTTTCATTAAACTCACTGTTTATAGTAGGTTTGAATATAACTCGAGGTGTGTGTGTATGGGTTGTTTTTTTTTTCTCCATCAACTAAAGTTAGATTAAACATGAGAAAAAGCTTCCTATTTACTTTATAAAGGTCACATCACAATATAATGTGTACCTACCCTGGATAATAAAAATCCCAATGTAATGAATGAAGGATCTCTAAGGCCTTGTTAAAGTTGATGCAGCCGTGAACACTTCCCTCGCCTTGACTGAATGACTGAAGGCTCTGTTTTAGCCTAATTTCTTGCCATTTTCCACTAGTCTGCTATTGGTTCTATAGTACTTTTTAAAAGTTTTGATAGATTTTTAAATGAAATTTACTGTAATAATAAGGGACATTAAACTCTAGCTTTATAGAATTGAAACAGAGAACAAAAATAACTGAATCAAACTTTAAGACTTTTTTTTTTAAATCCCAATGGATCAGAATGGTGATCAAATAAAAATTTGAAATATGAAAAGGAGATAAGTGCTTTTATGAAGGTTTCAGTATAATTAGAATGTACAAAATAGCACTAATAGAGATATTATTATAGATCAGATATTTCATTCCACTTGATTTTAAACACATGTGTTGGCCTTGCACTGATTTTATAGAGTAGTTTCAATATAATAGTAAAGGAAACATTCAGAAAATTAAAAGCCCAGGTTAATAGGAAAATGGAATAAGAACAATAGGAGAAACTTCCCTTTCTCACAGCAAATAATGTAGTTTCACAGTCCAAATTCCTGTATGTTTCTCCTGAAAACATACATTTTACCCACAAGTGTTTCCAACTTGAAAATACCCATTTTATGTTTTAGAGTATGAGGGAACAAGTCTTCCAAATATTGGAAAACCAGAGGTAGAGGCAGTGCTCGGGGATAATAGCACCGATTCTTTTGTTTCTCCCCAGGGATTGGGGTATGGCTTTGTTCATGCCTAGTGTGGTTAAAAAAGCAGGAGAGCTAGTGCACTATAACATTGGTGAAAATAGAAGTGCATAGATTGTGTAACACTTTTTCTGGTAGAGTAGTCTAAGTCTTGTGTAAGGGGAAAATAAAAAAGAATTTGTCTGGTTTCTCAGCTCTGGCTGGATGTTGTCTGTAATGCAAGAACCACTGGAAAGTTGGTGCCTCTTAGAGAACTAAGGGCCAAGGAAAAGCAACTCTGAGGTGTGCCCATCCCACACACTCTGTGAAGATGCCTGGCCTCTACAGAGTGTTGGTGTACTCTGCTAAACAAATCAGGCCTTGATGGGTGCAGAAGTATGGGTGTGTACATGCGTGCGTGTGTGTACGTAGTCTTCTGCCTATTTGTACCTGTACGAAGTATGGCAGGAATAAAAATATATGTTCAGAGATGTTTACATGTTAAATACTTAAGTCTTTCTGCCCATAACTTAAATGAGAAAATTTACTGGAAGCACATTTCTATATGGATTTATGAGCTGTTAAATTTTTATGACAAAAAAATCCTGTCAGTAATTTCTAAAAAATGCTGGCCGTAAAACTCCGCATAGTTTGCAGAGTAAAGGAACCTAAAGGCATATGAGAGAAGATTCACAAGGAAGTAAGCATTGCTAAGAGAGTCACTCAAAATAGAGACCAAAGGATATTGAGGAAGTAGGGCCTAGGCACGTCTCCTGTCTCACATCACAGAACACCATGAAGCTCTTACTTTTGTAAATTGCCACTTATCGACTGCAACTCCACTGCCTTCTGGAACACATCCTTCTACTTTGGATTAAAATAGAGATCATGTAACACCTGTTAGCTAAATAGCCAATCCTGTATTAGTTAGTTTAAACTGTGCCAGCACCAATCATAATCCTTTTCAAACAAGTTATGTAATCTTATGGTTTTCACCTTTAGAATCCTACTCACAATTCCAATTTGGAGCACACCCTTCATTTCCATGGACTCTGTGTCTCCCAGATGGCTAGCTCTAAGATCTCTTCTTGGTGCAAATGGTCTTAGACATTCCTAGCATGACTGACAGTGATCAGTCTAATATTTTACTCAGTGGTGCTATCTTCAGTAATTTTAAGGTCAAATTCAGAGTTATTATTTTTCTTTGGGAGGGTTGTTTTTGTTTGTTGGTTTTTGTAAGAGGAAAAAAAGAGATTTTTATATATGAAGATCCCTTGGTTGAATTTTTTAAGTTATATGATACATGTGGCCATTTGGCATTTGAGGGAACTGTGGATACTCAAACCCTAGCCACTTATCTGGCCTCTCTGAGTAGCCAGATTGTTAATACCCATACTTTACTTACCACAAGTGGCTCAGTTCGTGGTCTGGGCAGGCAAGAAAAGGTTTCTCGCAGGAAGGTAGTGATCTCCAGGAGAAGCTGGCACGCTGCCATCTTCAAGGCAAAGGGACAGCCACATTTAGAGGGGTTCACAGTACCTATGGAATGAAAGAGTTCCTTCATAAATAAACACACCAATAAAAAAAATACAGAGAGGCACAGTTTGATGGACAAAGCTACACATGTCCAAAATGAAATTGTATATGAGAATGTTACCTATTCACGTTCAATTGACCTCTTCCATTTACTGCAATCTGTGCATTACCTATACCTCCCTCTTCCTCCATTTTGTAATTCAATTTAGTGAGTTCCCTGGTATTGAAATATCAATCAGTAAGAAAGAAATTATTTTCCTAAGGCTCCTAGAGGAACAAAACACAGCCCACCAAGCTAGAAAGCCTCTTAACAGAAACAGAAATGGAAAGCAGTCTTGCAAGATTTTCACATTGCTAATTTAATCAGATGTAGACTATGTACAGGGTAGTGAACTAGCTTTGGCACTACAAAAATCTCACCAGTTCATTTTATGAGAGATATTTTTGTCGAGGACAGTGATGCCCAGATGTGTTTCTGCAGCATAGATAAGGCATACTTGATCACCTCTATCATATACTTTATACAAGTTAGCCTATCATATTAAAGGATGCACACTACACTAGAAGTATGCAAATACTCTGCTTTGCTCTGAAGAATACCAGCCTTTGAGTGAGTAGAATATTGCCTCCATCATAGACTCAGATTTTGCTCTAAAGGCAGATAATGGCCAAGGTGAACCAGAGACTTTTAAAATTCTTAGGATTAGTTCTCAGATACAGGTCGTCACTAAGCCTGCAGAAATAACACTGATTGCTTATCAGCATTCAGAAAAGAAGACCAAAGCAATATTGAGTTCTGCCTCTCTTAAGAGAAAGAATATACTTATCTATTTTGAATCAAGACATCAAGCAATCACAATATCATTACATATCAACATTCCAAAACATATTTCTAAAATATTTCCTGTGTATTAGGTTTTCTTAATTGAAGAGGATATCTATATCTATATCTATATCTATATCTATCTATATCTATATCATCTATATCTATCTCATGGCTTATACTGAGAATGGGTGGAAATTATGTTCTTTCTGAAGATACTTGATTATCATTTCCTCATGAAAACCATTATTTTTTTTCTCCAGGGATAAATCATGGATAGGGACTTCCTCTTACTAAGGACCAAAGAGACTAGCTCCTCTAGAATTTCTAGACTGATACTTACTTGAGCCATAATTATTTTTTTAAGTGCAAGATGAGCTATGAAATGACAGGAAAGTGGAACTAAGCCAGATATTCCAATCTTATATTCAATGGAGACTGCATAACTCTAGAAATTATCTGGATGTCCAATAGTTTTTAAACAACAATCTAACAATAAATATTCAGCATAAGCTTCTGGATTTGTCCCGAGGTTATCATCCACTCTTCTGGTCATTCCTATAAACAATGGACTTGGTCTTAGTCCAGACATTTTCATCACTATCATCTGAAATATTGTTAACATGAACAAGGATGAGTCCTACATGCTCTCATCAAATAGCTTAAGTACCAGGTATAATATGTTGGTAAAGGATACTTATGTAGTTTCATGGAAATTAAAGTTCATTTTGGCCCATGAGAATGTATCCATCTAACACTGCTTCAGCTGCTCTCCATTCTGAAAGACCCCTAGGACATCCAGGGCAGTTTGGGGATGGCTTCAGTAGGCCTTTATTCGGTTCTGCATTTGCTGGATAGTCCTCAAGTGGTCCTAAGGACCAGACTCAATTCCATTCTCCATTCTACAATTCAGAGGCATTCCAGGATACTCTAGACTTATGAACTTGATGGAGTCTTTGGGGGTGAACATTCACTTGTAGCTGGAAGACTGATGTCAGAATGTGGTGTTTTGTCAACAGCTAAGTCAAGAAAATTGGCTCTGATATGATAAAGGCTGAGAAAGGGCAAAAAGATGAAGAAAAAAAAAACTCCAAAAAAAAAAAAGAAATCCTTGGTATAAAAGTGGAAAAGAAGGCAAAAAGTTTTCTTTTATTATTATTTAATTATGCACACTGCTACACCCTAGGCATCCTTTTACATTTCTTGGCTGGAAAGATGAAGTAGGCTTGGCATCCCTTAACTAAGAACAGTTTTTAACATAATCAGGGAGTTTGAATTTCAAATCACTACAGAAAGACAAGAGAAAGAGGCCTCACTCTTTTCCTCAGATAATATTACTAATTCCAATACCATGGAGTAACTGAATGGTTCATAAAAGGCAGCGGTACACATACACAACAAGATTGTATGGTGTAGAACACATGTATGAACAAAATGGTGTTGAAGAGGAATGCACAAGAATCTCTTTGTCTCTACTCTTCTATGGTGGGACAAGCTTCTAATTTTAACAAATCAGTACAGCAGATACTGTCTAATCACCCGAATTATTTACTATTTTAAATTCATGTTAAATACTGTAATTATTCTAAGCAATCCACTATTTTAATCATCTGAGAAGCAGTTCACGTTCAAGTCTACTTGGTATAATTTTTTTTTTTAATTTCCAAGAGTAATAAAAAAGTGTAAAACCTGATTAATCCTCTGCTGGGTCAGTAATTTACTGTTATATTTTCTCAGAGAGGTCTAAAACTAATTTTTATATTATAGTATGAGTCACAGACTATAAGGCAATGGAGCTCCGTATCGCCTGCAACTCCTTGTCTCTGTGTATTGTCTTCTCATTCTGGTCCTCATCCTCTCTTTATGGGGCTTTATGCACATGCATTACATCCATGCACAGGGAATAGGGGAAAAGGTGTAGTGGGGAGACATGGGAAGGTGGTAAGAATGTGAAAGAGGAAAGAGGAATATTAAGTGCTCCTAAAGCAGAGATTCTTACAAGCAGGGGTTCTTGTAGTAAAGGGAGTCGCCTTACTGTCATCTAAAAAGTCTTCCTCCTCATCCTCCTTTCTCAGTCTCCTCTTGGTCTCCTCATCATAAATGAGACCCAGCAGGTTGGCGGGGCTCTCACTTTCCCCATGGCACAGCTCATTCAGCCGGACACCAATCGCCTGCCATGGGAAGAAAAAAAAATAGCACCAAGTATGTCAGACTGCAAACTAGGCTCATACATTACAGAGGTAATAAGCAACTATAATGGGGAATGTATAAACTACTAGGACACATGAAACCAAGAAACTGATACTTAAACATACAGCAAAAGCCTCCTCTATGCGCCATGGTGGTATTGCCACCATGTTTCCCTATGTGGAAACGCAGAGGTGGATGGCATTGATGTCATCTTCATCTCCAAGGTCATTTAAAGACTTGTAGGAACCTGAACAATACCTTTGTGTTCTCATACAAATTTTGGGGGGAAACTATTTCCACTTACTTGAAGGTCATTTGTTTCATAGGTCTCCTATAAGGGAATATGCAGATGTTTTTAATAGAGGATTTTGTTATAGTTAAAAACAAAAACAAGAACTCACAGTTCCTCAGAGTGTTTCTGATTATGCTGTTTTATGAGAATCTCACTGCCATGCTAATGAGTCAGAAGTTGACATGAATTCTAGTACAGCAGTTTACATCTGCCATTAGATACACATTTAATGGTTTTTTTTTAATAGACTTTGTTCCCTCACTCTATGATATTTTATGTACTAGGAAGAAACACTAACTATTCCTTTGGTAAAGTATCCAACATCAACATAGAACCAATACTTGCTATCTGTTCTTCTGAATCATCGTGCACTACTGTCTGATTTACTGAAAGGAATTTTCCAGAAAGAGACAAAATATACCACCTCTTTCTGACTCTTTTATTTTCCAATTATATACTGTGTGCAAGACAGGAAGAGACATGTGCTTAGAAAGGAGAGTCAAAAGCTAAAATGAAAACTGAACTTGGGGTTTGAGAGCTTGGTTACTCTGTGCATTAGTAAGAACAAAGTTCCAGCTAATTTCCTTCTTCATTCCTGTATTACTTCTTTCAAATATTTAGAGAAGTTTCTAGAACTGGGCATGCATGAAATTAGACTTTCTATTATAAACTGACAAAGATATGTCTTCAAATGAAAACACAATTTGTTTGAATGTCTTGGCTATCTGGAAGCAAAAAGTTCTCCTTAAACTCTGAAATTAAGTGGTAAGTAATAAAAACTCTATCAAAGAGAAAGAAAGCAGTGTAAAAAAGATATCATGACTTCCTAAAAATTCAACCACTAACCTGAGGAGTTTTAAACAAATGAAACAAAACATAAAAACAAAAACTACGGTGCTCAGCTAGCAGGAGCTGCTGACCACCCACAGGCGCCTGCGTAACAATAAAGAACCTCTTGCTGATTGCATCCAGTGGCAGTGTTGGATTCTTGGGTAAGGGGATCCGCGGGTCTTTCATTTGGAGGTCCCACCGAGATCATCGGACTCCTGCCCACGGATCCAACTGACTCCCACCGGGAGGTAAGCTGGCCAGCATTCTTGTCTCCTGTCTCATGTTCTCGTTTGTATCCAGTCTCGTGTTCTCGTTTGTAGGCCTCTGTTTTGCCTATGCTTCGGTAGTATAGGACTGTACGACAGCGCGCGTTGTTGCTCTGTATTCTGTAGGCAGCTTGAGAAGGAGTTGACGAACTCGGACTTCTCCCCTGCCACCCTGGGGGACGCCCCTGGGATCAAGGGGGGCCGCTTTTTCGGGGCCCCACAAGTACATTTCTCTCTCCGCCACA